>NC_084646.1:5139987-5439987 GCF_019802595.1 Syngnathoides biaculeatus
AAGTGGTACATACTAGAGATATGTTTATTCATTAATTCTCATTCGAGAATTACACTTACGCATTAATAATACTGATGGATTAGCATTTTGAAGGTAAACTCCCTTTCTTCTCTTGGAAAACACTCCATGTGTACCTGAGGCAGCCATGTTGGGTCAGGAAGGAAAGGGAAATAACTGTGCTAACTTTGACCCTCTCCTGATACCAAATTATGGCTTCAGATAAAAACATATAGAATATTTTGATATACTGAAGGATATAATGCGTGAAAATCATGACGTCCCCAAAATGCGACGCTGCCCACGAATGGGTTAATTAATTTTTGACGCACAAAAAAAGAACGTGAAAAGTGTTCAAATTTGACTTTAAACATGGCTCGTACACTTTTTTTTTTTTTTTAAACAATGTTGGAGAGTTTGACCTCGTCACGTATTATTTCCATGATTTCTGTTGGCAAAAAAAAAAAAAAAAAAAATCTGAAAGCGACTGCCATCTTATTTAACAATAGCGGCACTTAACGAGATTAGCATCGACGTTGCCATGGAGACAGCGCGTCTTTAACAATAGCGCTGCACTTTGTTTACGTGATCTGATTGGCCGACTCATGGATGTGACATGTCGTCCTGTCCCATTCCAAGTTGGGATCCTTTTCCAGACGGCGTCTCTCCTTTATTTATTCATTCATTTATTATATTTACATCTTGTATCTTGGACCTGCTCCAAATTGTCATAACGGGGATGGAAGGCCATATGCTGCCGCCTATGAGTCAAAGCAGATTAGATTTTAGTTTAGCCTCGATTCCAGCGCCCCTTGTCGACTCACGCTGAACTAGTTTTCGGTCGGAAGGAGTAGAACGTGACATCAGCTGGGGGGGGGGGGGGGGGGACGTTGCGCTACATCCACACCAAACGGAATTCAAAACATTCACCGACACATGTTCCGATTCATTTCACACAATTTTTCTTCATTTTCTTCATCGATCATCAAGGACATTTAGTCAAATGCCAGCACAGTTTTATTCTTGAAATAATGACGGTCTGCAAAACAAAATGTCATTTTTCTGCCATTCCCAATGTATAGCAAATATTTGCAAATGAAAAATGAATAATTTCTCGATTTGCCATTGTTGATGAGGGACATTTTGTCAAATGTCAACTCCTACTAAAAATTGAAAAATGTGCTATTTTCCTCTCCGCCAATTGAGGAATTTTTGTCAATCCCAATTCAGTTTATTCTCAAAAATAAAATATCATCAAAAACACCTGGAAAATATTTTTTAAAATCTCCATCATGAAGGATATTTTGTCAAATGCTTGCCTAGTTTAAATAAAAAATATTTTTAATTTAAAAAAATCACACAATTTCCACATACTTTTATTCCAGCTAAAATTAACATAAAATGTTTTGAAATAAAAAATTAATGAAAGAGGAGTTCAATTTTATCAAATGGAAATCATTAATTAAAACGATCTATTTTATGTAGGGAAATATATTTTCCTTAGATTGTGCTATCCAAAATAGTATCAAACACTTTATTGCCATTAAATGATGTGCGATGAATTTATAGATTTTTCTCATCAATAGAGGAAATTTAGGCGGCACGGTGGATCAGCTGGTAAAGCGTTGGCCTCACAGTTCTGAGGACCCGGGTTTAATCCCGGCGCCGCCTGTGGGGAGTTTTCATGTTCTCCCCGTGCCTGTGTGGGTTTTCTCCGGGGACTCCGGTTTCCTCTCACAACCCAAAAGCATGCAACATTAATTGGACACTCTAAATTGACCATAGGTGTGATTGTGAGAGCGGCTGTTTGTCTCCATGTGCCCTGCGATTGGTTGGCAACCAGTTCAGGTTGTGCCCTTCCTCGTGGCCAATGACAACTGGGATAGGCTCCAGCACTCAAGTGACCCTTGTGAGGATAAGTGGGTAAGAAGATGGATAGATGGATAGAAGAAATTTAGTTTCGTATCCATTGTAACTTCGTGGCACCTAAATGGGCGTGTCCAGACTCCCCGCAAAAATGTCCATGTGACAACGGGAAGAGCGCCAGGATTTGCCAAACACGGTCTTGCAATAAAGAGCAACGGGGCGCTTTGAGGGAAGCCGGCTCCCGACGTGCCAACGTAAGCATTTAAACGCGTTAACAGAGTTGTCGACCGTCAGCGCTCTGCCGTCGCACCCGAACGCATCCTGGCCTTTCGGCTTTTACCGGCTCGCACGGGTCATGAAACGTGCGCATCCCGAGTTACGTTCCAATTAAGAAAGAAACATTAAAAAAAGAAGAGCATTTTTTTTTTTAATGCTTCATAAAGGCAAGCACCGGAAAACCTCATTGACTTTGATTGAAAGGCTATAAAAATGTTTTGACACTGCCTTTTTTTATCCATAAATGTATTGTATTTCCACCAGATTGCCACTTAAGCCTGCAAATATTCTACATGAACAACTGTCGCTTAACAAATTTATTAGACCACCTGTCATAAAAATGAGGAAGGGCCATCCATCCAGCCGTGGCATCTTTTTTTTTTTAGCCCCGCTTCTTTGGACTGAATTCAAAGGAAAACGGATGACGTCTTGGCCTGTGCGTCTGTGAGAGGCTTTTTTTGTGCGTCCTGTCACGATAAACGGTTTCATCCTATTTCGTGACGCTCGGTCAAACCTTTATATTCTTTTTCTATAAATCCAAAGTAGTCACTCCAAATGAAAATGGTTAACTTCCTGTTCAATTTTGGGACTGGCTCCTGATAGGTTTTTCCATCTCACATGCTGGAAAGTTCTAAGGACCCGGGTTCAATCCCGGACTAGCCTGCGTGGAGTTTGCGTGTCCTCTCCGTGCCTGCGTGGGTTTTCTCCGGGCACTCCAGTTTCCTCCCGCATCCCAAAAAACATCCATCCATCCATTTTCTTAACCGCTTATCCTCACAAAGGTCACGGGGAGTGCTGCAGCCTACCCCAGCTGTCAACGGGCAGGAGGCGGGGTACACCCTGAACTGGTTGCCGGCCGATCGCAGGGCACTTGGAGACAGACAACAGTCGCACTCACAATCACACCTCGGGGCAATTTAGAGTGTCCAATTAATGTTGCATGTTTTTGGGAGAACACGCAAACTCCACACAGGTGGGTTCGGGATTGAACCCAGGACCTCAGAACTGTGAGGCCAATGCTTTCCAGCTGAACCACTGTGCAGCCATCCCAAAAAGATTAATTGGAGACTCTAAATTGCCCCTAGGTGTGATTGTGAGTGCGGCTTTTTGTCTCCATGTGCCCTGCGATTGGCTAGCAACCTGTTCAGGGTGTACCGCGCCTCCTGCCTGATGACAGCTGGGATAGGCTCCAGCACTCCGCGCGACCCTTGTGAGGATAAGCGGCGAATAAAATGGATGGATTGATTATTGTCTGTGTACATGCAATGTGCCTGGTAGGGCCCCATGGTCTCGTTTGCGTGTGAGCGTCTGGGCGCGAGCTGTGGTTGACAACAGCTTCTGTGTGAGTGTGTTCTGAGCGCATTTGTATTTTTAATGTTGTGGCTTTTGCGGACGGTATGCAAAGTGCGCCGGCAACTATGGCTGTACTTTCCCACGGGGGGGGGGGGGGGTATGTAACTGGGGTCAAACATGAACATGTCCCTTAAATCCACTGATTGGCCGTGCCTATGTTGACATATGTTGAAATACCAAAGGACCACGCGCTTGATAATGTCAGCGTGCTTGCTACTGACCCCGGCATGCACCCCCCCCCCCCCCCCGGTTAACATTGATGACATTTTCCCTTTTTTTTTTTTTTAGCCTTGTTTACTGGCACACATAAGAGGATTTGACCCACATAAACACACATTAGCGGCAGGCTAACAAAGACCCGGGCCTCCCCGCGTACGCGCGCCAAATCAAAACCACCGGAGACAGTTAGCGACGTGCGGCTTTAGAAGCTTTAGAAGCTTGTAAGCGTGCGTTTATTATATTAGTCAAGCTTTTTTTTTTTTTTTTTTTTTTTTTTTGCCGAGGAATAAAGCTCACCGTTGCCGTCAGTTTCAACGTTTTCGCAAAGTAGCTTAAAGCTTGCTGGCGAAGATGCAAGCTCGCAACACACAAACACACGCACGACTTACCCATTTGGTTCCTCCATAGAACAGCAAAAACTGGTTTCGGGTTGAGCTGGCGTCACTCGATTAACAGGGGGGGGGGGGGGGGGGGCTCATTCTCGAAGTTGAGAAAAATGAACACTCCATTTTTATGGCTGTTAATTGAAAAAACAAAGCGTATATTGTAAAAATTGCAACCAGCCAAGATTCTGGTTCCCACTGATTGGGCGGTGATAATTACTACTTCTCCTTCTTCTCCTTCTCCTCCTCCATCTCCTTCTCCATCTTCTGATTCTCCTCTTTCTTCATTTTCTCCTCCTCCTTCATCTCTTTCATCTTCTATTTATCGTCCTTCTCCTTCTTCTTCTCCTCCTCCTCCATCTCTTTCTCTATCTTCTAATTCTCCTCTTTCTTCTCCATCTTCATCTTATCCTCCTTCTCCTTCATCTTCTCCTTCTTTTTCTCCTTCATCTCCTTCATCTTCTCCTTTTCCTCCTTCTCTCCTTCCTCTTCCTTCTTCATCTCCTTCTTCATCTTCTACTTCTCTTTGTCCTTCTCCTTCTTCATCTCCTTCATCTTCTCCTTTTTTTCCTTCTCCCCTTCCTCCTCCTCCTCCTTTTTTTCTCCTTCTTCATCTCCCTCATCCTCTTCTTTTCCTCCTTCCCCTCTTCCTCCTCTTCCTTCATCTCCTTCATCTTCTACTTCTCCTTCTCCTCTTTCTCTTCATCTCCTTCATCTTCTCCTTTTTCTCCTTCTCCTCTTCCTCCTCCTCCTTCTTTTACTTCTTCTTCTCCTTCATCTTCTCCTTTTTCGCCTTCTCCTCCTCCTTCATCTGCTTCTTCATCTTCTACTTCTTCTCCTTTCTCCTTCTTCATCTTGATCTTTTTTCCTCCTCCTCCTCCTTTCTCATCTCCTTCATCTTCTCCTTCTTTTTCTCCTTCATCTCCTTCATCTTCTCCTTTTTCTCCTTCTCCTCTTTCTCTTCATCTCCTTCATCTTCTCCTTCTTTTTCTCCTTCTCCTCTTTCTCTTCATCTCCTTCATCTTCTCCTTCTCCTCTTTCTCTTCATCTCCTTCATCTTCTGCTCCTCCTTCTTCTTCTTCTCCTTCATCATCTTCTCCTTCTCTTCCTCCTCTTTCTCCTTCTTCATCTCCTTCATCATCTTCTCCTTCTCTTCCTCCTCTTTCTCCTTCTTCATCTCCTTCTTCATCTCCTTCATCTTCTCCTTCTCCTCTTTCTCTTCATCTCCTTCATCTTCTCCTTCTCCTCTTTCTCTTCATCTCCTTCATCTTCTGCTCCTCCTTCTTCTTCTTCTCCTTCATCTCCTTCATCTTCTCCTTCTCTTCCTCCTCTTTCTCCTTCTTCATCTCCCTCATCCTCTTCTTTTCCTCCTTCCCCTCTTCCTCCTCCTCCTCCTCCTCCTCCTTCATCTTCTTCTATCTATTCATGTCGATCTCTTTATATCTGAATTCTATAACTAATAATAATGATACTAATGCTAGCCATCATTATTACTATTATTGATATTTACTCTGAATATTATTTTTCATGACTTCCACATCAATGTCTGTTGCCCACTATTTGAGGAAGTACAGCTGTATGTCGTGTTCGACTTTCTTTCCTGTCTTTTATTTCCAAAATGCAAATGTTTTATTAAAATAGATAAATAAGCGGCTATTTGCCACTCGCAACTGCAATTAATTGCTTTTCACTCACGAGTTATTGATGTTAATCTGGCATTTGATGACAAAAATGGTTTGATGTGAGGGTTGCAGTCCCCCGCCCCCCACCCCTCGCATTTTGATTTCCAGATATTGCTTGCAACTCGAGTAAAGCACCGTGAAATAGTTTGGCCTCCCTGGTGGGAACAAAGCGCACGTCTGTTCATTCGATGGCTTGGAGTGGCGAGGTTGGGACACGACGGAACGCGTGCACTCCATAATTGCCTTCGCTCCCGTTCCGTATCGTACATTAGGACGGGCGACTTTCAATTAGCGCCACTCTCCGCCAGATAACCGCCGCTCTCCGTCGTAGCGCTCCGATTAGCGCGATAAGTCACTTTTCCAAATGAGGGGCGTTTAAGGACCACCCGTTCAGCCGCGGGGGCCCATCGCTCACCGCGTCTGAGAGAGACCCCGGATTAATGGAAGGGGCAAGGTT
Organism: Syngnathoides biaculeatus; assembly: GCF_019802595.1. Lineage (NCBI taxonomy): Eukaryota > Metazoa > Chordata > Actinopteri > Syngnathiformes > Syngnathidae > Syngnathoides > Syngnathoides biaculeatus. Next base: position 5,146,221 of record NC_084646.1, read on the forward strand.
AAACGAGTGTGACGTGATTTGATTGGTTTCAGCGACTCGCAACGGGAAGCGGCGCCGGCTGATTGAAGTGTCCGACGCGCGCGTGGTGACGGCCCCTTTTTTTTTTTTTTAATATTCCCAAATTGTAACATTGCAATGTCAGAACCACTAAGCCTCACCGCAGAGGAATGAGTCATGGCTCGTTTTCACGAGACAATTCCACCGAATTAGGGGTGGGAAAAAGAATATCCATGAATTCCCCTCCCCAAGTTCCATATCGATTCAGTAAATCCTCTGAATGGATTCACCTCTCGGACATTGGGGGAGGGTTTTGTGCGCGTACGGAACAGGGAATGCACAAAAGTTAGCTATTTTTTTTAAACCTATGCTAGGCAGTGTTTTTATTTCCGTCACAATTTACACTATTTAAAGGTCCACTGTCATAAAATGCATGATTTTTAGTATGTTATTAATGAAAAAAAAAACTCATCTGTTTTTTTCACCACACAGCGTGATTTTGACATATGGCTTTTTGTAACTCCCCCCATGAAAATCCTCACGAGGGATTTTTTGGGGGGGATGGGGAGTGATGTCAGTAGCAGAGACCCACTCAAGTGGTCTCGTATGTTTCTTCTAGTTTTACCTGCGGGAAGGTAGCTCGTTGTTCCTTCGTGTTAGCCAAAATGCCGGCTTGTTGTATTGCGGGATATTGTTCGAACACTCGGGAGGAGGGATTCATTCTTCATACTTTTCAAAAAGACCCGGTTCGTTGTAAAAAATGGATTGTACGGGTGCAAATGACGAGAGTTTTGTGGGTTCCAAATGACAGGTAGGTCTGTATACAGCTACTAAAAATATATAAATGCATATATATATATTTTTTTGTGGGGGGTGTGTGGTGGAATGTGTAATCCTCTCAGAACGTAACAAAAGATCAGCGTATGTAAATCAGGGGTGCTAAATGTGTCGATGTACCCGTCGGCGCAGTGGTCGGCTTCGGTGACTCCTCATCCACTGCGGACGGCCAGGGTGGCTCTTGCGTACTGTCTGGGAGTCTGTTGTGAGTTAGAAGTGAGCCGCATATCATCTAAATATGGCTCGAAACGATAGGATAATATTGCCCCGGTCACTTCACTCGATTGTGTCCGCGGCGAACTGCTTCGCCCAGGCTGGCTTATTCATAATGTCTGGGAGTCTGTTGTTAGATATAAGTGATCCGCGTATTATCTAAATATGGGTCGAAACGATAGGGTAATATTGCCACTCGATTATGAGATGTTCTCTTCTTTGGAAAGAGCTTCGTGTCCCATAGTAGGTGGCACAGCGTGTTTTCAATGGCGAATGTCACGGTGTGACGTAGCGGACAGACGTGGCAGCCAATATGGCTGCCACTGGGATGTCGAATGAGACTTCCGCAACTTTGCGCATGGATGACGCGCTCTCCGCATTCTCCGTATTTATTTTTTCATATAGACATATATAGAAGTGAATAATTTGTATTTCTCATTACAATATCTATTTTAGAATGTTTATAAGCATGACACTTGACCTTTAAGTTTGCACTTTTGTCAGTTTATAAAACTTTTTTTTAATGTTTTTCATCTTTCCTGACCTTTTGCTATTGCATCTTTTTCAAATCAGTTATTTATTTTGTCAAGTAATTACATCCCACCCCCCAAAAAAAGTTTTTCTTTTCATTTTTACTCCTGCTGGGTGGCACAAATATGCATTTAAATCTTCAAGTAGTACTTTTTTATTGCCCGGAGGCGGAAATTTCAGGGTTGACAAGTTTTTCTGGCTGACTTAGCTGAGTTAGCTGATAACCCCCTACCCCCACTCCACCCCCCCCCCCCGACCCCCCGCCCCTTCTTTTATGAACATTGTTGTGATTTTTCATTTGATATATGATGATATTGGCGTCACTGATGGCAAGTCAGGATCGCTTTCTTGAGCCCTCGCACCCGGACCCATGGAGTCAGCGCCTTAGGGGTGGCAGCCCCCCACCCTCTGTGACCCTTTCCCCCTTATTTTTATTTTATTTTTTTGGTGTGGGGGGGCTTGGATCAGTGTAGGGATCAGGAAGCATTACATTGGACCCTCACCATTGCTTTTATGGTAAACTTTGGCCGTAGACCAGGCACTCGAACCCGGTCCCCGGCTGCAAATGGACCCTCAAATGAGTTTTTACGGCAACCCGCCCCTGCCCACCCCCCCGGCTTAATGATCCCGGGGCTGATGAACGGCTTCTCCGGGAATTTGCACTGCAGGGGGAGATTTGGAATCCTGCATATCTGCCGGACATTCCCGGGGATTTGGACCACCTTCAGCGGAGTGGATTGACCCCCGGGCAATTTATTAGCCTCTCTGCCAACATCAATCACGTGCTGGCCCCCAGGGACGTTTGCGCACACACGCATGCACGCGTCCACATGTACGCAATCCTGATACCATTCCGGCTCGTGGCGAAGGTCGTCTTCTTCTGCATGTCACGTTCGGGCAGCAGAAGTTTCATTTTTCACATCTTCCGACTTTTGAAAAGTAGCTAAAGCGAGAAGCAGATTGATTTTGAGTGATATTTGGCTCAGGTTGGCAGGGAAATTGAATGAATATCTAAAACTGTTGTAAATTTCTGGGACTGTTTATATTGTTGTTGTAAAATCTAACATTTAGCAGATGCCTGCTATTGCTTTTTTAGTGAAATATATCATTTTTTTGTTTGTTTTCTGTCAAAATGTCCGGCTTCCCTTTTTGATTGCGGTTAGGGTTTAGGTTTAGGGTTAGAGCTGTCACTGTAACAAACGTGCCCTCTTGCAAGTGAGTCTTCTACCAATCAGAGGAAAGGTGGCGGGCCATATATGGACAAAGCGGCTACAAACTTGGGTCAAACATAAGTAGCTGTCAAAAGGGCCTTTTCTGGACACTTTTATACCAAAATCATGTTGTTGTTGTTGTTTTTTTTTTTTCTTTTAATGAAACTGACACTTTTATAACTCAGTCCATGTTAGAGAGTCACGATGTGGAGATCTAAATAGCCAAAATATGAGAACTTTAAAGTAAAATATTTTGTGTTGTAGCTTTATTTTTTCTTTGGGCAGAATATTGCATTTTTGCTTGTAAATTTTGTAGCTCGATGTGTTTTCATGGTAAAATTCTATATTTCAGTGGCTCCATACTTTTTTTGGCTAAATAGTCATTTTGTGCCAGAATATTGTCGCTAAATATTTCCATCTATCTATCCATTTTCTTTAGTTGCTTATCCTCACAAGGGTCGCGGAGCGTGCTGGAGCTTATCCCAGCTGTCAACGGCAGGAGGTGGGCTACACCCTGAACTGGTCGGCAGCCAATCGCAGGGCACATAGGGACAAACAGCCGCACTCACAATCACACCTCGGGGCAAGTTAGAGTGTCCAATTAATGTTGCATGTTTTTAGGGATGTGGGAGGAAACCGGACGGCCCGGAGAAAACCAAACAAGCACGGGGAGAACGTGCAAACTCCACACAGGTCGGGCCGGCATTGAACCCAGGACCTCAGAACTGTGAGGCCAACGCTTTCCAGCTGCTCCGCCCGCTAAATATTTACTTTTCCTCAACTGAGCATAACTCCATTTATGAGAAAGATGACACGCAATAACAAAACGTTACGTCGCTTTGCAAGCTAGCGCTAATGGTCTTGCGTAAACATGCTGCTGTCGTGTTGAACATGTGATCTGACCAGAGCAGTGAATTTCCATTTTTTTTGGAGCCAAGGCTTTAAATACTTCACAATTAAAAAAATATCACGGTACACCAACAAACAAATTGTAGTGTATTTAATTCCCGCCATGTAATTGAAGACCATTGTTTTTCTGTGTCATTATAAATTACTGGCAGAAATAGATGAACAAAGATATTGAGAAATTAAATGCCCCAAAAATCCCCAAATTCTACCGTGTCTTTATCGCGGACTGTTGCATTGTTTTGTGGCTCGGGAAAATCCTGCATTGTTGTGGCTAAGATGTTTTCCTGGGCTAAGTGTACATTTGTGTACATGTAGTTCTTTTAGATGATGGAATATTGCATTTGTGGCCTAATGTGCTGTCCTTTTGGGAGCAATAACACGGTGGCTTAATACGGTTCCATTTTCAAATGGAAACTTTCTGCGGGTAAATTGTAATACTATAAATTGTAGCCTTTTGGGTTATTTTATCTTATTTTATTTTATTTTTTTACAGCCGTTACTTTGCGGCTGAATAGAGTCGGTACGGCTTTGTCCCGCTTTCTGTGGCAATTTCCCGCAAACGCAGACAAGGGAAGCCCATCTCACCTGGCATTTCCTCTTGCCCCTCACCTGCGAGCTCATCAAGCACTTCCCCCTATCACCATTCCGTCCACTCCACACTGCATTAGCGCCGCAGCCGGGCGCATATCAATGCGCTCGCGTGCGCCCACAGCTACTACTGTACTCTATCTTAATCTGCAGTCTATTAGCATATTCGCAGTTTGTGTTTTTCTGCCAGCGGAGGCATCTGACAGGCCAATTTCACAGCGGCGTCGGACTCCATCTCGCTCTGGGCTCCTTGAGAGTAGGAAGGGAGGGGCGTGGGGGGTGCGCTCGGGCCTTTTGCCTTGTACTAGTAACCCTCTCATTGCATCTACCTGCGTGAATAAAGAAGCTCTTCAGAAGAAAGCTGCAGGGTGACATCAAAGAACAATGCTGACAAATCCTTTATTACATCATCACATCACTGTCATGCTTCAGAAGGGACACAAAAAGTCTGTCAAGTCCAGTAAATTGTATTAATTTAGTACCCTGTCACTAAAGATCGAGTTCAAGGGCCACACTCCTCATACTTTGTATTAAGTACTGAGACACAAGTTTAATTTTTTTCTGTGGCCATGCTTGTTAGTCAAAACGTTCTTCCTCAAATCCTTTTTCCACATTGAAATGAATGCGACCATAAACTAACGATCATTTTTTTTTTTTGTTTCATTTCAATGGACATTGTGGAGCTCCTGCTGTTGTGCATGCCACTCGGAGGCAGAATCATACAGACGTATGGATATACAATTTACTCTCCTCCGCAGTAAGATGCATTAATTACATTACATTCAGTCATTATTCAAAGAGGACGAAGAGATACCGTAATTCCCGGCCGACAGAGCGCACCTGGTTATAAGCCTCACCCAGTACATATGTAGAGGAAATATAATTTCATACATACATACGCCGTATAAAAGCCGCAAGCACCCACATTGAAGCCCACATTGAAACATGAGATATTTATAAAAATGGTACACAGAGTTTAACGCTAGGGTCAACCCGCTAATGCTAACATTCACAATACTGCCACGCTAATGCTAACTCTCACGCTAGCGCCACGCTAATAAGGCCAGTTATAAAAAAAACATACCGGTAAAAATCACTGCGACACGGCAGTAACCTGCTCACGCAGCTCGAACACGGCCGGACCAGTAAAAGTCACTTCCTCGGCACATGTATTCCACCGGTCTCACTCTAACCTTTTCCGCTGTTTTCCTTGCGGCCTTTAGAAAAAAAATGCACAAATCAGCCGCATAAACCGCAGGCTTATAGGCCAGAAATGATGGTACCTCTGAGTATCGTTACTTTAGCTGTCCACATGTATTCCTCCACTGTTTGGGTTCAAATATCTGTTACTTGAAATATTTTCACAAGTACTTATGTACTATTCACTTGCTCATCTATGGCATTTTCCTTTTTTTGTGGGGGGGGCATGAAGGTAGCGGGCAACAGCGAGGGGAAGTTGTGTGGTTGTTAATACACGATGTGTAATTTTCTTTGTCTGATGCTAAACTTGCTGGCGCAGTTCTGAGAATCGGGATTCAAATCCCGGCCCTCGGTGCTTGGAGTTTGCATGTTCTCCCCATGCCTGCGTCGGTTTTCTCCAGGCACTCCGGTTTCCTGTCACGTCCCAAAAACATGCAACATTAATTGGACACTCTAAATTGCCCATAGGTGGGAGTGGGAGTGGGGCTGTTTGTCTCCATGTGCCCTGCGATTGCCCGGCAACCAGTCCAGGGTGCCCCCTGCCTCCTGCCCGATGACAGCTGGGATTGGCTCCAGCACTCCCGCAACCCTAATGAGGATAAGTGGCTCAGAAAAAATGGAAGGATAGATGGCAAACTTCAACTTGGAGTGGTATTAAACAGATTCAAGCCTTTTTTTCTGGAAAAAATTGTTGACAATCTGAAAACCTCAGACAAAGGCCAGGCTATACGCCCAACCATCTTTGTGGATCGGTTGGGTTGAGAGGGAAAAAGAGAGAAAAAGCACGATAGGGGGAGGGACGAGAGATCAATCGGCACAACAACTGCGTATCCGGAATAGTCTCACCATCAAAGCGTAGTCCTTGTGCTGGCTGAAAATGTAGTTTTTGAATGGAGAAAATATTGTGGCTAAATACAGTGATCGACGGAACACCGCATTGTCTGTTTGTGTCTTTTTCGACTGATAGATTGCGGATTTCAGTCACGAACGCACACACCCGGATACACAGACTGATTCAGTGCTCAGAGTGTGACAGCACGTCGGCTGCCCCCCTTCATGCCGCTTCGCCTCTTCTCCCGCGGCCTCGCCTCCCTCATTCAAATGAGCTTTTTAGAGTCACACACCTCCAGTAAAAGTTGTGCATTAAACCCCCGACGTCGTGTCGCACTCCAGCCGTCACGGTCACGCTACGCGGCATGAGGCGTAAAAGTGGACATCCTTTGAAATTGGAAATTTCACCCCAAAAGTCCGATACACCAAACTTTTCCCGAGTTGTGTATGTGTCGCTTCTAATCTCCGTCGGAATATTTTCCAATCAGGCGTTTTTCTTCACAGCTCTTTTGTCTTGATCAGTTCTTGTCCTCTTTTCTCTCCTCACCCCCACCCATCCGGTGTCTGCGCGGTGCGGCTCCGTGATGGATGGCGCCAAGAGGCCCGGACATTAAGGGTCTGGGACAGTACCATCATTACCTGCACACGAATGGTGGCGGACATGTCGTTGCTCACAGAGAGCATTGTGGGTAGAAATATGATTCATTTTCGAGCTGAATGTAGTTTTTTTTTTTTTTTTAATAGAACATTACAGTAATGTGCTTAAATACAATGTTTATATGGTAAAATAAAACATTGCTTTAATTTTTCATATTTTTTCAGGTGTGTAAATATGTTAGTGTTTTATTAGAGATATAATTTAGTGGCTAAATACAATATTTTGCAGTATTTTTAAAGCGAACTATACCAATTTTGTATCTCAATATGGATTTTTTTTATTTTATATATATATATATAAGAATACTTATGGTGAAAAACAGGTATGGTGCTTTTTTATGGCTAAATATCATTTTGGTTTGCCTTAAATGATGAAATATTACATTATTGTGTTCGAAAATACAGTAAGTTTTTTGCTCAAATGTAGTGTTTTGTAGCTTGTGGTTAGTCAGTTACATCATTCAATTATAGAATTTGAATGAAAACTATTTTATCCATCCATTTTCTTTGCCGCTTATCCTCACGAGGGTCACGCGCAGTGCTGGATCCTATCCCAGCCGTCAACGGGCAGGAGGCGGGCTACACCCTGAACTGGTCGGCAGCCAATCGCAGGGCACATAGGGACAAACAACCAGACTCACAATCACACCTATGGGCAATTTAGAGTGTCCAATTATTGTTGCATGTTTTTGGGATGTGGAGGAAACCGGAGTGGCCGGAGAAAACCCACGCAGGCACATGTAGAACATGCAAACTCCACAAAGGTAATAATCCTTCACTTTTGGGCCAATTTTCCCACCTTTTGTACAATGGTGCCACACAGCTGAAAAAATAATATGTATACATATATATAAAAAAAAAAATGACATTTGAATGTTAAAACCCTGTCTGTGCCACACACAAACACACAAGCTTTTTTAAAAGGCTTTGTATTGACTGAGGGCCCCCGCTGAGGAGCGAATGGCGATGTTCTGCACTCCCGGGGAGAGTTCACGCGCACGGAACCGGTGCAATAGACCGCAGGGTGCTAAAAGGCTCCTCTTTTTTTTTTTTTTTTTTTTTTTTTTTTTGATCCAGAGCCGCTTCACCTTCAGGAACTTTAGCGAACACATTTTCTGCACTTTGCCTTTATACGTGCGCGTCGCAGAAAAAGTTCAAAGACTTACCAATGGAATTTATGCAAATCTCATCCCGGGTCTGATAATCCGACGTTGATTCAACGGTAAAAATTTCTGATGAGGCCGCGCGGGTCCGTATCGCGGTTCGACTTGTGTGCACGCGTGTGCGCGGGGGTCACCCGTGTCGCCGGGATCCATCTGGAGCAAAAGGGCGTTAGTAACATCAGCCACTCGGTAAAATTGATCCGTCGCGGCTTCGTGTTTGACGTGGGAAGGCAAATGGTGTGTGAGAGCGGGAGGGTGTGTGTATATGAGAGTGTTTTGTTGGGTGTATTTGAGAGACTGCATCGGATTGTGAAACTGTGTGTAAAGGTATGTACCCATGCGAATGCGTGTCTAGTTATGAAACAGAAACATATTTAAATATTATCCAGGTTAGTTGGTGTACCTCGCATACAATTCTAGATGTATGTGTCGAATTTCTAGATTCTAGACGGAGATCTGTCCGTCTGTCGGCCAGTTGGTGGTTGGAATTTTAAACCAAGCTTCCAAATCTTCATAATGGACCTTTCCGACCTGTCAGTCGCTCGTACAATAATAGCCAATCAGATAGCCGCGTTGTCTTAACCCCTGTCTTGACACGCCCCTCTCGCCATATTGTCCCACAAGCAATGCTGGTTGTCAGTAGCGGGCGCTTGGAAAGTTTAATGTTACGAAGGAAATGGTTCTGAGATGCGCTTGGGGAACGTGCAATTCTGATGAAAGATATCCTCCTAGGTTGATTCATTTTTCAAAGCCTAACACATAGTTGACCAAGTGTCTAAGATGGATTAAGGCTTCCGGAAGAGCGCACGTACAACTAGATGTGGACAATATCAACAAACACATGGCTGTATGTTCGAAGGTAAGCGAGAGAAAAGTATCTTCTCTGAGTTGGATTGAATTATTATCAGTGCTTTATACATTGCAGGAGAACAACTTTCACTTTGTTAGCGTATCACTGACCTGCTGAATGAAGTGTGTCATGTTTTATGCTGAAGAGTTGGGTTAGGGACACGTGAATGTGCCATGTCATGCAAGAGAAATGCATATTTGCCTAATTTTTAAGAGAGAGCAATGGGTTTGATTACGAGCCAAGTCAAATGAATACACCCACTCACTTCTAAAGACTACAATGATATTACTCATGATCTTTCCAAGTAAAAAGTACTCACGCTGCTTCACATGCGCAGTGCGATTCCACTATTTTATCCTGTTGGATTTCAATATGAAGTTTGTGAGGCTTCAAACTTTTTTTTTGCATCGATCGCCAACCTTTTGCTGTAACTCTTGACATTGCGTCCCGCTCCGTCCAAAATCTTCATTCTGTGTACATATCCCTGCGTGAAATAGTTGAGACCTCTCTGTGGAACTCTCTTGGACGAGTCTGACGCATTTGGCAAAAAACGTACCCCAATATTATTTGGAATACGCGATAGAGTATCGACTTCAAACACGTTATGTTTGGCTAAGGGGGTGGGGCTAAAGGTCACCATCGGAAAGGTCCATTACAAAGCTTCTCAAATAGTGGGGGGGTCATGTTGCGATGCGCGGGGGTGTGTACGTGTGAGACCATGAAGAGCATTATTAACGTTAATAAATGTATTCTTTTGTGGGGAGGGGGGGTCGTGATTTTGTCACTCCTTGTTGAAGTTTGTGTGTATATCACATCACCCATGTCCTCCAGAAACTCTGTTCTGCATTGCATCCAGTCCAAAGTCCTTGTCCTCACTCGCAAAACTCCCCATATAAGGCCCCCCCTTGCTCCCTTTCGGATTGCCTTCACCACCACACCCCCTCCCGTAGCCGTCGCTCTCCCGACAACACCCTCCTTTTTCCACCACGCCGAACCTGGCACCCAACCTGGGGCTGGGGGGCCTTGGCCATCTCTGCTCTCGAAACCCCCTTACTCGACACCCCCTTCAAATCCCTCCTTGGAATCCAATCAAACAAATAAAAACAGCTGTTCCAGATAGCCTTTAACAGCCAGGTGGAACAGTGGTGCGACTGGTTACACCGTGTGCCTCACAGATCTCAGGACGAGGGTTCAAATCCTGTCCCCGCCTGTGTGGAGTTTGCAAGTTCTCCCTCTGCCTGCGTCGATTTTTTTTTTTTTTTTTTTTGTGGCCACTCCGGTTTTCGCCCTCACGCCATTTGTTGAAGACTCTAAATTGGCCGTAGGTGTGACTGTGAGCGCAAATGGTTGTTTGTCTCTATGTGGCCTACGACTGGCTTGCGACCTGTTCAGGGCATGCCCCGCCTCCTGCCTCAAGATGGCCGGCATAGCCTCCAGTGAGCCCCGCAACCCTTGTGAGGATCAGCGGCTCAGAAAGTAGATGTACTTTAAAATGTTTCATTTTATTTCATAAGATCTCCATAAAATAAGTGTATTATTATCGTAATCGGTATTCTTGACATTTCACAAGTCAGCTTGCAGGGTTTAACCCGACTTCCTGAGAGGTTTTGGTGGGGTTGCGATGCTACACCAGGGCGGGGATGTTTATTGATTTTTGTATTTTTAGTCCAAGGTTACGAAGGCCAACGCGAGCCGCGGTAAAGCCGATGCGCACCTTTTGATCCGTTTTGCTTATTCTTTGATAACAGAAAGTCTACGTTGATTTAAATTCATTCGACCGGAGCAACGGTTTTCATTCCGCGGATTTCCCGTCGTCTTTGTAGGACGGTGCGACTCCGTGAGAAAAAAACAAAACAAAAAAAAACGAGGCGTCTATCGATTTTTGAATGGTGTCCAAATTTGGACAAGGGTGTGTTGGGAAAAACAGAGTCAGAGTCTTTGCGGACACAGACCGAATTATCGCCACGTGCGTCTTCCTTGTTTGACAGGAATGATGCAGGGTGGTATGAAATTTGATCGGGGCTTATTTTTAATAGGGCGAATGCGTAAATATGCGATGCGCTCCGAAAGATGATTGTCAGAAATGATGCAAACGCAAAGTAGAGCAACAGGAGGTTTTTTTTCCACCCTTCCCCTCCTTCTTTCGATCGCTCTTCATCTATTTGGATCCGTCTGCCTGCGGCGGCGCCGTGCGGTGCATGTGGCAAGTCGGTGTGTGTGTGTGTGTGTGTGTGTGTGTTGTGCGGAAGCATGATTAAGAGTTTTGAATAATTGATGATTGCATCCCTCATTAAGTCCCAGTTGTGCTCTATTTTTACGCTCTGCAATTGTGCGGCATTCTACTCCACAGATGGAGTCGATCCATCAGTCACTTTAGACGCGGTTGACGGGGTGTGGGTGGTGGTTGCGGGGGGTGGGGTGGGGGTTTGTCCGGGGGGCGGGGGGGGGGGGGGGGCGCTAAATCACATTGAGTGGACATCTTTAGCGGCACGGGGGCATAATGAAGTTGACCTTGAAGCTTGGGGTGTGACGGTCCGCGTGGTCGTCTTTTTGCCGAAGCGGGCGTGTTATTGTCCCTTACGTCATGTGACTTCGTGTATATTCTTCTTTTTCATCTCTATTTGGAAACAAGCCAAAGAAAACAGTAAAACTCATTTAGCGTTAATAAGGACAACACTTGTTATAGGAAGCCGGCTACTATTACTGAGCAAAATAATCCAACCAACTACAGCAAACCAGCCCACTGTACTTAATTTATCAATGATTTTAATGTACCGTAAATCCCGGCCTACAGAGCGCACCTGGTTATAAGCCTCTCCCGGTACATTTGTAAAGGAAATACCATTTGGTACATAGATACGCCGCAGCTGTGTAAAAGCCGCAAGTGCCCACATTGACACCCTCATTGAAACACGAGAGATTTACAAAGAAACACGGTACACAGAGAGAGTTTAACGCTAGTGCCGCAACGGTAACGCTAATGCTAGAGCCACGCTAACAGGGGCGATTAAATAAAAAGGTACTGGTAAAAATCACTGAGATACAGCAGTAACACGCTAGCGCAGCGCTAACAGGGCCGGACCGGTAAAAGTCACTTCCTCGGCACATATATTCCACCGGTCTCTCTATCTGCTCGAGTGCCCCGTTGCAGCCGTTAGAAAAGAATGCACAAATTAGCCGCATCACCGCATAAACCGCAGGGTTGAAAGCGTGTGGAAAAAAGTCGTGGCTTATAGGTCAGAAATAACGGTGTTTTCATTCATTTGAGCGCTATCCAATTTTATATAATTGCTAAAAAAAACATTTATTCCAAAGAATTATGGATCTTCATTCATCTAGTTATGCCAGTGGGGCACAATGACGGACAGAACAAAGAAATCCTCTTCTATTAGATGGCAGGAAGTACATACAGTAATTAATCGGTCCATTTTTTGTGACATTTACTTCTGTTGGTGTGCCATGGGATTTTTCAATTGTAAAATATGTACCTTGGCTCTATAAAGGTTGGAAATCACTGATGTAGAGCACTTTGAAATGTATTTTAATTGTTAAATTGTTTGTTTGATGGTAAAGCAACTGAAGGAATCCAACCAACCAATTGGAATGAAGCAACCAAGCCAGCTCACTAATCACAATACATTAGTCAAGTAAAGTTACCAAGCATAGTTAAACCACAAATCAATCAAATGTGGGAAGCCAACAACTAAAACAACTGCTATAATTTCCCGTCTATAAGCCACAATTTTTTTCACGTGTTTTCAACCCTGCGGTTATGCGGTGATACGGCTAATTTGTGCATTTTTTCCAGCAGCCGCAAGGGGGCACTCGAGCGGAAAAGGCAAGAGTGAGGCCGGTGGAATATATGTGCCGAGGAAGTGACTTTTACCGGTCCGGCCCTGTAAGCGCTGCTGTAGCGTGTTACTGCCGTGTCTCAGTGATTTTTACCGGTATGTTTTTTTTAACTGGCTCTGTTAGCCAGTGTTAGCATTAGCATAGCGGCGCTCGTTCGCGTTAAACTCTGTGTACCGTCTTTCTTTGTAAATATCTCATGTTTCAATGTGAGTTTCAATGTGGGCACTTGCAGCTTTTACACAGCTGTGGCGTATGCACGTACCAAAAAGTATTTTCTTTCTATAAAAAAAAAAAAAAAAAGCCTCAGTACTCATTACTGAAATTGAACAGGAAATCGGCCATTTTAGTTTAAAGCAACCATTTTGGTTTCTTAATGACAAACTTGGAAGCAGTATAGTACATACAGTATAGAAAAACAAGGATTCATACTCACATTAACACCTATGCACAATTTAGCGTCTACATACAAGTGGGTGCCCGGACTTTTTCACCCCAAGATCTACTTTTCAAGCAGCCAGCCTCTCGCGAGCTGGGTTTCAATGTGGGCACTTGCAGCTTTTCCACAGCTGCAGCGTATGTATGTACCAAATGGTATTTCCTTCACAAATGTACTTGGTGAGGCTTATAACCAGGTGCGCTCTGTAGGCCGGGAATTACGGTAACCCAATGCAGCGAGCTAACCACTCAACTGAACTAACCAAATATAGTAAACCAATCAACCTATCTGACCAGTTTTCGTAAACCAAAATACATCAAACGAAATATAGAAATACAACCAACCAAACCAACCAACTGTAGCATTCCAGTTCGACCGCAGTAAACTAACCAAGCACATATTTGATTTAGTGCTTTTTCTTGCCTCCTTCTGTCTGTTTTGTCAGACATCTAACAACAACGTTGCTGTCCTTATTTGGCAGCCGAACAGCGACACAAATTTGCATCGTTAGCACAATTAAATGGTGTCAAGCTCCCCAAGAAATGCGTGTCACAGTCGGCGCGTCTTCACACCAGAGCTGCTCCGAACTCCAAACACGAAACCCCATTTTTTTTTTTTTTTAATTATTCTTCTTATTTTTTTAAGCCGTTTGTCTCCCTGAAGGCAAACTGCTTGTTGCCTTTAAATTGAAATCACATTCCAAGTGAAGACAGAAGCATCCTTTAATGTGGCGTGATGGACACATTTAGGTCAAGCCCAACCCATTCAAATTGGGATAAATGTCAGTTCTGCTTAAAAGTCTACAAGTTGTCAATAATTAATATAACACCAGCGTATAAACAAGAGTTCGCAGTATTCAGAAATCCATTTTCTTTCCATACCAACCAACCAGGCAGCCAACCCTCGTGAAACCAACCAAGCGACTTTCATAAACCAATCAAGCAACTGTGGCGAGCCGGCCAAACAAACGACCCGACTCGAGGAAAACTAACCTAAGAACCATAGAAAAACCAACGAACCAATCAACCAATTGACAGCCTGCATTAAGACAATCAACCAACCAGATTAATGAAGCATATTAAACCAACTCACTGTTGTAAAACAATTAGGTGGAGTAAAAAATAAATAAATAAATAGAAATTCATGGATGGAAATTGTTCCACTTAAGTCTTGAACTGTTGCATAATCATTATGAAACTACCATGGAAATGAGACTCCAGAACATTCCAACAGAATATTTAACAAATGTTTAATTGTATTTATTTATTTGTCTGTTTATTTATTTATTTACCATTTATTTATGTATTCATTCATTTATGTATTTATTTTTCTATCTTTATTTTTCACATTTTTATATACAAGCAGAAAGGGGGGAGTAAAAAAATACAATTAATGTACATTCATTAACAGGGGGATAATAACACCTTTATAAATGACAAAATAGGAGGGTTTAAGAGAGCAAAAAATCAGAATAATAACCTTAAAGGGAAAACAATAACAATAATCATAGTCGTCAAAAAAAGAAGAAAAATCATACCACCTCAAAGCACCTGACAACAAATGGTCCAAAAAGTATCTACAATGATTTACATATTTGCAAAAAAATAACCTTAAAGGGAAAACAATAACAATAATCATAGTAGTCAAAAAAGAGATGAAAAATGATACCACCTGAAAGCACCTGACAACAAATGGTCCAAAAACTATCTACAATGATTTACATATTTGCTTCAAGTTAAAAAAAATGTTTAGGTTTCAAATTTTATTAATATCGGAACCCTTAGGTGATAATTGTTATCGCAACAAGACAAGATGCAATACATATGACTTAAAAAAAAAATGAAAAAAAATACACTGCACAACACGCTAAAAAAAGATAACAATAATAATAATGACAACAGCAAAAGGAATAAATGGTGGGAACCAATGAACAAAATTACGATAAATTTCACATTATGTCGTATATTTTGATGTTATGGCATAATTTATCGAGTTTTTCCAATGTCCATCAAACTCCATTTTAATGATATCTTGAACCAATGTTTAATATTTTTTTCAAACCCGTATGAGAAATCATTTCAAGGATATGGCCAAACGCCCATCCGTAGCGATAGCGCAATAATGCTAATGCTCACATTTTGTAGTATCTTTTCTATATCGAAGTATTTTGAGGATTTTTTTTTTCCTCTCCTTCTAAATAATTACATGGATGTTTTATCCAGCCTGTTTAGCAAAAACAAAAAATATGTCACTGTGAGTCAACAGAGCTGCAGTTTTGTTTTGTTTTTATTATTCAATTTTACAACACTTTACTGTGAAAATAGCTCTGAGACAATAGCAGCTGCTGTCATTTAGGTCAAGTGCGATATTCATGAGTTTTTTTTTCGGGGTTGTTGTTTTTTTTTTTTTTTTTTTTTTTTTAAAAACTAACCAATGGCTTATTGATCACCAGTTTAACAGAATTACTTCGAAATATTCGACTCTGTCGGAGTCATCAGACGCGGCCCGCCTGTTAATAACTGACGTCGTTTCAGAGAGTTTGGGCAAAGTTCAACGATCAGTTAACTTGACTGGCTTGAACACACTCAAGACACGCGGTCACCATCTTAGGACTCTCACGCTGGTAAGTCTTTAGTTCTCCAATCAAGTCCGTTGAAAACGTCGTGCGAATCGCTTGGTTTTCCCATATCCTTTGCTTTGATTGACACAAGTCTCATTTTAATTTGGTCGCAATTGACTTCGAATATTGGGAAATCCAGACCGACGTAAAAGACAAAACAATATGTTGATTCATTAGATATTCTGGAAATGTGATGGATGAATAGTTGTCGAAGTGTGGTACGAGTACCGCTAGTGGCGCATGGGCTCCCTCTAGTGGTATTTAAAATAATCATTGAATTAAATGTTCAAACTGTGCATTTTTGTTTACAACGGTTCAGGTTTACAAACGTGAAAAATCAACCGAACCAACTCGCTGCGGATTGTCGGCAGGCCTGACCTTTAGCACGCGCCGACACCTGGATTGTTTATCTACGAGGGTGTGGAGTTGTACTGATGATAAGCGCAGAATGTCCACGCTGCATCTGGTTTCAAAATGCGGAAGTATACATTTCTGTTCCCAAAGTTGCAAAAAAGCACGCTTGGATGAGTGCAGTGTGGAAGAACGTGACCTCAACCCAGTCCAGACCCCTTTGGGGTGTCCCATTAGGTCCCATAATGGCTTCCTTTATGTCCCATTATGACCTCTTATCTCATAGTATGCCATAATATACCCGACGACTATATGTCCCGTAGTGTCCCATGATGACCCATCATATCGCCTATACATAGATTTCCGATGACGTCCCCACAGTCCCGGGAATCCCTTGTCCGCCATCTTGCGTGTCGCGACTAAACCTATCGATTCTGACCCACTATGTTCCACAGTGTCCCATGATGTTCCATAATTTCACCCATTTTTGTTCTGCATAATGGCTCTTATGTCCCATTGTGTCACATGTCCCAAGTTGTCCAAAAGTGTCTTACAATGTCCCCAATTATGAGCCAACATGTCCAACAATGTTCCTTTGTGTCCCATCATGTCCAATTCTTTCCAATATTGTCCAATATTTTCACCCATTTTGTCATTATGTCCCGATTTATCTTCATAGTCTTCCCTGATGTCCTGTGTGACGGTCTGATCGCTCCCCCGTGCTGAAAAGTCTCCTTGTGATGAATGCGCATGCGTGACTAACAGGGGAACTCTGGGTACGCAGCAGACGCTTACTGGGAAATCCCCTGGTCTCAAAGTTCCCCTTCTTCTATGTAGAGGCAGCTAACATACGCTATATCCCAGCCTTAAAACAAAAACTGATAAAAATATGCACACATATATGTACGTTCGCTGTGTTCGTATTTTTAGACGTCCATGGCGAACATGAACACTCGGCGGCAAGTTGTGGAATGCCACATGTTGAGGCATGGATGGGGATGTTTCAGACTGGCCGGTGTGACGGTCTGAGCGCTCCCCCGTGCTGAAAAGTCTCCTTGTGATTAATGCGCATGTGTTACTAACAGGGGAACTCTGGGTACGTTGCAGACGCTTAACGGGAAATCCCCCGGTCTCAGAGTTCCCCTTGTTCTACGTAGAGGTCGCTAACATAGGTTATATCCTAAACCTAACCTTAAAACAAAAGTTGATTTTAAAAAAAAAAAAAAAAAAAAAAAAGATATACACATATGTACGTTCGCTGTGTTCATCTTTCTGTAGCGAACATGAACACTCGGCGACAAGTTGTCGAATGGCACATGTTGAAGCACGGACGGGAATGTTTCAGACTGGCCGGACGTTTACAAAATATACATAATATAAAATATTCATCACAAGGAGACTTTTCAGCACCGGGAGCGCTCAGACCGTCACATGATGCTCTATTGTATTGTCATATGTCCCATTTTGTCACACAGTGACCCCTATTTTGTCCCATTATGTCTCTTGGTGTCCCACATTGACCCCGATATCCCGTACCATGGCTGGATGTTCTGAACTTGCAGTCCTGGTCTAGTCCCAGTCTTGGATTTCATTGTGTTTCCGTCGAGGTTTCTCTGATTTCTTTTCCTTCACGTGTCAGGTATCATCAGCTAGAACAAATAAGCAAATTATTAGAGAAAAATAAACGGACTGAACTTGCCACATCCCTCCGATCGACAATAGTTTTGTGGGTGAATGAGATTCAAGTGGATACTACCTTCTATTTTTTTACTTTGTCGGTGAAAATGTTCTAAAAATTTGTAGGTAGATGCTGGAAGAAGGTGGATGCCTAGTACGCAGTGAAGTGGGGGGGAGTTCACTAGTGTTGGATGTTGTCCAAATACATCCCAGTTCCGTTTCTCCCTTTCCGTCCGCCTGGCAGACTTTATTGATTTCTGGGCACTAAGCTCCTGTTGGCAACGTTCTGGCCGCTGTCACACACACACACACACACACACACACACACGATCACAGACATTGTGACACCGCCAGCCTGTTGGCAGCGTCCCATTTATGGACGTCCAATCTACGGCCCGCTCCGGGTCTGCCCGCCAGACTCGACCGGCGAAAGCCAGATGCCGAAAAGCGGGTTCACGTCCTGCTCCGGCGCTACTTTTAGCTCGGAGGCCCGCTCGCCGCCGTACAGGTCAAAGCGCCACAGCGGCACCAGAGAGTCGCATTTCCGACTCGAAGCCTCATGCCACACATTCGCGATACATATAGAGTACATTATCAAATATTGCATTTCTCTGCAAGTCGGATAGGATTAATACAAATTACGATTCTATTTGTTCTCCTACTATACAAAATTTAAGATATTATTCATTCCAATTTTAACAATTACTTGAAAATGTAGATGTTTCACTACAATTATGATGTGATATGATTCATTCCCATCATAACCCGACAGGATTCACTTCCATAATGTTTCTTTCGTTATAACCTTTCTTCCAATTACAGGAATTCTAGCGAGCCCATATTGAAACACAAGATATTTACAAAGAAAGACGGTACATAGACTTTAAGGCTAGCCCAGCGCTAATGCTAGTGGTAATGCTAAATCCGTGCTAACGTTAATGCAAACGAGGCCAGTTAAAAAGAAACTTACCCCTAAATATCACAGAGACACGGCAGTAACACAGCAGAAACACGCTAGCACAGCGCTAAAGCTAAAGCCAACAGGGGCGGTAAAAGTCACTTCTTCGGCACATATATTCCACCGGTCTCATTCTTGTCTTTTCCACTCGAGTGCCCCCTTGCGGCCGTTAGAGAAAATGCACAAATTACCCGCATCACCGCATAAACCGCAGGGTTGAAAGCGTGTGAAAAAAATCGCGGCTTGTAGGCGGGAAGTTACGCTATTTTTTATGACGAGTCACTACAAGTATAATATGGTCAAATTTATTCCAATTCCAATACAATTCATTCCAATTACGACGCAGTCGGATTCAATCACTCAATTATGATACGATGCATTCAGATTACAGCAGAATGCAATTCACTCCCATTTCATAATGAAAGGATTTATCTCAATTACAGCACAATTCCAATTACAATACGATCCAATTCACTCCATTTATGAAACCATATACTCAATCTACGATATAATTCAATCATTAAAGATGCAATAGAATACACTCCAAGTACGACATAAACAATTACAATTACAAACTACATACCTTAATTTCCAGTCTATAATCCGTGGCTTTTTTCACACGCATTTTTTCAGCCCTCTTAGCGCTGCGCTAGCATTAATACTTTCCTAGCATGTTGCTGCTTGTTACTGCCGTCTCTGTGATTTTTACCAGTCTGTTGTTTTTTTAAACAGCCCTGTTAGCGCCATGCTAGCATTAGAGCTGTGCTAGCATGTTGTTGCTTGTTACTGCCGCGTCTCAGTGATGGAGGTATTTTTTAACCGCCCCTGTTAGTGCTGTGCTACCGTGTTGCTACTGTGTAGCTGCCGCGGCTGTTTGTTTTTTTTTCAACCGATGTTTTTGTTTTGTTTTTTGTTTTTACCAGCCCCGTTCGTGCTACAGTGTTGTTGCTATGTTAAGCTAAGCTATGGTATTATAACTTTGAAAACTCTTGCCTCTTAAGGTGGCAGCGCTCGCGTTAAACTGTCTGTGAACCGTATTTCTTTGTAAATATCTCGTGTTTCGATGTGGGCACTTGCGGCTTTTACACAGGTGCGGCGTATGTATGTACCAAATGCTATTTCCTTTACAAATGTACTGGTTGAGGCTTAAAACCAGGTGCACTCCGTAGGCCGGGAATTACGGTAAATCCTTGACACTTTGCCAAATCTGGCCATCGCATCATAGATAATAAAGATCATACATCAATGCTTTTGTTTGCTTGTTTGTGTCCCAACTGTGGGCATGTTCATATGGCAGCGCACATCTTTGAGCAGCTCCGGCGGCTTTTTGGAAGGATTGAAGAGCTCACCGCGTTCCCCCCTTCTAGGCACTGGAGCCGAGTCGTTGTAGCACTCATCCCAAAGAAGCGTCTTCTTCTTCCGACTTCCTCCAGAGGAACGAGCATATGTCTGGACCCAGGGAGACATCTGGAGAGCGGCTCGGTGGCACATTTTTACCACTTCTTAGTCACAGACTAGCAGCTGCTATGTTTGCAATGTGTGGCACCGCAAGCATTGTGGTGGTGTGGGTGGAATTCGAAAAGCCTTTATTTCCGCTCTATAACACCTTCACCTTTTCTGGCGTGGGTTTGTGTGTGTCCAACTACCTGTCTACACTTTTTCGATAAAAACGTTCTACAACTGTATATGTAAAGTCACACAGTGCAAATGAATTCCTGTAGCTTCAGCTTTATGCAAATGGTTACCAAATGTAAAATGAATCTTCCTTGTTTCAAGTGTCGTGAAGTCGGACAGCTGCCGCTAAACGGGGAGGGACCATTTTTATTGTGGGGTGGGCAAAAGCTATCAGTTAATGGGATTTTCAGAATCTTTCTCTACGTTCAGAATATTTTTTTTTTTTTACAGAGGAGAAACTCAAAACCGAAATAAATATAAAATGTGAATAGAAATAAATAGTAAGAAATTTGGGGGGGAAAAAATGACAATGGACTGCAGAAAAAAATGGAGTATACTACACAACGAAAATCTGATTTCAGTTTTGATCAAGAAGCATTTGTAAGGGATTTGTGACATTTCAAATGCAGAAAATTTAAGACTCACTGTCACAGCTAAAACTCGCGAATTTTTGATGGATGCTTGATCAATAAATTTAAAACAATGTAGTTTTTTTTTTTTTTAATGTTGGGTACTGAGCCACCATTAAAAAAAGTTTCATTACACAGTGAAAATTGAAACATCTTTGAAAGCAACCATCCACCGATCCATTATCGGAGCTGCTTATCCTCACAAGGGTCACGGGAGGTTGGGCACGCCCTGAACTGGTTGCCAGCCAGTCGCAGACTTTGACAACAGAGAAACCTCAAAACCTCTCTCAAAATTTATCTAAATTATCTATTTTAATCTAAAACTGTTAAGTACCTTTTACTCTGCCTGAAGTTAGCTTTGAAAATGAAATGTATCCATCCATCCATTTTCTTAGTTGCTTATCCTCACAACGGTTGCGGGGAGTGGTGGAGCCTATCCCAGCTGTCAACGGGCAGGAGGCGAGGCACACCCTGAACCGGTTGCCATTGAGACAAACAGCCGCACTCACAATCGCACCTATGGGCAATTTACAGTGTCCAATTAATGTTGCATCTTTTTGGGATGTGGGAGGAAACCGGAGTGCCCGGAGGAAAACCCACGCAGGCACGGGGAGAACATGCAAACTCCACACGGGCGGGGCCGGGATCGAACCCGGGTCCTCAGAACTGTGAAGCCAACGCTTTCCAGCTGACCCACCGTGCCGCCAAAATGTATATTTCTTTTATTTTTCTCAAGCTGGTGAAGTGAGGTGGGGAGCACCATGTAGACAAAAGTACCGCTTTCCCGCCAACTCGCACCAATGGGCAATTCTAAACCTTTTTAGCAAGGCACCAAGGATTTGTGGATTTGTTAATTTGGGTGGGGGAGTGGGGGGGTTCCCTTTAAAACCCTGTTGAGCTTTTTTAACCAGATCACTCACTTATACGCTTTTTATTTTAAATCATGTCACACGCAATGAGCGACAGTTATTGGTGGACATTTGGTCTTTGTGGTCCAGTCCCCCCCATGAACAGGAGGGGTCCACTGCAAACTCGTTGCCATCTTTCTGGGAAATGTTTCCGTAAACCTTGGTGGAGGTCTTCTTCTTCTTCTTCAAAAAAAAAATAAAAAATAAAAAAAATCGATGTTCTTAAGCCGAAGAATGCCTGCAGTGAATTCGGCTAACGTGTGCGTGTGTGTTTTCTGGTCCAAGTGGAGGATTATCCGAGCCGCCTTTCGTCAGCGTGCGCTCCGGATGCCGTGTGAAAGGCTTCGTTCGGCTCGATGGGGGGAATGAACAAAATTGGAGGGACACAAAGGGAAGAGTGGGTGGAGTGTGGAAGGGAGGGTTTACGCTCCATCTTTTCTCTCCTGATTTTACTTCCTTTGGCTTCCCATTCCCCCCCCCCCGCCCGCCTTTTTTTTTATCCCTTGTTCATTACCGTCCTCTCTGTTCCCCTCACCCTTTACTTTTCTTCCCACTCATCTCCCTTCCCTCTAACCTCTCCCTCTCCCTCTCTCCATCCATCCATTTGCCGGAGCGGCCCTGCAGATAATGCCTGTAATTGGAGTGACTCGCACTTTTCCAGTGTGTTTGGACCAGATAAAGAATATTGTCAGCGTTTTGCCGACACGGCCTCGGCTGGCGGAATTAAATGGACTCTGTTCTGTTCAGTCGGCAGCAAATTAAAAGGCTCTCAATTCATCTGCTCAAGGCTTACAGCGGAGGGGGGGGGGGGGCTCAAATTCTCGTGGAAACACCGCAGACAAGGATGGGGATGGCGTCGGGGGCTTGTCGTGAGGACATTTTACCACCACCACCCCCGCCAAAGTGTTCCTCAAGAAGTACTCGGTGCTTTTTCTTTTCCTTCAAGTCTGCACTCGAACAAGGCGAGATGGAGAAGAGGAGGTCAGGCCCCGATATTCTCAGGGGGGGGGGGGGGGGGGCACCGATGCGGAGTGATTTATTCACTTGTTTTTGGCACCTGGCAACACTTGACCGAATTCGCCTTTCCGCGCAAATCCGAGAGCCGCTCGGATTCTGTTGACACCTGCCTGTGATCGCACCTTGTGGGCCCCTCGTGGTATAAAACCCGGGTTTGAAACTCAAGACCAATAGGCCAAATCCATCAAGCCGCCATTTTTTTTTTTACAGCACACGAAAGATTAGATTTTAGCTCGTAACTAATGGTCACTGATGGTGTAGTGGTACACACGCATGACTGGTGGGGGCAGCGTGGGATCGATTCCCGCTCGGTGATGGTGTCGATATCTGGCCTGCGACCGACTGGCGACCTGTTCGAGGTGAAGTCCGCCTTTCGCCCGAAGCTAGCTGGGATAGGCCCCAGCGTTCCCTTGTGAGGATGAGGGGTTTAGTTAATGGATAGATGGGTATGACCAGACACTCTGCTAATAACTAGCTATTTCTAATTATGTATCGTGAACTCATGGATATTAGCAGTTCTGCATTTTTTTTCCCCTCTTGGTCAAGAACAGGATTGAAAGCATCAGGATCAAAATCTAGAGTCGTGGCACAGAGTAGAATTCAAGCCAGCACCACTTCTGTCTGCATCTGACAAGGTGCCTTTTAAATCTGCAGTGCATGCTGGGTACAATGAAATCTTAAGACTATGAAGGTGTTCTAGAGGGAAATGTAATATCCAGCTTCAGAAAAGCTCAGCTGCTTTGCTAAATCTGGCACAGGACGTCTTGATCCTGTGCTAAGGATAATGAAATCTTAAGACTATGAAGGTGTTCTGGAGGGAAATGTAATATCCAGCGTCAGAAAAGCTCAGCTGCTTTGCTAAATCTGTCACAGGACGTCTTGATCCTGTGCTAAGGATAATGAAATCTTAAGACTATGAAGGTGTTCTGGAGGGAAATGTAATATCCAGCGTTAGAAAAGCTCGGCCACTTTGCTAAATCTGGCACATGACGTGTTGATCCTGTGCTAAGGATAATGAAATCTTAAGACTATGAAGGTGTTCTGGAGGGAAATGTAATATCCAGCGTCAGAAAAGCTCGGCCACTTTGCTAAATCTGGCACAGGACGTCTTGATCCTGTGCTAAGGATAATGAAATCTTAAGACTATGAAGGTGTTCTGGAGGGAAATGTAATATCCAGCGTCAGAAAAGCTTGGCCACTTTGCTAAATCTGGCACAGGACGTGTTGATCCTGTGCTGAGGATAATGAAATCTCAGGACTATCAAGGATTTCTTTGGCCTTTTGGTCGGAAAGACGTTTGTCAGTTGTGTTCCGCGGGCCAATTTCCTACATTTAGGGCAGCGGGTCTTGGACCTGTCCTGGGTACAATGAAATCTCGAGACCATTCACATGTTATGAAGTGCAAAGACACTCTGCAGTGTCAGAAATGTGTGGCTCATGGGTCCTCCATTGGGGATAAAAACCACATTGATGATTTCTCTAAACTGACCAACTTTGTCTTATTTTATTTATTTATTTGTTATTTGTTGTTCTCGGTGCAGCTCGGCGTGCGTGCGCGCCGGACGTCACGTCAGGGCTGAAGCCCCGCCACCCTCCCTCCCATGAGCCCGTGTGCCCGGACACGCACGCCCGGCGCCGCCACGCCACGCACGCACACCCGGCCCCCCAGCACGCAGCCGGCGTCCCCCACCGCACCAGTCCAGCCGAGCCCCGTCCGGAGCCTGAAAGGATGTCGACGGAGACAGAGCTCCAGCCGGCGGTCCGGCCCGGCAGCCTGAGGCGGGACTCCAGGAGGAAAGGTACCGAAAATCTGAGTCAATGTCGACCAGCTACAACTTCAAACAAATCTTGCAGATTTTATTTCCATATTTTACTGCCATATTGCTATATTTCTGATCTATCACTAAAAAGTATATCGTCCTTTTCCGTCAAATTATGTTTATTCATCTGAAAAGATTATTTTTACCTGTAACTTCACAAGAATCCCGTTAAATCCGAACACTGTGTGACGTAGTTATGCGCTGGTTCACTCTGCAAATCCATATTTTCAAGAATTTAGCAAGACATTCTGGAGTGATATGTGCTAACCGGTGTCAGAGAAAATGATTTTGGGGCCGCTTTGAAAGATGTGGCACTGGACAATTTACATCTGGAAATGAAATCTCAGGATTATTAGGGCATTATGTGTCATGACAAATAAAGTTACTGCATTATGGGAAGAATATGATAGATTTTGCCGATTGTAACACAAATCTAATTGATTATGAATGATTTCCAACAAGGCGACTCAATGAGGCAGCTGGTAAAGCATTGGCCTCACAGTTCTGAGGACCCAGGTTTGATCCCAGCCCCGCCTGTGTGGGGTTTGCATGTTTTCTACGGACACTCTGGTTTCCTCCCACATCCCAAAAACATGCAACATTAATTGGACACTCTCAATTGCCCGTAGGTACGATTGTGAGTGTGGGGGTTCGTCTCAACGTGCCCTGCAATTGGCTGGCAACCAGTTCAGGGTGTACCCCGCCTCCTGCCTGTTGACAGCTGGGATAGGCTCCAGCACTCCCCGCGCCCCTTGTGAGGATAAGCGGCAAAGAAAATGGATGGATGGATGATTACAATAACACAAAAGTTGTTAAAATATCAAATCACTACATACTTACTTATTACATCACGTCATCCCATGAAATAGCAAATATTTTCATATCACCACAAGCACCCAACTGATTGAAAGGAATCATGTGTGTTGAGAGAGAATTATAGAAATAAAAATATACAGGTGTCTTTTTTTAAAAACCTTAAAAGAAAAATCAAATTGAAATTAGTGGAACTCAGAGTTTAAAATAAGGATGACACAAAATGTAAAGTGGAAAAAACAGGAATGGAAAAAATGAAAGGGAAAAAAAATGAAAATAAAATGGAAAATGTAGAAAAAAAACATGAATGGAAAGGAGTGTATTAATAGAAAAAGTATATAGCCGGCGTGCCTGGTGCACGACTGGTGAACATAGCTCAGGTTCAAATCTGGTATGACGGTCTGAGCGCTCCCCTGTGCTGAAAAATCTCCTTGTGATTAATGCGCACGCGCGTATGTTTTGTAAACTTCCGGCCGTCCGTGCTTCAACATGTGCCATTCGACAACTTGTCGCCGAGTGTTCATGTTGCCTGTGGACGTATATCTTTTTATCAACTTTTGTGTTAGGGTTAGGATATAATGTATGTTAGCTACATCTATGTAGAAGAAGGGGATCTATGAGACCGGGAGATTTCCAAGTAAGCGTCTGCTACGTACCCAGAGTTCCCCTGCTAGCAACGCATGCGCATTCATCACGAGGAGACTTTTCAGCACGGGGGAGCGCTCAGACCGCCACACCGGCCTCACGTGTGGAGTTAGCCATGTCTTCCTCGCGTCTCTGTGGGTTTTCTCCAGGAACTCCAGTTTCCTCGCACATAACAAAAACTTGCATGGCATGTAGACTGAGGAACTCAAAATTGCCCGTAGGTGGGAATGTGCGCGTGAACGGTTGTTTGTTTATATGCGGCCTGCGATTGGCTGGCGACCAGTTCGGGGTGTACTCCGCTTCTCGCCAGGGAGATAGCTGCGTTCGGCACACCCG
Source organism: Syngnathoides biaculeatus (assembly GCF_019802595.1). Taxonomy (NCBI): domain Eukaryota; kingdom Metazoa; phylum Chordata; class Actinopteri; order Syngnathiformes; family Syngnathidae; genus Syngnathoides; species Syngnathoides biaculeatus. Next base: position 5,172,725 of record NC_084646.1, read on the forward strand.
CCACCCTGGTGAGGATAAGCGGTAGGGAAGATGAATGAATTTCTATATAGATTTGGCTCGAAATCAAACCTGGATCCCGGAAGCAGGTGTTTGTGTGTGTGTGAAAGATGTGAGGGGCAAAGGTGGGCTGGGCCCGGAGCCCGTCGGCCCAGCTGCTCGGTGTGAGGACGCCGTGTAGCGCCCTCCCAATAAGCACCGGACTGATGTAGCGCAGAAAAAAAAAAAATCATAAAAAAATGGATACAGCTGCTGCCAACCCACATAAACACACACCGGTGGAAGACACGTGCGTGTGCGTTTGCATGTGAGGGGGTGCCCCTTGCGTCCTATTTCGAAACACGTTTGTTTTGCCACAATGGAGATCATGTTCATCCTTCACACTGCTTTCTATATTTGGGGGAGATGAAGACACATTCGCGCACACGCACACGTTCACGCACACTACACCGGGATTGAAGCCCAGAGGCGCATATGAGAGGGAAGATTAATGGTTTGCCTTCAGCAACGAGACTTGGGGGTGCTTTAACATCTCCTCTTTGGCTTTTCACTTCCTCGCGCACGACGCGCGAACGCACGTGCACGACGGCGTCAACCTCGCGTGGGCCTCCATCACCGTTTCTGTTGCGGAAATTATGATTATTATTTCTTGATCCCTGAAGGGAAGCGGCGTTGGGGGGGGGGTGGAAAGTGAAACAAATGGATTGAATGATAAATGAAGCCTTAGGAGAGAGGAAAATAATCGTATAATGTGAAAGACATTTTTTTTTTTATCTAAAGTTACAAACTAGCAGATATATAAGTGAAATATGTACTCCATCATCTAAAAAGCAGTCAAATGGAAAAATTTTAAGAGTACAAAGAAATTTGGAAGTAAGCTTAAAAGTTGTTGTTGCTGTTTTTTTCCTTTCGGCTTGTCGCAACACTCATCGCCTCATTATCCAAGCCGCTTATCCTCACAAGGATCGCGGGAAAGCCGATGCCTATCCCAGCTAGCTTCGGGCGAAAGGTGGACTACACCCTAAACTGGTCGCCGGTCAATCGCAGGGCAGATATCGACACCATCGCTGAGAGGGAATCGATCTGTGTGCAGGCAGGCGTGTGTACCACTACACTATCAGTGACTCTTAAACTTAAACGTATACCAGTAAAATAGACTTATTCCATCCATCCATTTTCTTTGCCACTTATCCTCACGAGGGTCGCAGGTAGCGCGGGAGCCTATCCCAACTGTCAACGGGCAGGAAGCGGACTACACCCTGAATTGGTCGCCGGTCAGTCGCAGGGCAGATATCGTCACCACCGCTGAGCGGGAATCGATTCTACGGTGCCTGCACCACAGGCAGGCTTGTGAACCACTACACCATCAGTGACTCTAAAATGGGCTTTTTCCATCCATCCATTTTCTTTCCAGCTTATCCTCATGAGGGTCGCGGGTAGTGCGGGAGCCTATCCCAGCTGTCAACGGGCAGGAGAAAGGGGTACACCCTGAACTGGTCGCCAGTCAGTCGCAGGGCAGATATCGTCACCACCGCTGAGCGGGAATCGATCCCATGGTGCCTGCACCACAGGCAGGCGTGTGACTCTAATCTAAAATGGGCTTTTTCCATCCATCCATTTACTTTGCCGCTTATCCTCACAAGGGTCACGAGGAGTGCTGGAACCCATCCCAGCTGTCAACAGGCAGGAGGCGGGGTACACCCTGAACTGGTCTCCAGCCAGTCGCAGGGCACATAGAGACAAACAGCCACACTCACAATCACACCTACGGGTTTTTTAAAGTCTACAATTGATGTTGCGTGATTTGGGACGAAACCGGAGTGCCCGGAGAAAACCCACGCAGGCACTGCTATCTTGGGGCAGGAGGTGGGTACGCCACAAAGTGGTTGCCAGCCAGTCGCAGACTTTGAAAGCAGAGAAACCTCAAAACATCTCAAAGTTGATCTAAAACCGTTAAGTACTTTTTACTCTGCCTGAAGTCAACAATCTAGAGCAATGGTGAGTGTGGTAAGGAAGTGAAGAAACGGGTCCAAGCAGGTTGGAACAGTTGGCGAAAGGTGTCTGGTGTGTTATGTGACAGAAGAGTCTCCGCTCGGATGAAGGGCAAAGTTTACAACGCAGTGGTGAGGGCGGCCATGATGTACGGATTAGAGACGGTGGCACTGAAGAAACAACAGGAAGCTGAACTGGAGGTGGCAGAAATGAAGATGTTGAGGTTCTCGCTCGGAGTGACCAGGTTGGATAGGATTAGAAATGAGCTCATTAGAGGGACAGCCAAAGTTGGATGTTTTGGAGACAAGGAGACGAGAGAGCAGACTTCGATGGTTTGGAGGTGTCCAAGGGTGAGAGAGTGAGTTTGTTGAGGATGGAGCTGCCAGACAAAAGAGTGAGAGGAAGACCAAAGAGAAGGTTGATGGATGTTGTGAGGGAAGACAAGAAGACCGTGGGTGTTTAGACAGGAAGATGCACGAGATGGGCTAAGATGGCAAAAGATGACACGCTGTGGCGACCCTGAACGGGACAAGCCGAAAGGAAAAGAAGAAGAAGAAGACTCTGCCTGAAGTTAGCTTAGCAGCTTTGAAAATGAAATGTATATCCACCCAACCATTTTCCTAGCTTCTTATCCTCAAGAGGGTTGTGGGGAGTGCTGGAGCCTATCCCAGCTGTCAACGGGTGTCAACGGGCAGGAGGCGGGGGTACACCCTGAACTGGTTGCCATTGAGACCAACAGCCGCACTCACATTCCCACCTATGGGCAATTTAGTGTCCAATTAATGTTGCATGTTTTTGGAATGTGGGAGGAAACCGGAGTGCCCGAAGAAAACCCACACAGGCACGGGGACAACATGCGAACTCCACCCAGGCGGGGTCCGGGATCGAACCCCGGACCTCAGAACTGTGAGGCCAAAGCTTTACCAGCTGACCCACCATCTAAAATAGACTTTTTTTTTTTTTTAAAGAAAAGAAGAAAATAAATTGTAAATAAATGCTGTTTTTTCCCAGAATTTGAGCGTGTTACCCCGTTATTCCGACCAATGTGGGGGGGGGGGGGGAGAAAAAGACTCATTTGGCGCGTTCTCGTCGACAGCCTCCACACTCACAGCGGGAACTCATCACTCCTCTCATCTGGGTCATCCGTCCTCACACACAAACATTTGTAGATACACACACACACTCGGCAGCGTGATGAAAGTCCGACGCAAGCGTTCGGCACACGAGAGAATCGTAAAAGTTTGCTCACGCTGCCGTTGCCGTCGTCGTCGCGCGTCTGACGTCGGCCGTCCCCGCTCGTGCGTCACGCGTATGATCCCCCCCCCCCCCCCCCATCACCTTGAACGTAAGTGAGCGTCATTACGGAGGAGGAACCCCCGGCAGGATCGTCCCTCACTCGTCCAATGTCGTCCTCCTCCTCCTCCGCCCGACGACTCCTAAATGACCTTGCAGGAAGATCCACGACGAGCAGAGAGACTAATGTAAGGCAAAGCCGTTTAATCTCTTTGCCTTTTGTCTCGAAGCTCCGCTCTGAATGAGAACCAACGAGCGTTGCATCCATCACGCGCTGTCACTTCCTTTGTGACTTTTTTTTTCTGCTTTCTCTTCTTCTTCTTCTTCTTTTTGGAGGGGGGGGGGGAGATTCAATTACCATGACAAAGAGAGAGATACCCTCTGGCCTTTGTCGTTCTGAAGGAGCGGGGATATATATATACATATATATATATATTTTTTTTTTTTTCCCTCCTCTACCCGCCGCTCGGCACGCCGGCCTGCCGACGGGTCGCTCTTATTATTAGCGGTCAAGCGCTTCTCAGAGTACAAGAATCCCACTTAATCCCGGTTAAATCCACAGAGATTGGGTCCATCTCGCCCTCAAAATTGCCTCTGAATACCCAATAAGGCAACACTCGATCCCAACACTTTTTCTTCAAAACTTTTTTGAAAAGCGACGACCGCTGTTGGGGCGGGGGAGCACAGTCTGCTAGTGGTTAGTGCCTTTACCTCCCATTGCTGGAGTTCTGGGTTTGAATCTCAATTCTGGGCTTCCTGTGTGGGGTTTGCGTGTTCTCCCTGTGTTTCATATCCTGGTCAGATTTTCATTGAAAGTGAATTTTTGGTTGAATGTGTATCAGCAGCATGGTGGACTACAGGTTAGCATGTCATGTGCGCAATTGTGCACCGCTGATGCAGTCTCTTCGCAGATATTCTGAGTTGCGAATAATTCAATGCAAATAGAAAGTATAACATCCAGCTATTCAGTTTGTGGCATTTTGCAATATGATTCAATCAGTGAGGGATGACTGGTTGTTACATCCAAGGGCACAATTCAAATACGTACTGTAAAAAAACGAAAAGAAGAAGCCACTGGTTTCTTTTAGGCAGCACACGGACGTACTCTCAGAATTACAAACGTTACAGTACTTACGCAGCCCATCAATGTGTTTTATAATGACAGCGCCCACCACCGCTGCTTTAGTTAGCAACACGGTCTGGGCAACGTAAAGCAAAGACGAGCTAGACATGCCGCTAATGTTTCCTTTCGATATTAATGGAGAAAGCTAAAAAAGAAATGCTGTTGTTTTAAGATGCGATGACTGTCGGAGTATGTGAATAATCGAAGAAAAAGTGGTTCAACTGGCTGAGATTTTCTCTTTTCTGAGTGGGGAAAGGTCTGGTCTGAAGCCAATGTAGAAAGTGCAGGATGAGATGATGCGTAAATGTGTAAAATTCCACCTTGGCAGAGCCTGATCCAGGATGAAAGCACAGACAATCCAGTGCATAAAAAAGCCAATTCTGTATCTTAAATATAGGAGGCAACATAACATTAACCTTAAAACGGTTTGGGAGCATCATCATCAACCCCTCACCCCCTGTCGCCAGTAGCTCGCGAGAGGCTGGCTGCTTGAAAAGTGGATCTTGGGGTTAAAAAAAAAAAAAAAAAAAAAAGGCTGGCCACCCCTGCTCTACATATTAACTTTCTCAAAGACTCTAAATTGTGCAATGGTGTTCATGTGAGTGTGAATCATTGTTTTTCTATACCGTGTGTAGAATATCTGCTTCCAAGTGTGTCATTAATAAACCAAAATGGTTGCTTTAAACTAAAATGGCCGATTTCCTGTTCAATTTCAGTAACGAGTACTGAGCCTTTTTTTTTTTTTTTGGAAAGGAAATACCATTTGATACGTACATACGCCGCAGCTGTGTAAAAGCCGCAAGTGCCCACATTGAAACCCACATTGAAACACGAGATATTTACAAAGAAAGACGGTACACAGAGAGCTTAACACTAGCACCGCCGCGCTAACGCTAGCATCGTGTTAACAGGGACGGTTGAAAAAAAAGCATACCGGTAAAAATCACTGAGACACGTCAATCACACGCTAGCGCAGCGCTAACGGGGCCGGACCGGTCAAAGTCACTTCCTCGGCACATATATTCCACCGGTCTCACCTAACCATTTCCGCTCGAGTGCCCCCTTGCGGCTGTTAGAAAAAAAATACACAAATTAGCCGCATCACCGCATAAATCGCAGGGTTGAAAGTGTGTGGAAAAAAGTCGCGGGCGGGAAATTACGGTAGTTATAGAAGTTAAATACAACTGAACTGTACCTAATCACTGATTCTATCACATCCCACTAGAGTGAGTTCCAGCATAACATTAGATTAGTATTTTTTAAATTTTCATTTATTTATAATTTTTATTTGATTTAATGTAAAATGACTAAATTAGCCAGTGGTGGTTTTGGGCAAGGGCAAGTCAACAGTCCGGAGGTGGAGGGTTGAACATTTCAGTCTCCGTCGCAGTCTCCGGAAGTGTCCAATAGCATCTCACAAAGTTGCTTGTCGTCTTTTTGACCGATTTTGGGCGAAAAGTTGGAAACGCCGTATTATTCAGTTGTTATGGCAACCGCAGCGATATTCAGATCACCAAACTATTTTCAAAAAAGTCTATCCTTTACGTATATTGACGTCAAAGACATTTTTACCAAGCACCTGGGAATATTTCTAAAATTGAAAACAAAGTTTCAAGTATCCACAATCCCCCTGGAGTAGTACTGCACTTTTCCTCCATGTAGTCAATTTGATTTTTATTACCAGTAGTTACATCTTTCATTTTCTGGAAATGAGCAGATGGAGGAGAAGTAGGAACAAGGACATAGACGTCAATAAAAGAAGACGTCACAACGCGCCGCGAAGACGACGACTACGACTTTGTATTTTTTTTTTTTTTATTTTTCTTTCTTTATTTTTTTGTCCCCTCGTATCCACTTCTGGGCAGCAATGACGAGCGCAACCGAGCTGAGCCAATTCAATTCCATTTCGGGGGTTTGATTGGCGGGAACAGATCTGATTACCGCTCACGGAGGACACACATGCGTACGCCCACAAACACACAGATTCAAAACGCTGTTGTCTGTGTTCGAGAATTCACTGGGGACGAATATTAGGCTAAATGGCCGCGTTGCTCGCTCCAGACAGATTGCACATGTGCATAATAACCACACCAAAGAAGATAGCGTGGTGGCTAATCACACAACGGAGACAAGTAAACACGCACACACATTTTTGTTTTTTAATTTTTCCTACTTGCGGCGCGTGTTTGTGTCAGTCGTTATCCCATTCGCATCATAAAATAAAGGCATCAATTTCACTGATCAACGCGGAATTCGGTGGACGTCATTATGATAACGGGATGCGCGAAAATGTCTGCAGGACGCATGCAGGAAATTGAAAAGGAAGGCGGCCATTTTGGTTCAAAGCAGACAATTCTCACTTCATAATGATAATTCAATTTGGAAAAAATTTCCCACCAACACCAGTTTGACTGATCAACACCAAATTGTATGGATGTAAATCATAACTGGACACATGGAAAAGTGTCAAGGACCCACGTCCGAAATTGTAACAGAAAGTCAGCCATTTTGGTTCGAAGCAGCCAATACTCACGCCGTATCGACTACTTGAAAGTCCGAGAAAAGTAGTCCCCAAAACCCTTTTCAATGATAAACAGTGATTTGGAATGAATTATCATAATATCATAATTTTGACACCCAAAAGCTGGGATAAACCGCAGGACTCCTGCAACCCTTGTGAGCATAAGCGGCTCCGGTAGTGGATGAAACTACCTTTTTTTTTAAAAAAAAAACTTTCATTCACATAGAATTTAAAAAGTTTTAAACTCTGATTTACCTACAATTTTTATGTAACTTTTCTACGTAGTGTGCTGTATTATTATTGAATCATAATTTAAATACAGTTTTTCCTATTCCCATATTGAAGTGTAGTGGAACTCGGTGAGCTAAGATTTTTTTTTTTTTTTTTGGTGCCATTTAATCAAAACATTTGGCAACCGCTGCTCGAATTAATTAGTGCTGATTGTGATATACAGATTTAATATAAATATTTTTAAACATGAAATTAAAAGCTGAATAATACCAGCAAAATGAAATTGGGGAAAACAAATTATACTGTTTGTCTCGCGAGTGATTTATGCGCATGATGTTCTGAGATGTACATAAAAATAAATTGGTGTATATATAGAAATAATATACAATACTGAATTCATTTCTATAATAGTGATAAGACGAGGCAATTTTCCATCATGTTCCCAACAGGCCTCTGTTGCCCACTTTTTGTAATAATAGCGTATATGACACAACATCACACAAAAACATCACACCAATCACACACACCAAAAAAAAAAAAAAAAGATATGGAACATTAAAAACCTTTTCTATGTAAGTCCGTTAGCGTGTGTTAGCGTAGCGCGTACGGCAGTTTGTGCACGTCGCAATCGTCTCGGTGCGTTCGTCCTCCACCACCGCATTAACTACGGTCGCCATAGCAACAGTTGGCTCCCTGCTCATAATTTTCACAAAAGGAGAGAACATCCGAGTACAACATCCAAACAAACACACGCTCGCTTTGCTGAGTACCGGTAGAACATTTACTCGCGTGTTATTGACGGACTTTAACAACTGGGCTGACCTGTAAGAGTCGAACGAATATATTAATATTTTGGGATGGTACAACTTTTTTTTGTACCTAATCTTTTGTGAAAGTTTTGCCATCTTTCCGGCAATGTGGATTTTTCGAATACGGCGCAGTCTTCGATGTCACACGGACTTTTTGTCCACACAGAACTCTGAAAAATTAACATGGAGCAGCGTCTATGTGGAGTCGCGGTAAAATAATGATTTCCCCTTGTCACTTCGAAGTGAGGCAACAGTTATATATCACCGTCCCGGTGGCCCCCGACAGCCCAATTCCAGGCAACCGCCGCCGAAACAAGATGGCCGTGAGATAACGGGGGGGGGGGGGGGGTCTGGGCTTGACAAGGCCGCGATTGCCTCGGATGCCCGGTGAGAAATTTCAACTGTCAAAACGTTTGCGGCGGCAGTCAACGGCGCTGATGAGAAACGTAGTCAGCCGGAGTTAAATGGGCGACCGAACGCGATGGTACGCATTGCTGGCGCCGGTCCATTGCGCAATGTCTGACCGGGGGGAGGCTCCTGGTCACCGGGGAAATCGGGGTTTGACTTGCCATATTTGCCATATTTGTTGCTCTTTTAAATATAGGAGTGAGTGAGATTTTCATTTGTGCAGGCCAGGGGGTGCTCAATGCGTCGACGTTCGCGAAGCAGTCTTGGTCGATCGCGGGACGGCGTGCCAAATAATATTTTTAAAAAAAAGACGTCAGCCAATGTTCCTTTAAAATGCGCGCGTGTGCAATTGTACACCGCTGATGCAATCTCTTCATAGATATTCTATATTAAAAAAAAAAATCCAATGCAAATTGAAAATATAATTCAGTTTGTGGCATTTTGCAATGTGATTCAATGAGTGAGGGATGACTGGTTGTTCCATCCAATGGCACAATTCACATACGTACTGTAAAAAAATGAAAAGAAGAAGCCACTGGTTTCTTTTAGGCCGCACACGGAACTCCGCCACACTCTCTTTTTCCTGGTTACCTTACACTCTCCCCGCTCTTAACCCATTCGTGGGCAGGCATGATTTTCACGCATTATATCCGTCAGTATATCAAAATATGTTTTCATATTCTGATTCTGGTTTTTGGAACGATCTACTAAGAAAATCCAAGTACTTTCTCGCAGGCAGCGTCCCATTTTTGGGACAAGATTATAAATTATCATATAACTTATAACGAAAAATAAGTATTTCCTTGATTGTGGCCTGTTAGGAGACTTATATCTCAATAAGGCAAAAAAATGGCCACCCTGCCTATGAATGGATGAAAGACGTACACTCATAATTATAAATGTTGCAGTACTTACGCAATACATTAATGTTCTTTATAATGACTGTGTCCACTTCCGCTGCTTTAGTTAGCAACACAGTCTGGACAACGTAGAGCAAAGACGAGCTAGACATGCTGCTTGTGTTTACTTTCGATATTAATGGAGAAAGTTTAAAAAATAAATGTTGTTTTAAGATGCAATGACTGTCCTAGTGTGTGAATAATCGAAGAAAAAGTGGATAAACTGGATGAGATTTTCTCTTTTACGAGTGAGTTCCCCCCCGAGGGTAGTTCGCGAGAAGTAAAAGTAGATCTTGGGGTGAAAAAAGTCTGGGCAAAGGCGATGAGAGGATGTGCTACGCCCCGGACACACACTAGCAGGTGGTCTCCCCTCGTGATGCGTTGCGCTTTTGCACGATTCCGACGTTCCGACCGAGCGACGCTAGCTTCATTAGGCACTGTTAAAAAAAAAAAAAAAAAGATTTAAAAGGAAAAATGAAAGGAGCCCCACTGTAATTTCATGCGGTAAGAGGAAAGTCTTTGTTCTTGGCATGAAAAGACAACCGCTGGGTTTTGAGGGGATACCTGATGCTCCTGCAGAAAGAACCTCGAGTGGCGCACACACACACAGACGCTGTAAGAACGGCTCTTGTAATGATTGTCATGGTGCACGTGTTGCCCGCAGTGCAGGCCCGTAGGGGGAGCGGATTCAGTGTTGCGTGACAGGATGAGAGCATCGTTTTTTTTTTTTTTCTTTTTCTTTCTTTTCTTTTCTTTTTTTTTTTTTTTTCTTTTCCTGATGCCCGCTGTGACAGCTTGTCAGAAGGCGGACAGGACACAGGTATACACACAGACTTCACAAATAATCATAAATGCACAAGCATCAACACAAGCGCTCCCTATGTTTTGCACTTTGTGATATTTTGCATGCGTGTATTCCGTTTAAAGACAAACTAACAAACTATCGATCTTGCACTTTTCTAAAAAGAAGACAAAATATCGTTGCATTTCCCTTTTTAAGGGAATACAAATAATAAGCAAGCGAGCAAATTTATTTGTGCAGCGCATTTCATACATGAGGTAACTCAATGTGCTTTACATGATTAAAGGCATTTGAAATCAAAGAGATAAAACATTTAAAACAGGATAAAAACAATAAAAATGGCAAAATATTTAAAAAAAAAAAAAAAGATAATTAAAACTGCATACAGTGCAAATAATATGATCAAAAAGCATGAGAAAAAAGAAGAATTTTCAACCTGGATTTCAAAACATTCCCACTTGGGGCTGACCTCACCTCTCGCGACTTATTACATTTGTGTGCAGCATAATAGCTAAATGCTGCTTCACCAGGTTTGCTTTGGACTCTGCGCTCCACTATTTGACCCGAGTCAGTCGATCTCAGAGCTCGACTGGGTTTGTATTCCGTAAACATTTCTTTCATGTATTCAGCACCGAAATTATTTAGCGATTTTTAGACCAGTAGCAGAAGTTTCAAATCTATTCTAAAGCTGACTGAAAGCCAGTGCAAGGACTTTAAGATTTGGCGTTATATGCTCTGACCGCTTTGTTTTGGTCAGAACGCGAGCTGCAGCATTCTGAATGAGCTGCAGCTGTTTAATACTCTTTTTTTTTTTTTTTTTTTTTTTTTTTGGGGGGGGAGTCCAGTCAGAAGACCATTACAATAGTCAAGTCTACTTGAGATAAAAGCATGGATGAGCTTTTCCTGGTCTGGTTGACACATACAAGACTTCACTCTAGATATGTTCTTCAGATGGTAGAAGGCAGTTTTTTGTGATTGATTTGATATGATTGTTGAAAGTCAGGTCAGAATCAACCAGAACACCAAGATTTCGGACTTGGTCTTTGGTTTTTAAAGATAGAGAGTCCAGGTGTTTACTAACAGCAATTCTTCTTCATATTGCATTTTTCTGAGAATACAAAACTGCTGTTGCACTTTCCTAAAAATGATTCAAACTTTTGATGTTGCTCTTTCCTAAAAAGAAGACCAAGTAATGGTGTTACACTTTCCTACAAATAAGACACTTGGTGTTATCCAACCATCCATTTTTTTCACCGCTTATCCTCACGAGGGATGCGGGAGGCGGGGTACACCCTGAACCGGTTCTACAAGACCGTTGATGTTGCACTTTCCTAAAAAGAAGACAAACTACCGATCACAGATGACAGTTTTGCGAGCGATTGACATTGAAAATCCCATTTTCAAAGTTCAGAGGCTTACGTCGAATCCTCTTTGATACGAACAAGGCGCTAATAACACACCAGGCCTGAAGCTGTAACGTTAAATCAAGTTTGACCCAGATTGCTCAGGTAGAGGTAGGAAAACCGCCATTCAACTCTCTCCCTCCGACCTCAATAAAATCAACATTTCGCTTGTTGTGTTGACGTACAGGTTGGTAAACAGCACATGTTGCAGTTTGTGCGCGTGTTTGGGATTCAAGCGATTACCCTCCTCGAAAAATCTGCCGACAAACCACTACCATCTGCGAGCTTTCATTAGTGCTCATCAAAAAGCTGATGTACACGCAGCAGATTCTGTTTCATGTCGCCGCCGCGCGCGCACGCTGCACGCCGCCGTCGGGGTTTGAACAGCGGAATGCGTACGACGCGCTCAAAAGAGCTGAGCCGTCTGCCTCTTTGACTCCACGAGATGCTCGGGGTAGCTTCCCTCTAATTCGACATTGACAACAATTAACACCTTCCAAAAATGTTGCTGTACTTGTTTGCCGCCCGCGTGACATAACAATTAACGAGCGAAAAATAGCCCGCGGCCAGCCGATCTCAGGCAGAGCCTCTCCGAGTCTGCGCCGCTGACAAACGGTGACAAAATAGCATCTGAGTATCTTTAATCAATATGACAAAAGAGAACTGTTGCAAAAAAAAAAAAAAAAAAATGCACTTACAGCTCTGTGCACAGCAAATATTTTCCACCAGATTTTAAATCGGTAACTCACTTTTTAATGGCACGCTTGTAAAATAAATAAAGTGGTCGACTGGATTCGTATGGTGAAATGTATCATAATGTGATACTAGGCTTGTACATTATCAGTGTGATATTTTTATTTTGGAAAGCCAGTTATGTACTTTTAAATATGTGCATTTTGCAGAGGACACATTGGAGCCACCAACTCATTAACCTGATGACGTTTTAGTGATGCGCCGAGATCGGCACAATGAAGGGAAAAGACTTGATTATTCCTAAATGGGAGTTAAGGCTACAGATTTAGGGTGTGTAATAAATAGAGGACAAACTGCACTATGCACAAACATTTTATCCACAAATATTTCATGCAAAAAAAATGTTTAAGTTAAACATTGTTAAATAGTTTAGATTTTAAAGACTGTAATATGTGTTAATAGTATTAATAAAATATTGTGCCATCATTGAGCATTGATTTTAGTTGGTTGACAATTACAGGGACCAGGACAAGCGTGACCTGTGGCCTGTCCCAAAATTATATTACCGCTACATCAGCACATGCACTCTATTATTACAGTTTTTTTGAAAAAGAATACAAGTACAGACCTAAAAAAAATATAGATACAGATCATTTCTAATTTTATGAGCATATGGGTCGTGGCAAATTGGTGGTGCGCATTGTACATTGGTAGAACGGTTTTCCTGATTTTTTTTTTTTTTTTTTAAGGTAAACTTTGGGCTTGCGCATTATACTTCAGGGCACATTATACTCGAGAAATTACGGTTATATTGCATTCGTGGATTAAGAATTGAACAAAATAATTCAGCAATCTTCAGAGAACCCAGGGCGCTGCCATTTTAGGGAATGTCTCCCTCTGCCTGTGACCGAAATTAATGTCCCATCTGTCCCCCGCGGTGGTTACGTACTTTACCTGACCTAACTCAGAAGTATACAAACCTGCAAACCTGTCATTGGCAGATTCTACAGAGGATACAAAATAAATGCTAGTGATTGCTGTAGTATCTTAGCCTCTGTCAGCATGTATTACATGGAGAATAACTGCAACATCGATGCTAGTTTTATGACCTTTTACTTCGCTTATGGCCCCGTCACACCGTGACGTTCTGGTCAGCGTTCTATAGCGTTTGAGGAAACTTTGGTAGTCGCCCATGGTCGCCGGGATAGCACCAGAAGAGCGTTGTTTGAATGCTAGTGAACGTGAATGATCGCTGGGAATCGGCGGAGAACGCCGGTCCGGAAAAAAAGTTTTGAACATGCACAAAAGTTCTCACCGAGACCAGCGTTCATCAACGTTTAATTTTAAACGCTGCGGAACGTTCAAGAACGCTCGTGGAACATTTTACTAACGTTCGCCGAGCGTTGCACGCGTTTGGCTATCGTTAGTCAGTCGTTACTGTAGCGTTACTTGGTTGTTACTTAATCGTTTGCTTTGCAGTGAACGACTCACTGGCGACCCGTCAATGACCACTGAACAATCCCGTAGCGCACACAGCGTGTAACTAAAGTCAAACGAACGTCCTTTGGCCTTCCATCGAGCGTCATTCGAGCGTTTCCCGAACATCCATGCATACGGGTATATAAACCGATGCTTTGCATTCTCACTTGCAGCGCTAGTTGCTGAAGTCCGCACCCCACCTTTTTTTCGTCTAGGCGGCATGATGCTGACTGTTCAAACTCACGAGAACAACTGAAGTGAGTATGAAATTTCCATCGTTTTCGTTCCCGTTCCACTGTAAAAATTACACACCAGCAAAACGCTATTCTGTCGTTATTCACCCGTTTAGTGACACGCTCAACACGCTCGTCTAACATTGACAAATCGCTCGTCGCGCGCCAGTGAGACGTTAGCGCAGGTTAATGGTTTTTAGGGGTATCTTATTTGGTCACTGTTACACGCTTCTCGTGCGTTAGACAAACGTTAATCACACGCCAGATGTGTCATCCTCATTTGAGAACGCTGAAAAATAGAACGATTGAAATGTTCAGAGAACGTTGACCAGAACGTCATGGTGTGACGGATCCTTTTTATTAGCATTATGCTAGCGGTCTTTCATAAGATAAATTTAATGTGCTTTGGTTATTACACAATATGTAGTCGTCTTTGTTCTTTTGTTTCGTTTTAAAGGAAACTTTAACTGGGAGTGGCAATAAGCACTGCACTTGACCTCAGTTTTGAAGACTCGATCCCTATTTGCCAAACTGCCACCACCACTGTCGTCGTCTTTCCCTTTCGGCTTGTCCCGTTAGGGGCCGCCACAGCGTGTCATCTTTTGCCATCTTAGCCTATCTCCTGCATCTTCCTCTCTTACCTCAACTGCCCTCATGTCTTCCCTCACCACATCCATAAACCTTCTCTTTGGTCTTCCTCTCGCTCTTTTGCCTGGGAGCTCCATCCTCACCATCCTTCTACCAATATACTCACTCTCTCGCCTCTGGACATGTCCAAACCATGGAAGTCTGCTCCCTCAAACCTTGTCTCCAAAACATCCAACTTTGGCTGTCCCTCTAATAAACTCATTTCTAATCCTATCCAACCCGCTTACTCCGAGCGAGAACCTCAACATCTTCATTTCTGCCACCTCCAGTTCTGCTTCCCGGTGTTTTTTTTCTCTAATCCGTACATCATGGCCGGCCTCGTCACTGTTTTCTAATCTTTGCCCTTCATCCTAGCAGATCCTAGCTGCCACCACTGTGATCGCAAAAATCAAGTCCTCCCGACTCATTTCTCAAGCCGCCTCACTCATAAGAGGTACCGCTGTATACTGTGAAAAACCTTAAAAACAATTGCTTGTAAAAAATATATATTTATATATATATATATTGGGGGCACATATGACGCACGGCGATAAAGCGGGAGAACCCCGTATTGACGTTTGTATTCAGGCCAGGCCACAAAGGTAGATAAAATGTCACATTTGAAGGAGCCTTTTAGGACCTCGGCGCCGTGTTTTGACATCCGAAAAGTTCCAAAGGGCACGGCTCCTATATTGGGAACATAGCAGTTGCTCCATTTAGCAAATGGACACAAGAGAGTCCGACCTGCGATCGTACCGCCGCACGCGACGAGAAACGAGTCCCGGCCCCCTCACTGGAGGCAACTGTCTCCACAAGTTAAAAGTTCCATCTGTCTGCTCCTTGAAAAGCGACCTTGACATCAGATGCATCTGATCCCAGGCCCATAAAACCGGGGAGCCGTCGCCTCGGGGCACATTTGTGTGTGCACGCACTCCCTCATGCAGACACACTCCGGGTCTGGACTCGTGTGGTCCAGGTCAGTGCAGCAGGTGGCCAAGGTTGGTCGACAACAGGGATAATAGAAATGATATAAAACCCAAAAGTAACGCTTCAAAGGTAAAGAAGATTAAAAGTTTTTTTTTCCTGGTAGGGAGACAATTCTGAACTTGGACCCTGGTTTTCAAGATCATCCAAAAAAATCAGTTGGAGTCCTGAAACCTGGGAGTTAGGTGAGAATTGACAGAATATATTTCATAAGCGCAAAAGCATATTTTGTCCCAAAACGTTTATTGTTCTTCTGGACTACAATACTTGGATGGACAGGCAATAAATAGATGGATTGATCTTTGGGGCAATATATGAAAACATTTATTGGATTATTGATTTGAACCAAGAAAGAAATGTTTGAAACGATGGGATTTTTTTGCATGATCTTTGATGATCTTTCCTGGTAGAGAAACAATTTTGAACTTGGACCCTTGTTCTCAAGATCATCTAAAAAATCAGTTGGAGTCCAAAAACCTGGGAGTTAGGTGAGAATTGACAGAATATATTTCATAAGCGCAAAAACATATTTTGTCCAAGAAACTGGATTGGTCTTCTGGACTACAGTACATGGATAGACAGTTAATAAATAGATGGAATGATCATTGGTGCAATATATGAAAACATTTACTGGATTATTGCTTTGAACCAAGACAGAAATGCTTGACACGATTACATTTTTTTAATGATCTTTGATGATCTTTCCTGGTGGAGAGACCATTTTGAACTTGGAACTTGGTTTTCTAAAACCTGGGAGTTAGGTGAGAATTGACAGAATACATTTCATAAGCACAAAAGTATATTTTTTTCCAAGAAACTGGATTGTTCTTCTTGACTACAGTACATGGATGGATGGTTAATAAAAAGATGGATTGATCTTTGGGGCAATATATGAAAACATTTATTGGATAATTGCTTCGAACCAAGAGAGAAATGTTTGAAAAGATTACATTTCTCTGATGATCTAGCCAGTATTGTCCTTTTACAAACGAACAAAAAAAAAAAACGCATAAGGTTTACAACACTTAATGGCACAACCTTGTCGTTAAAAGTGTACACAACAGCCATAAAGAAAAAGCGCACGCGTCAGCAAAAGCGCGAGGCAATTTGTCTACGTGATGAGTCGCACTTCATCATCGCATTTTCCGCTCGCCGTCGCACATTTACATACGCGTCTCGTCAGTCAAGTGCCGGCTTTTGTGCGTTAAATCAATCTCGCCAGGCCGGAAACCGGCTTTTCCTTTGCGGTGTTCCGAGCGAGCGCTCCGTCTCCGGCGAGGTAAAATAACGCACGGACGCGCAAACGTCGGGCCCTCGGAGTGGAATTAATCGCGAGGCCGTCGAGGAGTTGCTCGGGAAGCGTCCCGGCTGCGGTTGCATCTGGAGCGCTCGGATACAAGACACCAAGTTGCCAGAAAAGAAAAAAAAAAAACACATGCGTGCTGAAAAACAAAACAAGTGCGGACGTTTCTAGAGACCGGATCACGGCTAATCCCGGATTCGCTAAGTAAACTCGGTGGCGCTCGATGGTTGTTAGCCGACTTGGGCCCAGGTCTCTAATGTCTAATAAATGTAACGAGCAAGACCGTTAACTATTATTGAGCTTACACTTTGCTTCCGTTTACGAGGTGGGTGATCGTTTTATTTTGGACCGCTGACGTTAACAAGAATACATGACCACGTTACCCCCAACGGTGCGCGTTTCCAACAACTCGGAAACTAGATGCCTCATGCTAACGTAGGTAGCAATTAGCGAGTGGTAGCAGGCAGTTTTGGGTCGTGCTGATATTATCCGGTGGTGCCTTGAAATATGAGTGACCTGACTTGCAAGTTTTTAGATCCAGTGAACCCCAACATTATTGTGGAGGACATCTTCCAGACTACTAGTACTGGTGCTCTGTTTAGCTTTTGGGTTTGACGTGATTCGAAAGCCTTGAATTTTTTTTCTTTCGGCTTGTCCCGTTAGAGGTCGCCACAGCACGTCATCTTTTTCCAACTAAGCCCATCTCGTGCATTCTCTTTTCTAACACCCACTGTCCTCGTGTCCTTTTCTTTGGTCTTTCTCTCCCTGTTTTGCCTGGCAGCTCCATCCTCAGCACCCTTCTACCAACAAACTCACTCTCTCACGTCTGGACATGTCCAAACCATCGAAGTCTGCTCTCTCGAACCTTGTCTCCAAAACGTCCAACCTTGGCTGTCCCTCTAATGAGCTCATTTCTAATCCTGCTCACTCTGAGCGAGAACCTCAACATCTTCATTTCTGCTACCTCCAGTTCTGCTTCCTGTTGTTTCTTCAGAGCCGCTGTCTCTAATCCCAGGGTCCGTATGGGTCAGGGCATTTCTGGAATATCGTGAAAAGAAACATTGCCTTTTCCAGGTCTTGGAAAGTCCGGTAAATAAAAAATATTTGGGTCACTGCGACTGGCGCGATCGCACTCTCAAATCTGCACACCCGAGCACAAAAAATCACGCACGTAAAATTTGTTACGTGTAAAAATACACAGACATTCTCAGCGCACAAGAAAACTAATCCAGCAGTGAACCACAGCCTGACTTTTTTTTTTTTTTTTTTCAACACGGAACCACACAGTCTCCTGATAGTTTACCTGACTCCGCCCACCTTCGGCTCTTATATGGGTACACTCATAATTACAAACACCGTCCACCCTCACAGTCTGGCCAGCGTAGAGCAAAGAGTTAGACATGCTGCTTCTGTTTATGCACGATAATAATGGTAAAAGTAAAAAAAAAAAAAAAAAAAAAAAGTGCTGTTGCTTCAATGAATGTTGGGTTATGTGAATAATAGAAGAAAAAGTGGTACAACTGGATGAGATTTTTTTCTTTCTTTTGAGTAAAAGAGGTCTGGTCTGAAGCCAAAGTTGAAAGTACAGGATGAGATGGTGTATAATGTTAAAATTCAACCTTGGCATAATCTGATCGTGGATGAAAGCACAGACAATACAGTGCATGAATAGCTAATTCTATATTTTAAATATAGGCAACATGACATTACCTTTAGATGAAAATACGTGTTCAAGATGTAATTATAGTTTATATTTTTAATAACCATAAATTTCGCAGTCATTATGATGCGCCTACTACATTGATAAGGGTTATTGCAGTCTACCACGGTCAATCCAATATTGGTCATGGAATTTTGGATTTAATAGTTGGAAAGTCAGAGAAAATTCATGGAATTTAGATTTTCTGGAAGTGTATGAACCCTGTAATCCGTACATCATGGCCAGCCTCACCACTGTTTTCTAAACTTTGCCCTTCATCCTAGCAGACACTCTTCTGTCACATAGAACACCAGACACCTTCCGCCAACTGTTCCAATTTGCTTGGACCGGTTTCTTCACTTCCTTACCACACTCACCATTGCTCTGGATTGTTGACCCCAAGTATTTGAAGTCGTCCACCCTCGCATCTCTTCACGCTTCCTCCTCCGCTTCTTCATTCACTCGTTCATATATTCTGTTTTACTTCGGCTAATCTTCATTCCTCGCCTTTCCAGTGCGTACCTCCCTCTTTCTAATTGTTCCTCCACCTGTTCCCTGCTTTCACTGCATGTCACAATATCTGCGAACATCAAGGTCCAAGGGGATTCCAGTCTAACCTCGTCTGTCAGCCTATCCATTTCTACCGCAATCAGGGAGGGGCTCAACGCGGACACCCGATGCAGTCCCACCTCCACCTTAAATTCTTCTGACACCTCTCTGGCATTTCATCTGAAAGCCTCGCTCTCGACCAATTTAAACATTATTGGATGGGGTTGCCACACGCTGACAAGGGGACTGCAGCCCTCCTCGCACGGGAAGAACTGATGGCCGAACCTTGACGAGAAGGCCGAAGGTGAACCATCCCAGAGGGCAAGGTGTGACCCTGTTGCATGATGGGAGAAATGTGTGTGTGCGTGTATGAGAGAGAGACGTTGACGGAGAAGCCTTCACTGTTGAGAGTGATGGAGTGGGATTGAGCGGACAGAAGGTTACAGTTGCCAGGGACGACGCCGGGGGGTTTCCTGGAGGGGGCCGACTGTACTGTACCTGCCATCGATCACAAGCGTGCGCTTGTTTGTGTGCGCGTGCGTGTCAAAGGGGCTTCTGCCTGTCATAACGCTCTAATCCTGAGTGACATTTATCCAGGGAGGCCTTTGCTCATTCAACCATCCGTCACCACCCGTCCCCCACCCCACCCACCCCGACCCCCTTGTGTGTCCGCACACGCGTGCGTTGTGTATGTCAAGCGGCAGCCGTGACTGGCACGTTGGCAGATTCCCCTCAGTGATCACTTTGTGCGTGCCCGTGTGTTTCTTTCGCAGACAAGACTTGACCCCCCCCCCCCCCATGCGCTTGTGGAGGAGGATGAAAGCAAAGATTCTTTCATTTTAGTTCTTTTTGACGCTCGGCAGGGTTTAATAAGAGTCGATTGGACTAGTTTGCCCCTCTTGACACCCCCACACACGAACCTCTTTTTTGACTGCCGCACTTTGCTAAATAAAGCAACATTGATGGGTAACGATTAAAGATGGCGGCCACAGGTCTTCCATGTGGAACGGAAATTGCGTATTGTATGATCGTTACCTACCCCGATTTTTCATGTAGAATGATATTTTTCCGTCCGCCAGCAAAATCATGCCAAATCACGCGTGCCAACTTTTTTTTTTTTTTTTTTTTTCCAAAAAATCAACAACCAACAAATCTATGCTCATATTAATCGTTTAAACCGTAAATATACCCCAAACTATTAAACACTTTATCATTCCAAATTCATCTGGCACAAAATAATACTGTTAAACGTAAAAGGTTTACAGAGGATTTGCACGTGGTAAAAACTCTCCAGAACTTGCACTAACAACCCAGGCTAAACTGAGCTGTGCAGGGAGTCCTCGGGTTACGACGGTCTCGACCTATGACGTTTCGACTTTACAACACCCGTCCCCCGTCACCCATTTTGTCTGGCTATTGCTTGTCCGTGTTTGTGCGCCGGGAGTACCTTCACATTTTTCGCCCTCCTTTTTAGACGTTATCGCCCCAAAGAAGAAATCCGTGTCTTTTAGCAATGCTTCTGCAGCCATAAGAAAACTCATTACCATGCAAACTAAGCTCAAGATCATAAAAAGATTGAAAGAAGGGAGAGACAGCAACACCACCAAGGCTTCGGTCGGTCGATCGTGGTGACAATTATTAAAGACAAAGCCCATATTTTAGCGCATGTGATGGGTTCTGTTCCAATACCAGACTCAGTGATCACAAAACAAGGTTCTTTGATGCTTGTCGAGATGGAAAGGATCGAGGACCAGGTTCCTTGGCAATGGCTAAGCACCGCCTCCCCTTCTTCTTCTCCATCCACCTCTCAGCAGTAATGCTAAGTACATCATCTTGTTCATTATAATATATTTGTTTTTTTGTACAAAGTATTTTGATGTAAAGTCTGATTTTAATGGCGGAATCCGACTAAACTCGATATTCGACTTAAGTCGCTACTCTAGGAACAGATCTCAGTCGTAGACCGAGGACTCTCTGTATAATGGTCGAGATGGGTCACTTCGCCGGATCTCCTTGACACCAATTACTGCTTTCCTACTCAGCCAGATTGATCTTGTGGCCTCTTATGGTACAAAAGAAGAATTTGTGAACAGCAAACTTCAGATAGGCGGAGTTTCACTGCATCCACGTGCTGGAAAAAAAATCCCTCAAACGTATCCAGAAAAGTTACGGCGGCTAAAATGTGTTGCCCGGCAACACTCGCGACAATGCGAGGCCTTGTTGATGACGAGGAGGAGAGGGACCTCTTCATCGCCTCCACCGCCACACGACCTTCTGAGGGTCACGGCGCTAATGCATCGATGTATTATACGAACGACGCTGCATTATCACTGCGCTGTGTGGGCACTCGTTGGCTCTACCTGCTGATTTAGAGCGTTTACTGGACTGGAATGGAGATTAAAAACATTAAAAGGGTCCCCAACCCCCACCCCACCCCCACTTCCCTGTCAGCGCAGCGTGAATGTATTACTTAACAGCGCCTCGGGCCAAGGAAGAAACTACTACGCCGAGAGTTATGACTTTTACTACACTGAAGCCTGTAAGCATCACGCTACATATATTGCTTCTGGAAAGTATTTACAGCTGTTCACTTTTTCCACATTTTGTTTTGTTACATCCTTATTTCAAAATGGAATGCCTTACGACTTCTAACTCATTCACTCGGCGAACTGTCATCGTTTCTCAAAATCGTAAAACACATTTTCAACTACCGAGCACAAGATAGGCATGGTGCTTAGCATGTACTGTCCATATAGAGCTCGTGCGCGTGACGTCGCCATTTTCACGGCGCCATATTGTCGGTCAAAAAGAGCTGCTTAAAAAAAAAAAAAAATGGCAGGGAGTCTTCTCCAACGTACACAGAAGCATGTTGCAGCCACACATTAAACTTCGGTAAACCTCTCTCCGACAGACATTTTTTTTTTTTTTTTAAATATGCATTGTTCTCAAATGACTCCAATGCGCATTTAAAAAAAGAAAATAAACCGTCACGTAGGTTAACCTGTGGCCGCAAGACGCTTCCGTGTACGGGGGCTGGAGCCTTATTTTCTTTTTTTAAATACGCATTGAACTCATTTGAGAACAATTCTTATTATAAAAAAAAAAAAAATCTGTCACAGAGAGATTTACCGAAGTTTAACGTGTGGCCGCAACGCGCTTCCGTGTACGGTGGAGCTGACTCGCTGTCTTTTTTTTTTCCAATCTTAGTTAATGAATGCGAGTTTGTGTAAAACCAGGGGTCATTTATTAAAATATTGGTATTTGTATTGAAAAAATCTGAGTGGCGCCATCACTATGTGGAATTTATTCTTGATTGAGAACAGATCCAGCAACGGAGTATTTGTATGCGTCCAGATTTTTCTACGCTTTCAAACTCTTCCGTGTAAATCTCGACGACTTACTCACCAGATTTGCGTGTTGATCCAGTTGTCCAAGACGAAAAAACATCGACTTCGGCATTAAATTAAATTAAATATGGGTCCAAGTTTCTCTCATTTTTCCACGCACCTTCGTTTACAATCACCTTCTAAATGTTTAACGGTGTCGGACAAAACTCTGGGAGACGTATTTTCGTGTCGTATTCCAACCGACTTTGCTTGACCGGCAATATGGCCAGTCACGTGATTTCGGCGACTCTCATAACTCCATACATAACTCTGTTCGAGTGTGAGGTTCTTAAACTTGGATAAAAAAAAATTAAAATTGGACTTCCAATGTGTTGGCATTCCTCTCCCTCATAATCGACGTGAAAAGCCGAGAATAACCCCTCTTGAATTGCGGTTGACGAACGTAAACGTCCGTGGCAGTGAACGAATGAAGCTGTAGAAACATCTCAATGATGATCAGTGAAAGAGGGCGCACCGCGACAAATGGCCAGGTGACCCGCAAATCTTTTGATAATGCCGTGTAAAAAAATGTTTCAAAAAAAAAAAAAAAGAGTTGGAGGTCCTCTTCTTCCTCTGTTCTGTATTCAGCACAGGAGCGAACAAGGTCGATGCGGGAAGACCATGGCCCACGCTCGCACGCTGCTGACATTCTCACACAATGAAGGCGATGAGAGCAAAAAAAAAAATAAATAAAAATATGTCCACAAAGAGACGAGAACACGAGCGTATTGATCGGTGTCATTCATATGATAGCGCACTTCACCGCAAACAAAACTTTTTCTTTTCTTTTTTTTTTTTTTTTCCACTTAGATCGGTGATTGTCTTTTCTGCTCCGTGAGATTGATTATCCCCAAGGTAAAAGATGATGGACGACCCTGAACGCCTGCCCTAAAAGTGTGTGTGTGTGTGTGTGTGTGTGTGTGTGTGTGTGTGTGTGTGTGTGTGTGTGTGTGTGTGTGTGTGTGTGTGTGTGTGTGTGTTTGCAGGGCAGGATCGCAGCGAAGCGACTCTCATCAGGCGCTTTAAGGGCGACGGCGTCCGATACAAGGCCAAGCTCATCGGCCTGGACGAGGTCACCGCCGCCCGTGGAGACAAACTCTGTCAGGACTCCATGATGAAACTCAAGGTGAGAACAGCCGGCCTCTAAATACCTCTTATTTTTTCTTCGTCACGCTATCATAATTGTTCAAATAATGACCTGCGTTCCTTATTTACTCATCTCCAGAGTGGCTGGCTGTGACATTGTAAAGTGAAGAAAATAAGTATTTGAACACCCTGCTATATTGCAAGTTCTCCCACTTAGAAATCACGGAGGGGTCTGAAATTTTCATCGTAGGTGCATGTCCAATGCGAGAGAGATCATCTCAAAAGAAAAATCCAGAAATCACAATCTATGATTTTTTTTTAAACGATTTGTGTGATACAGCTACAAATAAGTATTTCAAAATCTGAGGAAACCAATGTTAATATTTGGTACAGTAGCCTTTGTTTGCAATTACAGAGGTCAAGCGTTTCACCAGGTTTGCACACACTGCAAGGGGGGATTTTGGCCCACTCCTCCACACAGATCTAATCTAGATCAGACAGGTTTCCGGGCTGTCGCCAAAAGTTTTAGCTCCCTCCAAAGATTTTCTATTGGCTTTAGATCTGGAGATTGACAAGGCCACGCCAGAACCTTGATACGCTTCTTACGGAACCACTCCTTGGTTTTCCTGGCTCTGTGCTTCTGGTCATTGTCATGTTGAAAGAGCCAGCACGACCCATCTTCAATGAGGGAAAGAGGTCGTTCCCCAAAATCTCACAAAACATGGCCTCGGTCATTCTCTCCTTAATACAGTGCAGTTGTCCTGTCCCATGTGCAGAAAAAACACCCCCAAAGCATGATGCTATGACCCCCATGCTTCACAGTAGGGACGGTGTTCTTGGGATGGAACTCATCATTCATCTTCCTCCAAACAAAAACAAAAGGTTCCATTTTGGTCTCATCTGACCACAAAACTTTCTCCCATGACTCCTCTATAAACTTAAGACGGGCCTTGACATGTGCTGGTTTCAGCAGGGGAACCTTCCGTGCCATGCATGATTTCAAACCATGACGTCTTAGTGTATTACCAACAGTCACCTTGGAAACGGCGGTCCCAGCTCTTTTCAGGTCACTGACCAAGTCCTGTCGTGTAGTCCTGGGGTGATTCCCTCACTTTTCTAAGGATCATTGAGACCCCACGAGGTGATATCTTGCATGGGGCTCCACTCCGATTGAGATTGACCGCAATGTTTAGCTTCATCCATTTTCTAATGATTTCTCCAACAGTCGACCTTTTTCCTGGTATCTTTGGACAGCTCTTTGGTCTCGGCCATGTAACAAGTTTGAGTCTTACTGATCGTATGGGGTGGACAGGTTGTCTTTATGCAGCTCATGACCTCACACAGGTGCATTTGATTCAGGATAATAGTGGAAGTGGACATTTAAAGGCAGACTAACGGGTCTTTGAGGGTCAGAATTCAAGCTCATAGGTGTTCAAATACTAATTTGCAGCTGTGTCACACAAATAAAATTTAAAAAAAAAAATCAAACATTGTGATTTCTGGATTTTTCTTTTTAGATTATCTCTCTCGCAGTGGACGTGCACCTACGATGAAAATTTCACACCCCTCCATGATTTCTATGTGGGAGAACTTGCAATATAGCAGGGTGTTCAAATACTTATTTTCTTCACTGTAATTGTGAAATTGTGGAAATTTAAAAAAGCGGCTGGAACACAAGTGTGTTTTTTTTTTTTTTTTTCCCCGAAACGGGTCTGACACAGTACCTTTGGATTTATTGTCTCGGGGTTTTCCAGAAAGAAAAGTAAAGAGCATCAGGAGACGAGGTTAGCTCTATGGATGAGAGAGGTGAAAGTCTCATTTGCAAGGACAGGAACAATTACAGGCAGAGGAAGACAGATGGGCTAGTTAGCCGGAAAAAGGGGAAGCGGCGGTGGAGAATCATTTGGATGAGAGGTGAGTGAGGAAGACGAGGGATGATGAAGATAGATGCGGGGGGGAAAAAAAGTGAGCCGCAAAGCCAACATATTTTGTTGTCGTCGTCGTCGTCGTCTCCCCCAACACACAATTTAAAACCAGAAAATGGGCTGAAATCGGATCCCTTAATCGGGACTTTGTCTCATTTACTGTTGATGAGGCAACGCTCATCCCGCCCCTTATGCCGGTGGGCCACTGGCGAGTGCAGATTCAGTTACCATGACGACCGGGGGCAGAGCACAAGAAGCTCGACGGGCTGGCTCTCCCCCTCTCGCCGGTGAGTGTATACGTAATATCGGCCTGCATCGTGCCGCACAGCGTGTATGTGTAGCAGTGCGCTGGATTTGGCAATTTCTTTTTGACCGCCGCCTCTTCTGCGTGGCGCAATAGGGTGTCTCTCTTTCATCTCGCCGGTAAGTGTATTCCTGGGTCCCACCAGCGTTTTTAACTGCTGGCTATATCTCGCCAGCAAGTGTAACTGTGGGTTGGACCTAGCCAGCAAGCGTACCTGTTCTAGTCTCTCAGTTTTGTTTTTTTTTTTACTCTTGCCATCTCGCCAGGAGGTGTATGCGTAACCGTGGAATGCTGAGTGAGAATGTGTGAAGGAATACTGTATTTTAAGAAGTGGGTTTTAATAGATGTACACGTTTAGAGTATGTGGGAAAAGTAAGTGCTTTTTTCAGAAGGTCAGCTTTTCACGTTTTTGGCCTGGGTCCAGATCAGATCCCCTGAAATTGATGTACGTATCTCTGTAAAAGTATTTGAACACAGGCAGCCATTCACATATAATACCCAAAGACACGTCACTAAACGCAATAATCTCAAAAGTGCGTTTCGCCACTTCAAGAGTTGGAAGTTGGAAGGGCCTGATTCATTATTTATTGTCACTGTCACTCTTCATCTCGCCAGTAAGTATATTCCTGGGTCCCACCAGCGTTTTTAACTGCTGGCTATATCTCGCCAGCAAGTGTAACTGTGGGTTGGACCTAGCTAGCAAGTGTACCTGTTCTCGTCTCTGTTTTTTTTTTTTTTTTTAACTCTCGCCATCTCGCCAGGAGGTGTATGCATAACAGTGGAGAACAGAGAACATGTTAAGGAATCCTGTACTCTAAAAAGTGTGTTTTAATAGATGTACACATTTAGATGCTGTGGGAAAAGTAGGTGCTTTTTTCAGAAGGTCAGCTTTTCACGTTTTTGGCCTGGGTCCAGATCAGATCCCCTGAAATTGATGTACGTATCTCTGTAAAAGTATTTGAACACAGGCAGCCATTCACATATAATACCCAAAGACACGTCACTAAACGCAATAATCTCAAAAGTGCGTTTCGCCACTTCAAGAGTTGGAAGTTGGAAGGGCCTGATTCATTATTTATTGTCACTGTCACTCTTCATCTCGCCAGTAAGTATATTCCTGGGTCCCACCAGCGTTTTTAACTGCTGGCTATATCTCGCCAGCAAGTGTAACTGTGGGTTGGACCTAGCTAGCAAGTGTACCTGTTCTCGTCTCTGTTTTTTTTTTTTTTTTTTAACTCTCGCCATCTCGCCAGGAGGTGTATGCATAACAGTGGAGAACAGAGAACATGTTAAGGAATCCTGTACTCTAAAAAGTGTGTTTTAATAGATGTACACATTTAGATGCTGTGGGAAAAGTAGGTGCTTGTTTCAGAAGGTCAGCTTTTCACGTATTTTGCGTGGGTCCAGATCGGATGCCCTGGAATTGATGTACGTATCTCTGTAAAAGTATTTGAACACGGGCAGCCGTTCACATATATCACCCAAAGCCACGTCACTAAATGCAATCTCAAAAGTGCGTTTCGCCACTTCAAGAGTTGGAAGTTGGAAGAGCCCGATTCATTATTTATTGTCCTACAGGAGGTATTTGAATTGGGAGAGGCGGGCGGGGGGGGTGGGGTGGGGGGGGGGTGCATTTCAGCTGGAGGTGACGAAGGGCCGAGGAGAGGAGAGACAGCTCATTGATCAAACACCTTCCCTCCTCCTCATTTACGGCTACGGCAAATCCATCAAGAGCTTTTCTCTGATCTCCTTCGCCCCCTTTCTTCCACGCGAGCCGCTCCTTCCTCCTCCGAAGCCGAAGGAACGTCTCACCCTCGCAGGTGCGGTCCGGGCATTTATGAATCATCAATGTGTCATTCCGAGCCGACGCGACGGGGTTATGTTTTCACCAAGGCGTTGCAAATGAACTTCAGCCCACATCTGTCCAGCCTTATTTCGCCACTCACTATTGATTTTTCTACGCCTCCTTTGAGGCTTTGGATAGCTCAGCTTGTCAACGACTTTTAGTTTACAAAGTATCTGAGAGCCGAATATGATATCGTAGGGCTCGGTGATATGACCTTAAAACAAAAATCCGTTTTCTGATTTTAACTGTAACCCAACCTACGCCAATCCCTTTGCCCTCTATTTGCAGAAAAAGCAAACAAATCCTGGGTTTGATTTTGCTTTTGTTTATTTATTTATGTGTTTATTTCAGGGGGGTTGCTTAATGCTTCCTCATACCAAATATATTTTGAAACAGATTTTTTTTCTCCATTTTCCATTGCTTTTAGTTGCATCAACTTCCATTCAAATCATAACAATAAATGTTTTCCCCTCTCTCTCCTTTAAAAAAAAAAAAAGTAAATTTTTTTCAGACTTTTGTAAATTAATTAATTAATTTTAAAAAATAGATATACTATAATTTCCGGACTACACGCCGCGACTTTTTTCCACATGCTTTCAACCCTGCGGTTTATGCGGGGATGGAGCTAATATATGCTCCGAGGAAATGACTTACTGGCCTTGTTAGTGCTGCGCTAGCGTTAGCACTGTGCTAGCTTGTTGCTGTTGTGTTACTGGTGTGTCTCGCTGATATTTACTGGTAAGTTTTATTTTAACCAGCCCTGTTAGCGCTAGGTTTAGCTAGCTAGCTTTTTAGCTTTAGTGCTAAAGCTAGTGCTAACGTAGGGCTCAGCAAACTTTTTGAGGCTGAGGGCTACTTCGTGAGCACCGATCATATGAAGGGCTACGTGACCTGTTTGCGGCAAATGTCAGACTCAGCTCATTACACGTACATCAAATATTTTTGTTTTAATTTACTGTAGTAAATGACATTACAGGTATTTTAAAACATTAATTCACGTAAGCAAGTCAGATTCAGAATTTAAAGCACAAATAATAGTAATAATTTGTGGCCTATGGTATTTGGAGAACATAAGGGCCGCCTTATATGGTCCTCCCGCGGCACTGCGTTGGTGACCCCTGTGCTAACGCTAGCGCCGCACTAACGCTGTGTTAGCGTGAAACTCTTTCTGTGTACCGTCTTTCTTTGTAAATATCTCCTGTTTCAATGTGGGTGTCAATGTGGGCAATTGCGGCTTTTACACAGCTGCGGTGCATGTACGTACCAAATGGTATTTCCTTTACAAATGTACTGGGTGAGGCTTGTAACCAGGTGCGCTCTGTCGGCCAGGAATTACAGCACAGTATATTTCAAACATTTAACAATTTAACGTCATCAAATAAGCCGTCAAACTGCACGGCTTGGCCGAGCCACCCCAATGACTACTTTTAATTCCAAGCCTTTTTACTTGTTTAATAAACACGGCGTTTACCACTTCATTTTGTCAGAGGTATTTGACGAGATTGTTTCAACGCAATTTCCTCTTGTGACAAAATAACTCAAAACATATTCTTTTGTGTTCTTTGTTTTCTTGATCACTATTCCCTAAGACTGTCGGATCATCCCTTAATTGATGTCAAGTACATGTCAAGCATGTTGCGCTGCCGTTTGAATCCTTTTTTCTTTTTTTTTTTTTTTTTTTTTGTTGAATGTTTCCTTCCTCAGGGTATCGCTGCGGCGGCTCGGTCCAAAGGCGAACACAAGCAGAAAGTGTTCCTGACTGTTTCCTTTGGAGGGATCAAAATCTTTGATGAGAAGTCAGGGGTAAGCAAACCGCTCCCTCCATCTTTGTGTGCGTTTGTTAATGGGTAGGCCGACGACACGGCATTGTGTTTTCCCCGCCGTTAATGAGCCATCTCTTGGCGGGGGTGGGGTGGGGGTGGGATGCCCCCCGGGGGAAATCAGGAGGGCCTAATTGAAACCCCAAGAACAAGACCCTCGGTAGATGAGAGAACATGGCTGTCCCATTGTCTGCCTCGATGTTAAAAAAAAAAAAAAAAACTTGTTTGTATTGGTTCAACTTTTGTTTGCTGATTATCCTCCCTGCTGTGTTTTTAGTCGGTCAAAATCACTCCCAGCTGTCAGTTGGGGCTTCCTCCTTCATGACGCTAATGACATCGCTGACATTTTGAAAAATCAATACATAAATAGCCTCCTGCCGTGTTATCGTGAACATTTGGGGACTAATTTTCACGTGCGAAGTTACTCGTGTGCTTATCTGTCCGGCTGTTCAATACGTCAGTGTATTTTTGTACAGTTTGTTGCTCAAAGGAGCTAAAATTAACGACCATAAGTATGTCAGACTTTTAAAACTATAGATCCATATTGTATTTTTAAAAATACATGATTTCTTCTTACGCAGACTTTTGCTTATTGTAAGTCGGCCAAGAACATATCCAAAGCAATCAATAAGGTCATAAAATGAGCTTGAAAAGACAGAAGTGTTTTGGAATACCATCCATCCATCAATTCATTTTCTTAGCCGCTTATCCGCACAAGGGTCACGGGCAGTGCTGGAGCCTATCCCACCTGTCAACAGGCAAGAGGCAGGGTACACACTGAACCGGCTGTGAGACAATCGCAGGGCACAAAGAGACAAACAGTCGCACTCACAATCACACCTTAGGGGCAATTTAGAGTGGCCAATAAATGTTGCATGTTTTTGGAATGTGGGAGAAAACCCACGCAGGCACGGGGAGAACATGCAATCTCCACGCAGGTGGGTCCGGGATTGAAACCGGCACCTCAGAACTGTGAGGCCAACGCTTTACCAGCTGCACCACCGTGCCGCCCGTTTTGGGATACTAGTTGGTCTTTCTTAGTTTTTGTCACTTGTGGACTTCTTTTTCCCCCCCTGTTCTATATTGACAAGTTGAGTGTATTGCTAGGAGCATAGACGGATGCACCTGATTTAAAAAACAAAACAAAAACCTTTCTTTAGACTGATGATCTCTCACATATTTTTTTAATCTGTGTTTCCTTGCGGCACAATAATGGTCCGCAGCCCCGCGGTTGAGCACCACTGTTCTGTCGTCGTAGAAATTTTACAACATAGTGCGGCGTGAGCTAGTTTTTCCACCTCACTTAATCCGAATGACCGTGATTGGTGGCAAGCGGGCGATACGAAGCCGGCTGCCCCGCTCGCCGCCCCCCTTTGTCAGCCCAGGCGGCGAGCCCCGAGATTTACACCTCGATGGCGCGTAGTCGGCCGTAACTCACGGGCGCGGCGCCGGTGACCGGTGGCCTCCCGCGTGGCGGCCGTATTTCACCCGGCCGAGCTCATCCCGCCGGCGGCGTCGTCCGTCTTGCCTCTTTTTATGTCCGTCGTCGGTCTTTGTCTCGGGCCCAAGACGGAGGGACGATGAAATAAAGACACAATGCGGACCGAGTCGGAGGCACGGGTGGGGAATAGGCAAGCGTATGTCAAAGTAAAGCTTCCCATAGGGAGACTTTGTCCTCTGTCTCCGCACATTAATATTAACTATGGCGATATGCCGTCCTCACTATCAGTCCTAATGGATAGGCAGAGTTCGAGAGAGAGACAGCCGGAATGACTCTGCTGAGGTTCAGGGTTCTTGACAGTCTCATTCCCGACCCGCGCATCACTCACGGGGATGGGCGGATGGACGCACGGTCTCGGGCGACAGGATGGATGGCCGCTCGCTCCCGGAGGAGGGAAGGTCGTCCGGAGCGGAGTGGGGGGCGGGGGGGGGGGGGGGGGGGGGGATGGCTGGCGCTTGAGATGGAGGGCAAGAAGAGAGGAGACATTAATCTTAACAGAGGGCACGTTCCTCTTTCTCGAGCTCGCGTTCAGACCCGTGCACCCGTATTGGAAACGCGTACATGCCCAAGAACTGAACTGTTCCGTTGTAAGAATTGTGACAGTTGTACGTGCTCGGTGTGCAATGACTTTAGGATTGGAGTTCTATGCTCTGACCGCTTTATTTTGGTTGGAACGCGAGCTGCAGCTCTTTTAGTACTTTTTTTTTTTTTGGGAGTCCAGTCAGAAGACCATTACAATAGTCAAGTCTACTTGAGATAAAGGCATGGATGAGCTTTTCTTGGTCTGCTTGACTTCACACTTGACAAGACTTCACTCCAGATATGTTCTTCCGATGATAGAATATAATAATAATAATAATAATGTACAATAATACCGCAAATCCTTGAAGGCTTTGCTGGTGTGTTGGTCCATCAGTCGAGTCCAACAAGCTCCTCCCCTACTTCCTTTCTGTTCCAGTCATTAGCATCCGTGCTAGCAGAGATTCTCATTGAACAAATTTACACCTCCTCTTCCCAAAAATGGCCAAAAGAAAAGTGAAAGAACAGATTTGCTTTCAAGGCAGGTCATCTGTTCATGAATGTAAAGGGCACACCTGCTTGTCGTGTAATCTGAGACGAAGAATAAAACGAATAGCGTGACATTTTCTACTCTGAGGCAAGGACTGTTCACAGTTGGATATTCATTAAAGGACACTGTCATTTTTGGGGGGGTTATTTAATTGCTGGTCTATGAAAATAAGGGTTTCCATGACAAAGGAACTCGAAAAAGCTGCAGATCCTAAAAGGAGACTAGCAGGAGTCGTGGAGCCTATCATAGCTGTCATCGGGCACGAGGCGGGGTCCACCCAGAACTGGTTGCCAGACAATTGCAGGGCACATGAAGACAGAAAACAGTCGCAGTCGCAATCACACCTTGGGGGCAATTTTGAGTTTCCAATTAACGCATGTTTTGGGGATGTGGGAGGAAACACTGAGGAGAGGCGGCTCAGAAAAGGGATTGATGGATGACTATTTAAGTAAGAAACAAATAAAAGTAAGGTTGAAGGATTCACATGCCTGCAATGAAGGGAAATGGTACATTTTCAATACCGTATTTTCTGGACTTATAGGGCGCACCTACGAACCCTTAATTTTCCCAAAACACGACAGTGCGCCTTATAATCCAGTGCACCTTATATATGGATCAATTTTGAGCCGCAACAGGTCTCGCAACTACCGTAAGCAGCCGCCGACATGCATGCTGGGACATATGACTGCGGGCCATTTCATTTCCATTTGTGAGTTTGTGTCAAGACCCCAAAATGACCCCGACGTCACTGACTTTAACTCGGGGAAAATAATAAAACTGTTTACTCATTTTGGGAGTGAATAGTGATCAGAACGCCGGTTTGTCGTCTAGTAATAAAGTTTGAATAACATTGTCTTTCGTGCAGCTCCGTCTAATGGATGCATAACGTAACCCCAGCCTCTACTATAGCCTCTAATCTATGCGCCTTATAATGCGGTGCGCCTTATCTATGGGGGGGGGGATGAAAATAGGCCATTCGTTGAAGGGTGCGGTTTATAATCCGGTGCGCCTTATAGTGCGCAAAATCCGGTACTGGGTTTGGCTCTCGACTCACTTTGGACCTCTGTGAATTTGGGTTTAACACCCCCGATATAAAGCAACCGTTCTGTAAAGTTTAGGCAAGATTTGTAAAAATGCAACCGTTGACCATGTTCTGAACAACTTCACTGGCCTTGAAGGCTTTAGAAGTCAAATATCCATCTTAAAGGGGAATTCCAGTGCTTCACATGAACAATGTATCCAATAGGTAATGTAATATGTACTCTATTTTGACAACGTGATGTTAAATCCTCTCTCATTTAAGAGTGTTTTGAGAAGATTTTCATCGACAATTACGAATTTTCATGGCCATTTACGCGAGTCATATGACTTACCAAAGGCTCGATTACATTATGCCCAGCGCTGATTTCTCGGACTTATCCTCATCTGACGAAGAAATAGCAATATCGGTTGATCGGGAAGATGGAGGAATACTACAATACAGATTTGAACCTGTGGGTGTAAATAATGTTCAATATCCGCATGTTTCTTCGGGCGGAATGACGCTGGAGTCTGACTAATCAGAGGGCTACGCTCGGGATGTAAGTGTGTAGACAAAGGCTCCCGGAGCTCCGGGCCGGCAGACGCGGAGTCTGACGAGCGAGATCCGGCGGAGGGCGGCGAGCCGAGCTTCGGCATCTGGCGGAGGCCGTTAGCTGATCTTCGACGTCAGGCGGTGGCCGTTAGCCGATCTTCGGCATCAGGCGGTGGCCGTTAGCCGATCTTCGGCGTCTGGCGGAGGCCGTTAGCCGATCTTCGGCGTCAGGCGGTGGCCGTCGGCCGATCTTCGGCGTCCGGCGGAGGCCGTCGGCTGATCTTCGGCGTCCGGCGGAGGCCGTTTGCCGATCTTCGGCGGCCGGCGGAGGCCGTTGGCCGATCTTCGGCGTCCGGCGGAGGCCGTTGGCCGATCTTCGGCGTCCGGTGGAGGCCGTTGGCCGATCTTCGGCGTCCGGCGGAGGCCGTTTGCCGATCTTCGGCGGCCGGCGGAGGCCGTCGGCCGATCTTCGGCGGCCGGCGGAGGCCGTCGGCCGATCTTCGGCGTCCGGCGGAGGCCGTCGGCCGATCTGCGGGGGCCGGCTCGCTCGCCGGACTCCGCGTCATTCCCGTCCGAAGAACCATCTGCGGCTGCCGGCTCCGGACGCCGAAGCTCGCCTCGCTCGTCATTCCCGTCCGGAGAACCGTCCGCGGCTGCTGGCGCACGTAAGTCATATGTCTCGCGAAAATGGCAGCGCCCCTGAAAATTTGTAATTGTCGATAGTAATCTTCTCAAAGCACTATTAAATGATAGAGGATTTAACATGATATTGTCAAAGTAGAGTAGATATTACATGACCTATTGGATACATTGTTTATGCGAGGCACTGGAATTCCCCTTTAACAGGGAGGGCAGGAAGTGCTTGATCAGTAATTCAGGCGTTGCTTTCATTTCATTTCATAGCCAGCATACATTTGCCTACCTTCCACTCTATTGACTGAAACCTTATCAGACCCGACTTGGACCGAGAAAAGAACCGGCTCTTCTTCTGCGTGAATTTGCAATGTAAAGGTTCAATAAGATAAGTTTTATGTGTATTGGTTCAGTTAATTTAAAAAAAGGAATTTACACAGCGAAGCCACTTGTACCTGTTTGTGCACAGACAACTGTAATGTAGAAGCCTTTTACTTGTGGTGTTTCGGCAGGGTTGTCTACGCCGCGCTAATTTGTCAGCCGAGGCTTTGTTATCATTTTGGGGGCGATACCGAGACACGGGGAGCATTCGTCAGGAGGGAAAACGGAACGCGGCTCTCGATTGACTTTTTTTGTTTGTGCGAAGGTTCTTCATTGTCGCTGACAGTCTGTCGGGGAATCTTTTCTCTTGGCAGTAAACATGTTTGATAAACTGAAATGACCCAACACGAGCTAATCAGACCATACAGGCGTGAATAAAAACACAAGGTGCTTGACTGACAGCCGCGACGTTTGTTTAATTTCTCATGAATAACGTTTTTGTTCAGGCCGAGTGACGGGAATTTGGAACCACTCCGCCGGATCAAAGCAAGAAAGCTAATAATTTTAAGCGGGTTAAAAGCCCGATCATATTGGTTAATACTCTTATCTTCAGAGCAATTAAAATTTTCACTTTTGCACCGCCTTTCCAAATATTCTGTTTGTCTTTGTAAAAGCCTAAACATCATCGCTGTCAGGGTTCTAACAAAGGCCCCATTGAGTTCCCCCAACAGGCACATCAAAATTTGTGCTCTTATTTAAATAAAGGCTTTTTTTTTTCAAGGTTTGGATACAAGTGATGCAAATTCTTACAATAGTTGCACGTTAAGTACTGTTTATTGTTCTCTTTGTTCATAGCACAATACCATTCATCCATTTTCTTTGCCGCTTATCCTCACGAGGGTCGTGGGGAGTGCTGGAGCCTATCCCAGCTGTCAACAGGCAGGAGGACGGGTACACCCTGAACTAGTTGCCAGCCAATCGCAGGGCACATAGAGACAAACAGCCACACTTATAATCACACCTAGGGGCAGTTTAAAGTCTACAATTAATGTTGTATGATTTGGGATGTGGGACGAAACCGGAGTGCCCGGAGAAAACCCACGCAGGCACGGGGAGAACATGCAAACTCCACACTGGCGGGGCCGGGATTGAACCCGGGTCCTCAGAGCTGTGAGCCCAATGCTTTACCAGCTGAGCCACCGATAGCACAATATGATCTTATTAAATATTTGTTCCAAGTAGTAATGTGCAGTAGTTTTGGATGTGAATTGGACATCAACTGAGTGGAGCCGGAACACATTTAAAGCTATTTAAAATGCTCCGTCGTTTTTTAGGAAAGTGTAACATTTTGCAAATTGTTTTTCTATTTCAGAAACCCTGACAAATGTCAGTTTGAACAGTCTGAAATATATATATATATATATATATATATACACTGTACTTTCCGCACTATAAGGCACACCTAAGAGCCTTTAATTTTCTCAAAATCTGACAGTGCGCCTTATAATCGGGTGCGCCTTATACATGGATCGACATTGACTCTTTAGCGCAGCCCATCTAACGAATGCATAACGTAACCTTATAATGTGGTGCGCCTTTATATATGGAAAAAAGTTTTAAAAGAGGCCAGTCATTGAAGGTGCGCCTTATAATACGGTGCGCCTTATAGTGCGGAAAATACGGTGCTATTTTGTTTTGTTTTTTAAACTGTCATTCTATCTTCCATTGCTACCGATTTAAGTTTGGGAACTCTTTGTTGTGACATCCCTACTATCTACTACAGCGAACCCCCACTTATTTCTTATTGCCAAGGAACTTTGTCGACGTAATTTGAAGAGTTCCAGTCGGACAAAAGTAATGCTTCGTCAGCATCTGGTGCCACTTTGGTGCCGAGGAACAATGTGGAAGTGCATTAGAGCTTAATTTAAACCAAAGCAGTTTTCTGAACATTTTTGGAGGAGTTGTCGGTTACCCTCTGGTTTTAGGTAATTGTAGATCTGGCCTTTTATGTTTATTAGGCTTATATTCCAATCTCATAGTCATACTCTTACGTTTTGTTGTCATTATCCATCAGTAAAATATCAAGAAAAAGTTGAAATGCCCTCGATGTCACATCTTGGAAAAATTTTGTTGTTGTTGTTTGTTTTTATGAGGGCGCTTCCACCTGTGCAGTTGATCAATCAATCTTAGTCCAGAAGTGATCGTCCCGATTTTGGCTTTCCGGTCGCAAAATCAATTTGAATTTGGAGAGGCCGCTAACACACACACACAAACATTCCTAGAGATAATTCAATAACCACTTTGTATTATGTGTCCCGTCACGGCTGCCATTTTCAGGTCAATCGGGGGGAACGATGATAATCATTAGTCTAATTATTAATTATGAATGACTCATTAAGGATTACATCTCTGTCGCAGGTTTGTGTGTGTGTGTGTGTGTGTGTGTGTGTGTGTGTGTGTGTGTGTTTGCTCCCAGCATGCACCTGGCACAGACAACAACAACAGACTGCAACAATTTAGTCTGACTTCCAGCACTTGTGTGTTGTTGTTGTTTTTTTTTGTTTTTTTTTTTGTCACTCGGGCAAATGAAACGATCAAGTCGACAGCTTGCCGAGCCGCGATTGTCACCGATACGCCCCCTTGACACTTCCCAAAAACAATAACCCTGCCATCTGCCATTTGGCAATTCTAGCGCGGCGCCCCCCTACCCAGACGGCAATGAAGAGGCCACAGTTTAACACTGGGCCCCAATGATCTATTTTCTCGACTGGCGTTAATCCAGAGCTGCATGCGGCACAATTCTGCGAGGAGGCAGGTTAGACCCAATGTTGGTCATTTCGTCGACCTCCATTAGAAACGTGTTCAAAGCATTTAATACTTTCCGCTGGCGTGGGTGTGTTCACAGCTGCCTTCAATCATGTCCAATCGATAGCGGCAACTCTCATTCCCTTTAAATACGGCACTCGAGTGACGCATTGATAGTCTTGACATGTCCGAGAGATCAAAGCACGCAAAATATTTGAGAAACTGCAAGCAAACCTCCACGGCCGGATGGTATCAAGTTTTGACCAGTGGGAGGATTTGAAAAATATAATAATGATGCTATAACAATGCATTGATTTCTAGGACTTGCGCCTCGATCAGACTGGGCAAAATCAGATTAGACCAGTGTTCAAGTTACCGGGGCAATATTACACTATTGTTTCGAGCCATATTCAGATGATATGTGATCATGGCCAAACCGCCTCCCGTCCGATCCACTTCCGCCGCGGAGATGAGCCATCGCGGCTCATCGCAGCCGGCCGGCGTGGCTCATTTTCGGCACCGAGGTGGCTTATCATGGAGCCGAGCCAGGCTGCTTCAGGGGGTTGTTCACAGCTGCCGCAGTACACGATGAACAACACCATCGAGCCGGTGCGCTTTACTGCGTTGTCGTCGCACGCGGCTGAGTGTTGCATTGTGGCAGCGTTCTTCAGAGCCGCCGCCGTCCGGAAACCCGTGGACTTCGCTAGCAAAGCAACAGAGCAGCCCGACACCGTCCAACGCGCACATCGACACATTTCGTACGCGGATCTTTTGTTACATTGTGAGAGAACGGATTACGTGGTCCGCCCCTAACTATTAATTTTTTAGTAGCTATATACACACCTACCTGTCATTTGGAACCCACAAAGCTCTCGTCCTCTGCACCCATGCAATCCATTTTTCACGAGGAACCGGATCTCTAGCAAACTTATGAAGGGCAAGTCCATCCTCCCGAGTGTTCAAGCAATGTCCAGCAATGCAACGAGCCGGCATTTTGGCTAACACGAAGGAACAACGAGCTACCTTCCCGGAGGTAAAACTAAGAGGAACCAAACGAGTCCACTTGAGGGCGTCACTTCCTGCTTCTTCTCGAAAACAAATCCCTCGAGAGGATTTTCATGGCAGGAGTTGCAAAAAGCTGTATACGTCAAAAACATGTTTTGTTGTGAAAAAACGCATGGGTCCATGTCGGCTGTCGTTTTTCATTATTAACATACTAAAAATCAGGGCATTTCATGACAGTGGCACTTTAAAGAGTGTTATTAATTAAGTTTAGAGGTGTTTTTTTTTAAGCTTATTGAAAGGGTAAAACTATTATATGGTCTCTCCCTATTACAGATTTGTACCTATTGTGTGTTTGTCTTGTGTTGAACGTAATCCCTGCGATTAAGGACAAGCATGTCCTCAATTAAATTGAAGCAAAAAATGTGGGAATTTTTTTTCTTTACATTCTAATTACTTGTGTAATTACTACAGTTTGTAAATGCAGATCCTTTTTTCCTGATTTCCATCAATCCTTTTGTTACGAGTATGTTCCACTTAAATATATGTACTACAGGAGGCCATGAAGCGCTAATGAAAGCCTTGGTGTGGGTCTTCCCTTCAGGTCCTGCAACACCACCACGCCGTGCACGAGATCTCCTACATCGCCAAGGACATCACGGACCACAGAGCGTTTGGCTACGTCTGCGGGAAGGAAGGCAATCACCGCTTCGTGGCCATCAAGACCGCGCAGTCGGTCGGTATTTGGCTATTTTCCCCCGCCGCTCAACGAGCTTCATGTATTTTGTATGAGTCTCTCTTCCCAACGCCGCAGAACCTCTTGACATTTAGACAAGGACCTTTCCGCAGCGGCCCGTGTCCCGTCGCGCTGTTTATCAAGCCGCCGTTTAGTTTGTGGAGCTTTTTTTTTTTTTGTTCAATACATCACCGATTCTTTGGCCTTTTTCGGGCCTCTTGTTATGTCGCGGTGTGTTCAGTTTGCATCCCAGCCGGCTCTCTCTGTTGCCGTATCGATTCCCCATGCTGAGTCGATGGGAGTTTGAGTGTGTGTCACCGGGGTCTAATGGCACATCCATCCTCCCGGGCGCTGCTCTTTGACTCGCGGCGACACAAACAGCGCAGTCACACTTGCGCACCTTATTGCGACATAGATCAGAGATCGCAAAATTGGTTGTCACCAAAGGCGATCCCGTCAAAGTGCCATCGGTCAGCCTTAGCTGGCATTTACCCGATGTGTGCCTGAGTAAACGTCGCCATTAGAAGCTTACTTTTAGTCAGAGGCCATTCGAGCCATTGCTTGACCTCCATCTGTAATTTCCACCTGAAAAACCGTAGAAATTGTTTTTTTCCTTGTTCGTTTCCCAGTGTGACACAAATATAATCCATCCATTTTCTGAATCGCGTATCCTCACAAGGGTCGCAGGAGGCGGGGGTACACCCTGAACTGGTTGACAGCAGGGCACATGGAGACAGTCGCACTCATAATCACGCCTCGGGGCAATTTAGTTTAATTTCAATTCATATTGCATGTTTTTGGGATGTGGGAGCAAACCGGGGTGCATCCTTTTACGACAGACATGTCCAATTTTACGTCGAGCAGTGAAAGCAGTGCATGGGCAAGTCTGGTGTGGCAGAGAAATATGTTGGAATAGTACAGGACATGTATGAGGGCTGCAGAACAGCGGTGAGATGTTCCGTAGGTGTGTCAGAAGAATTTAAGTTGGAGGTGGGACTGCATCAGGGTTCCGCGCTAAGCCCCTTTCCTGTTTGCGGTAGTTGTAGGCTGACAGATGAGGTTAGACTGGAATCCCCTTGGACTATGACGTTCGCAGATGATATTGTGATATGCAGTGAAAGCAGGGAGAAAGTGGAGGAGCAATTAGAAAGCTGGAAAGGAGAGGAATGAAGATTAACCGAAGTAAAACAGAATATATGTGCATGAATAAGAGGGGCAGAGGAGGAAGAGTGAGGCTACGGGGAGAAGAGATGGCGAGGGTGGATGACTTCAAATACTTGGGGTCAACAATACAGAGCAATGGTGAGTGTGGTAAAGAAGTGAAGAAACGGGTCCGAGCGGGGTGGAGCAGTTGGCGGAAGGTGTCTGGTGTTCTATGTGACAGAAGAGTCTCCGCGAGGATGAAGGTCAAAGTTAAGCCATGATATACGGATTACAGACGTTGGCACTGAAGAAACAACAGGAAGCAGAACTGGAGGTGACAGAAATGAAGATGTTGACGTTCTCGCTCGGAGTGAGCAGGATTAGAAATGAGCTCATGAGAGGGTCAGCCAAGGTTGGACGTTTTGGAGACAAGGTGAGAGAGAGCAGACTTTGATGGTTTGGACATGTCTAGAGGCGAGAGAGTGAGTTTGTTGGTAGAAGGGTGCTGAGGATGGAGCTGCCAGGCAAAACAGGGAGAGGAAGACCAAAGAAAAGCTTGACGGATGTTGTGAGGGAAGACAAGAAGTCCGTGGGTGTTAAGAGAGGAAGATGCAGGAGATAGGTTTAGATGGAAAAAGATGACACGCTGTGGCGACCCCTAACAGGACAAGCCGAAAGAAAAAGTAAAACTGGCCTCGGGTGCGAGATCTATTTCTCGTGAGCGACGTGGAGTCTTTATTTGCTGCTTCAAAAGAAAATGGCCAACCTTGTGTACAGGAATGGGCCCTCCAGACTTTTTCCGACATCCTGTTATAAAAGACACGTTTACCCCATTACGTATCGATCGGTAAAATCGGTGTCAGGTGCTGACTTTCTTTCTAACTTTCCGACAAAGTATACGAAGCGTTACTTTGTGCGGCCGATTTTCTGCTTATTTGCGGGGATAAATCCTAGAAAGCTTTTTCATGCATCTTGTTATGACAGATGTCTGCTCAATTACGTCTCAGTCAGTGAAACTGGTGTCGGCGGCTGATTCTTTCCCTTCTCTAACTTCCCATCAAACATTTTTTTTCCGGGATACACTTGCAAAAATGAGTTTTCAGGCATACTGAGGCGTCTGAAAAAGAAGATCCTTTCATCCAAATCAGCATATCGTTTCTTTATCTTTTTTGTGAGCTCCTCCTGGTTCACGTCGAACCGATGGTGCCATTTTGAATCCGATTTGGAGTCGCTGGGACTGCGAAGACGGAGCAGAGCGGAGCCGGTTCAAATCTGTACATTCAAAGGCGAAACGAACGTGACAGCGTGACAATATGTTTCGGTGTCGGCGGCCCAGCTCGAGCAGACATTCGCAACCCCCCCCCCCCCCTCGGGCCAGGCCTGTCAAGAGCGACGCGAGACGGGGAAAAGCGTCTCGCGGAACGCCGGCGCTAAAATAGAGATGCGCTCCGTGCGGCGGTGGCGTTCCGTCTGTGAACTCCGAGTGCACCACGCAAAAAGCTGGCGGTCAATAATTGATTAGGGCTGAAACTCTTGTCGTACTCGAAGGCTTGTTCCGCTTGTTTCGGTGACAGTCGACGTACTGTAAGTGTTGAAGCTCGCTCGAAGCAGTGGCGGGAAGTTAAGTAGATTTTTCAACGTAGCTGTACTTTTACTCCCGATATTTGCAAACACATATTGTTCTACGCTTTGGCTTGTCAAAATAGAGCTGTCACTTTTTTTCAACCTCCAAACAAGACGACGAAAGACAAAAAAAGATGAAAACACAAGCGGAGTGGGGGGGGGGAATAGGGCACAATTACGGCGCTGTCATCCGTGTGAGCAAGGACGGGCAAAGTCGCTGATGCACTTTTAGCCGTTTATATTGTAAAACAATCTTTTAATACCCTTATCAACATGTGCATGTTTACCTTATGCAAATATATTTAATATCGCAACATTTCAAAATGACTACCCGACATAAAAATGAGGCACATGCTGTAAAACTGTTACTGTAGTGTATTACGTTAAAACTAAACAACAAAAGAATTTGAAAAATACATGTGAATACAGCACATACTTAAATCATCGGCCTAATGGTAACGTACAACATAAAACTACATTGTCGGGCTAGCAAAAATTAGCATTGAAGTCCCACAAAGTCATATCCTCTTAAATACCGTATGTTCACACTGAAGTACTGTTGGAATGCAAATAAACAGATAGGATAAAAATACTTACATGCATATATCCTTCATAAAAAAAGTAATCTCAATGCAGTCTAATCACAACTCTCTTTGATCATTGAGCTAATGTTGTATTAGTATGTTGTATGCTAGCGTGCACCACACTGCCCCAAAAGCTAAATTCCCACCGGCCCGATTTTGTGATTACTGTAATTTCCGGCCTACAGAGCGCACCAGATTATAAACCTCACAAGTATTAATAACTTATCTCAT
Source organism: Syngnathoides biaculeatus (assembly GCF_019802595.1). Classification (NCBI taxonomy): domain Eukaryota; kingdom Metazoa; phylum Chordata; class Actinopteri; order Syngnathiformes; family Syngnathidae; genus Syngnathoides; species Syngnathoides biaculeatus. Next base: position 5,215,358 of record NC_084646.1, read on the forward strand.
CTTAACATAGCAACAACATCGTACCACGAACAGGACTGGTTAAAAAAAATATATTCATACCGGTTAAAAAAAAAAAAAAACAGCCGCGACAGCTACACCGTGGCAACATGGTAGCACAGCACTAACAGAGCCGCTTAAAAAAAAAAAAAAGCATACCTAAATAACTGAGACGTGGCAGTAACACAGCAGAAACACGCTAGCGCGACGCTAACAGGACTGGTTAAAAAACAAACATACCGGTGAAAATCACGGACACGCGGCAGTAACACAGCAGCAACACGCTAGCACAGCGCTAACAGTGCCAATTAAAAAAAAAAAAAAAAACATACTGACAAAAGCCACTTCCTCGGCACATATATTCCACTGGTCTCGCGCTTACCTTTTTCGCTCGAGTGCCGCGTTGCGGCCGTGAGGAAAAAATGCTCAAATCAACGCATAACCCCCAGGGTTAAAAGTGTGTGGGAAAAAGTCGCGGCTTATAGACTGGAAATTACCGTACACAGAGAGTCGATGCAGTTTACACGGATAGATGCGATGTGGCAGAGCGAATGACGCAGCACCCACAAATTTGCCGAACTCTCGAAGCTGGGAAGAGCTTAACTGGGGAAGAACTGGGAAGAAATGTTGTCGCCGTTCTCTGGGAGGGGAAGCCCCGCCCCTTGCTTAGTTTACAGCAGCTGGACGGAAATGTCAACCAATCAAACTCAAGCGAGGGACGCTAGGCGAAGCTATCTTACGAATTCCAGTGGCTATATAACGTAAAAAGTCAAGATGCACGGCGTAAAGGAACATTCCATACAACAAAGTACACACACAACAGGACAAGACCAATAAAGGGGCGTGTGTTTATTGGACTACCATAATTCTCGCCCTACAGAGCACACCTGATTATAAGCCTCACCCAGTACATTTCCAAAGGAAATACCACTTGGTACATACATACGCCGCAGCCGTGTAAAAGCCGCAAGTGCCCACATCTAAACCAACATTGAAACACGAGATATTTACAAAGAAAGATGGTACACAGAGAGTTTAACCCTAGCGCCTCTGCGCTAACTCTGACGGAAGCGCTAGCGGCACCTGTGCACGACCAGGGCTGGTTAAAAAAAAAAAAAACATACTGGTAAAAATGACTGAGACACGGCAGTAACACACTAGCACAGCGCTAACCGGGCCGGACCAGTAAGAGTCACTTCCTCCGCACATATATTCGTTCTCACTCTTCCCTTTTCCGCTCAAGTGCCCCCTTGCAGCTGTTGGGAAAAATGCACAAATTAGCCAGATCACCGCATAAATCGCAGGGTTGAAAGCGTGTGAAAAATGTCGCGGCTTATAGGCCAGAAATTACGGCACACAGAAAGTTAATGTAATTCACGCGGATAGATGCGATCCGTGCGGGGCGGTGCGAATGACGCAGCATACGCAAATTCATCTGCATTCATCAGGGAAGAAATGTTGTCGGCACCTCCCGGAGGGCAAGCCCTGCCCCTTGCTCAGACGTTCAGTGTGTACGAAAATGTCAACCGATCAAACTTAAGCGAGGCACGCAAGGCGAAGTGAGATTTCACATCCGGTGAGTACGTAACATAAGAAGTCAAGGTGTACTGCGGAAAGGAACATCACACACAACAAAGTGGACAAGGCCAATAAATGGTCGTGTGTTGATTGAACTACCGCAATTCCTGGCCTACAGAGCGTACCTGGGTATAAGCCTCACCCAATATATTTGTAAAGGAAATACCATTTGGTACATACATACGCCGCAGCCATGTAAAAGCCGCAAGTGCCCACCCTGAAATCCACATTGAAACGCAAGATATTTACAACGAAAGATGGTGCACAGAGAGTTTAACGCAAGCGCCACCACGCGAACACCGCCACGCTAACGCTAGCACCGACGCGATAACACTAGCGCCGCCCGTGTGCTAACCCTAACCCTAGTGCCAACGCTAACAGGGCCAGTTAAAAAAAACCACACTGGTAAAAATCACTGAGACACGGCAGTAACACGCTAGCGCAGCGCGAACTGGGCCGGACCAGTAAAAGTCACTTCCTCCGCACGTATATTCGTTCTCACTCTCACCTTTTCTGCTCGAATGCCCCCTTGCGGCTGTTGGGAAAAAATGCACAAATTAGCCAGATCACCGCATAAACCGCGGGGTTGAAAGCGTGTGAAAAGTTTTAGCATCAAAGGGAATTTCACTATATGCATTCATTCAACCACCCAATTTAAGACAATACAAACCATGACTTGCAGTATTTTGTTTTAGTGGGGATAAATCAACTGGTAGGTCAAGGTAAAAAGATTTTGATGATTAAAGGTCTCGAGAAGTACAGAGCGTGAGTACTTTTTCCACCAGGCTGCTATCCTTCATCAAGGTGCTCGATTTGTTTGTGGTTTTTATGTGTCTTGGGAAGGGGGGTGTATATGTACGCATTTATGTGAGATTGCCGCCACCCTCCTCAGGCTGAACCCGTGATCCTGGACCTGCGGGACTTGTTCCAGCTCATCTACGAGATAAAGCAGCGCGAGGAGATGGAGAAGAAGGCCCAGAAGGACAAACAGTGCGAGCAGGCCGTCTACCAGGTACATCCGTCGAGCCTCAATAGTCTCGTCGGCACCGAGTCAGGCCGAGTCACGAACACGACGATGGCCCCACTCGAGTATTTGTATTCCACCTTTTTCCGTCAAAGATAGCCAACACCTAATGGACTTTTCCGATGTCGATCTTAAGCTCCGCCCCCTTCGCCATGTCCCACAAGCTTCCAAAATGGCGATTGAACAGAACATGTTTGAAGCCGATTTTTCGATCGCGTATTCCAGATATTATTGGGGTATGTTTTTTGCCAAATGCGTCAGATTTGTCCAAGAGAGTTCTGCAGAGACGTTACAACTATTTCACGCAAGGATATGTACACGGAATAAAGATTTTGGACGGAGCGGGACGCAATGTCAGAGTTACAGTGAAATGTTAGCGATCGATGCAAAAAAAGTTTGACGCCTCACAAACTTCATATTGAAATCCAACAGAATAAATTAGTGGAATCGTACTGAACATGTAAAGCAGGGTGAGTACTTACTACTTGGAAAGATCACTAGTAATATCATTGTAGTCTTTAGAAGTGAGTGGGTGTGTTCATTTGACTTGGCTCGTACTCGAACCTGTGCTATGTCTTAAAAGTCTGATGTGATGGGCGAATAGACATTTCTCTTGCATGACGTGGCGCATTTGCGTATCCCTAACCCGACTCTTCGGCGTAAAACGTGACACACTTCATTCAGCAGGTCAGTGATACGCTAACAAAGTGAAAGTTGTTCTCCTGCGATGTTTAAAGCACTGATAATAATTCAATCAAACTCAGAGAAGATACTTCTCCCTCACTTACTTTCGAACATACAGCCTTGTGTTTGTTGATATTGTTCACATTTAGTTGTACGTGCGCTCATACGAAGTAGTATTTTATTGACTTTATAAGACAGTAGTGAGGTCGGCCACGATGTCCGGATTAGGGACGATGGCACTGAAGAGACAACAGGAAGCAAAGCTGGAGGTGGCGGAAATGAAGATGTTGAGGTTCTCGCTCGGAGTGAGCGGGTTGGATAGGATTACAAATGAGCTGATTAGAGGGAGAGCCAAAGTTGGATGTTTTGGAGACAAAGTTTGATAGAGAGAGGAGACGTTTAAACACGTCCAGAGGAGAAAGGGTGAGTACATTGGTCGAAGGGTGCTAAGGATGGAGCTGCCGGGCAAAAGAGCGAGAGGAAGACCAAAGAGAAGTTTGATGGATGCTGGGCTGTTGGTGTTAGATACACACATTACGTACAAAAATGTAACGCCCTCTAATGGGACAAGCCGAAAGGAAAAGGAGATTTTTTTTTTTAACTGTTACTTTACGTTTACTAAAGCAAAGCAAATTTATTTGCATAGCACATTTCATACATGAGGTAACTCAATGTGCTTTACATGATTAAAGGCATTTGAGAACAGAAAACATTTAAAACGGCATAAAAACAATAAAAATAACAAGCAAAAGTACTATTTTACTATTTACTATCCCTTTACTACTATTACTATTTTAGTTTATTTTGAAAGGTGGATTGGTAACAGAAAACGTTACTTAAAGTGAAGACAACATGTAATTTGGACATTTGAACAAGAGAAAAGACGATCATGGTTTGCTTTCGTGGGCCACGTGAAACGATGCGGCGAGCCAGAGCCGTCCCCTGAGCTTCAGGTTGCACACCTATGCCCTCGATAATCATCATTCATAATTATCCCGAGTTGTGGTATGTGTTATGAGTGATTTTTTTTTTTTCCCCCCACAGCAATCTGCTCCGAAAACAGATCGGTCCTGTTAGACGTGTTCAATAGTTCCGATTTACAGCCGTGATTGTGATGTGAAATAAAATGGAGCGACTGGTTGTTTTGAATGTTTTTTAACGTGTTTTACAGGTTATTAAACAGTAAAAATGAGGAGCAGAACTTGCAATCGCTGTGTAGTTCATCGAGGTACACGCGTGCCGACAATCGGGCCTAATTGGAGCCTCAACGTTCCTCTCAAAGGCCGATTGTTGGAGTTCTGAGAAAAAGAAAAAAAAAGAATCGGGAAAAGAGCAAAAAGAAAATTTTCCTCTGACATTTAAACACGGCTCCAGATCAGCAGTTACAAATCAGTGCGCTCGTACCCCGCAGATGAAAATGAGTGCCAAGAAAAAAAAAAAAAAATCAGCACTTAAGTTCTCACCAGTGGCGACGTCTGCCTATTGTGCTTTTTCTCCCACTTTCTTGACTGCCGCCACATTACCGAATGATTGGAAGCCAGCGATGCTTTTTGCTTTCTTTTTTTTTTTTTTTTTTTATTATTTTTGCTGATGCTTTCCGCCTACGCTCACTTACTCCTCCGCCTTTAACCCTCGATGCTTCTTTCCTTTTTCTTCTTGGCTCCGCTCGTCCGCAGACGATACTGGAGGAGGATCTGGAGGACCCTGTCTACCAGGTAACCTCGCCAGCCCTTGCTTCCCTCCCCCGCTTCACCACCTTTTGGCTTGCTCCGATCTGTGCGTGTGTGTGGGTGTGGGTGCGCACTGTGTGGGGAGACAGTCCCTCGTCCGCTACTAACGAAACGATATCTGGGTTCAAATATCCACATAATGTGCATGTTTGTGGCGTGCATGATGAGCTGATTTGAAGAAAAATGCTGTTTGACTTTTTTCTCGACTTCTACCACTTCTTCTTTTTTTTCCCCCCTCCCCTCCCTCCCTGTCTCTTTCCTGTGCTTCTGGCGCCGTAGTACATTGTGTTTGAGGCCGGACACGAGCCCATCCGCGACCAATCAGACGAGAGCATTTATCAGGTATACTTTCATTGAAAAAGATTAAAAAAAAAAAAAACAGCTCACCATCATCACCTCGTTGGGAAGTCAGACGCTGAAAATATGCTTAGATGGGAATTCCGGTGGTTTGTATTAACGATGTATCCAATAGATCATGTAATATGCGCCCTGTCTTGACAATGTTATGTTAAATCATCTCTCATTTAATCGCGTTTTGAGAAGATTTTTATCGACAATTGCGAATTTTCAGGGGCGCCGCCACTTTCACGAGTCACATGACCCACGTGGGCGGACGCGACGTGTTACGTGGCGTTCCAAACGCTCGATTACGTGGGACACCATTTATCCCCAGCGCCGATTTCTCAGATTTATCCTCATCTGATGAAGAAATAGCGGTATCGGTTGATCGGGAAGACAGAGGAATACTTTCATACAGATTTGAACCTGGTGTCCCACGCAATCGAGCGTTTGGAACGGCATGTAACACGCCCACGTGGGTCATGTGACTCACGAAAATGGCAGCGCCCCTGAAAAGTCGTAATTGTCGATACAAATCTTCTCAAAACACGATTAAATGAGAGAGGATTTCACTTCACATTGTCAAGATATAGTACATATTGCATGACCTATTGGATACATTGTTAATGCAAACCACCGGAATTCCCCTTTAATATATAAAAGGGGAAAAATGTGAACGCTCGTTTATGGCAGGGGACGTGTGCAAGACCCACCTGAAAGTTGAAATCCTTTAAACTCATTAAAACACTTTTTAAACATTATAGGCGTAGTTGAACGGACAATGTGCTATCTTAGCCTATATTAAAAATACTGATAAATGGTGTGAATACCCCTACATGCCGCACACCGCGTGAGGCCACCAAACGTAACTGGACTGGACCATAACAAGAAAGAAAAATACAAAATTACTGGTAGCCGTGCGTCATTTTGCGCTAAGCGACTGAGCATCGTACAGCAGAAAAACGGAAACAATTAACATTTGAACTGTTTTTAAATTAAGAAAATGTTGGAGCCTCAAAACCTCCCCAATGCATTTTTTCCAACATGTCAAATGTTTAATTATCTATAGGGATAATTTTAGGTCATTATCAGTTTTTATACGTATTTTAATTGATCTATTAATATTTTTATTATTTATTTAATGTATATTTTCATTTAAGTTATTTGCATTAATTTGTCATTTATATTTTTGTTAAATAAATTAACTTTCTTGATTTTAGTTGCTTTTTATTTTACATTTTATTTTTATGTATTTATATGATTTATTTTTTACATTTTATTCACATCAATTTATTCCATTAGAACATTTTTATTGTATTCAATGATTTATGTAGATTTTACTTATTAATAGTAATAACAATAATTTTAGTTTATTTTTGATTGACACGAAATGCTAACAATGGTTCCTCGTGTTTGAAATGTTTAGAGGCGCTCGCGGTTTAATATCAAGCTATGGGCACAATGCTAAAATGATAATCAAAATAGCATTGCCTTAGTTTATTTCCAGATCCCATCTCCCGATAATTAGCTTCGTTTTATTTGGACTTTTTTGGACGTTAAATACATGCCGCCACCAAACGTGGTTGCCACGCGCCCGTGCGCGATAAGCGACTGAGCATCGTAAAGCAGAAAAATGGAAACACTTCACACTTGGCTTTCTAGGCACAGGTACAAATGAAATTATAAATAAAATTGTGGATTGAAATGACTTGGCAACAGGCAGCTCCGTCTCCGTGATGGTTCATATTCAGTAATGTATTTTTGGGGTGTTAAATCTTGAGTGCAATTATGATTGGCAGCTTCATCTGCGACATGTTTCAAATAATCGCAGCAAAACCAGCGGCCGCCGTCGAACCCCACCGACTGCGCGTGTGATCCTGGGGGGGGGCATCGCCCGGTGTGCGGCGGTCGTGGGTTTGACGCTCCACCACCGGTTGCTTCATTGAGTGACGGCACAGACGTCTTGCGTTCGCGGTGCGACCGTTTCACGTCTCTATCGGGCGTGAAGTATTCCCAGAAATGGTCAGGATTTTCACCATCGTGTTGAAATCCAAGCTATAAAATATTTAAAAAAAATCAAAAGCTAAGAGCCACAGATTTTATATGACAAACGCCCCCACAACCCACTCAAAAAAATGATATAGTATGGCTGTGGTAATAAACATGACATAGTAGTTATATACACCCCCCCCCCCCCCCCACAAAAAGACACCCCGATGAGGCGTGTGTAGACCTCCAAGGGGCGGGCAAAGTAGGGGGTGTGGAGGATGCTGAGGTTATTCCTGGCCGGTGCGGAAAGCGGGAGCCCCCCACCCCACCCCCCCCACCCCCCGACAACCCCCCCCCCTCCCTCCTCATCCTCTTCTCCCGGGGAGATGAAAGAAAAGAAAGATTAATCACCAGACTCTCGTTTGATCTTTAAATAAAATGGATTGAAAATAAGACAGCGGGGTGCGCACAAACGCAAACGTGAGGCCGCCTGCAGCAGTATGAATAAAGATGGCTGCTTCTGGAAATAAACATGTAAACAAGGGACATCCATTTGCCGCACGGTTCCGCACGGGCAACGCCGCCGTCGCCGCGATTCCGTCCTTAATATAGCTTTGGAGCCAAACTGCGGGGATTTGTGCCTATTTCTGTTCATTACCGCGCATATCTTGCACTCGCATGATTGAGACGAGGACATCGTGTCTTTCTGCTTAGGCCTCTTACGGCGGCCACATACTTTGGATTTGTTCCAATTATTTTTTAAAGCTGCTTCCACAGCTCCCTTTTAAATATTACACGGCCTCGAGCCGCCCTCGGCTCGGCGTAACGTCTCTGTGAGTTTGTGGAAGTGGAAGCTTTTCCTCACATAAATGATGTTTTAGAGTGAAAAATCGGTTTTTATTTTACATTTATCTGAACTGTTTTTAAATTAAGAAAATGTTGGAGCCTAAAAAACCTCCCAAATTGACTTTTTTTTCCCAACATGTCAAATATTTAATTGTCTATAGACATCATTTTAGGTGATTATTCATGTTATCATTTTTATTTGTATTTTAATTAATGATGTATTTATATTTTTATTTATTTAATATATATTTTCATTTAATTTATTTATATTTGCGTTCATCATTTATATTTATGTTGAATAAATTATCTCGATTTTATATTTCTGTTGAATAAATTATCTAGATTTCAGTTGCTTTTTATTTTGTATTTTTTCTTTTTATGTATTTTTACGATTTATTTTTTTATTTTTATTTCCATCAATTTATACCATTATTGCATTTTTATTATTTTAAATGATTTATGTAGACTCAATATTTTACCTATTATTAATAATAAGAATAATTTTAGCTTATTTTTGCTTGACACGAAATGCTAACATTGGTTCCTCGTGTTTGAAAAGTTTAGAGGTGCGAGCGGTTTAATGTGAATCTATGGGCACAATGCTAAAATGCTAACCAAATTAGCATTGCGTTGGTTTATTTCCAGTAGATCGTATGGCCCAATAATTAGCTTCATTTTATTTGGATTTATTTGGACGTTAAATGCATGAGAACGTCCCCACTGTTCTAAACTAGACAATCTGTTTGCAATCAGCGCTAATTGCTCCCGTTCATCACGCGTGCATACCGTCAAATTTGTAAATTTTTTTGTAGCATGGAATATTATTCTGTTGCCATGTGTGTGACATTGAGTTATTACACACGTGCGGGGGGGTTGACAAACTTCATTATCCAAGGCAGGAAACAGCGAAAGTCTTCCCTCACGGGCCAAGACACGACGCGTGAGGTCTCGCGGTATAGATTTGAATTCTGATTAGCGCCAATGCTAAAAGTGATCCCTGGCCAAGCAGCTAAACGTACTTGATTGATGATCCGGAAAAAATTGCCATCATTTCACGATAGTTCAACATCGTAATATTTTCTACTTAGCATTTCAGATCAGTCAGAAATACTACAGTATATTTTTACATATCTAATCGCAGAAACGCCGTGCTAGAGTTTTGTTCAAAGATAGATAGCTTAACGAGGGGAGGTTGATATTCCAACATAAATGTTTTTAATATAACTGCAAAGAATCAATAAGAAATGTTTTACTTCCTTTTCAACTTCTTCTATTGCCTGTTTCGGCAGAAAAGTAGTCGGGTTTGAATCATTCCGTCCTTCTACCAGACTTTTGCCTCAGCACATAAGGTACACAAATCACACAATACCTGTGTGAAAATATAAAGGATATGGCGATTTAAAGGATATGTGGATGGAAGGGATTCAAACCAAAATGTCTCTCACTCTAGTTGTTGAAGGTTGAGTCCACGTTCGATGTTTGGTCCTCGTTGCATACTCTACGTAGGTAATGTTGTTAGCGCGCTAGGCTATTTTGGGCCGAGCAGCTTCAGTGTGAACGATACAACACCGATTTGGGTACTAAGATGTACTTAGATAAGACTTACAACAAGTACAAGTTATGAACTTACTCACGTTCGATGTTGCTTCAACATCCACGAATTGATCACAAATCCCTCTCGTTGTTAGCAAGCTAAGCTAAGAAATACTCGGTCGATAAGCAAGTTTAAGTTGACGTTTCCACTCGCCCAACTTCTTATGAGTACTCTCTATCCTCGTTGTATGCGATACGTATGTTTTGCATGACGTGTAGATTTTAGCGTTTGATGTTTTCCTTTTCAGTAAATATTAGAAAACAAACACGTTTTTTGTTAGCGGTCTAAGCTAGGCAAACTTAGGGCGAGCAGCTCCGGCACGAACGATACGGCTCCAATTTGGGTACTAAGATTGCGCAGATGGTGATTTTAGTCCACTGAAGTCGTTGCCAGGAGCGTCCCACCTCAAGTACTCACAAGATTCGGTCCAAATTCAGCAGGATTTATTGAATTAGGATCTGGCTAGTCAGAACCTTCCGTTTAAGATGCTAGCAGTTTGAAGACCGGAACCAACCCCATTTTTGCGTTTCCTGTATGTCATTAAAACAAATACAAAAGATTGTACTTGTAGTTCGACTAGTTGTGCGCTCTACCAATAACTGACGTGCCCTACGTGTCGTTAACACCAGTAAAAAAAGATTTTGTCTTTTTGCGCTGCCTGTTTAGTCCAAAAAACTTATTTGGGTCTGTGAATCATTTGTACTGTTCCTGACTGTCAGGTCTCCCGCATGTCGTGACAAAACAACACCAAACATTGTACTTCCAGTTCAACTTCTAACCTAGTTGGGTCAAAATACTTTGTACCATTTTGTACTTTGGCGTTTCTCAGGACCGAACATTGTCGTTCTTGTTCCATTTCTGCCGGTTTCGGAAGCAAACCACTTGGATCTGAGTTTATCTTTAGTATCTATACTTGTTCTTGTTGCATCCAAGTGCTAAAATCCAGTTCTGCTTCAAAATGCAGCAAATACACAACGTACCGTCAGTGAGTCGACACCTCGTCAAACCGATTCCATTCCAAATGAGCAAATTCTAGTCAATATTCGATTAAAAAACGTCCAGGTTTTTGCGCGAAAACCGGCCCCCCGTTGCTGCCGTGGAGGTAACGGACTCTCTTGGCTGTCCTCTGGGTTTTTGCGGCCGGCCGTGCAGGTTCCCACCAGCCAGCAGAAGGAAGGGGTCTATGACGTCCCAAAGCGACACCCAGTGAGTGACGCCGTGTTTGCCCGCCTGCCTCCCCATCCCCAGTCGAACCTCTCAGATCAGGCCTCCTCCGCCATTACGACACCCCCACTCCTCGCTCCACCCTTGTGAGCGTCACTCGGCATCCAGTATCTCCCCCGCCGCTCAGTGATTCATTCATGCCCCCCCCCTCCTGAGAGGTTTGCTGGGACCCAGTGCTTCGTGCAGTGTGCTGCTCCCCCCCCCCCCCCCCGCTTGTGGTGGCCGTTGCCCTTCTCTTTGTGCTCCGTGTGGTCAACCGGGACGCCGCTTGTGTGGTGTATTGTGTTTGTCAACCGGTTTGTGGTGCTCAATTAAGCATGCCTGGTGGTGCATCCCATGTAAACCCGCATGACCTTGTCCCCGATTGCATACGTGGCACATTCCCTCCCTGTCATCTTTGTGTGATTTGATATATTCGTGTATACACCTGCCAGGCAACACGATGGCATCTAATAGCGATTTAATGGAATCCCCACTGGGGGCTGTATTGAAAAGAAATCTGTATTTCACTTGTTCAAACATTACGCTCCACATCCACATTGCAGTTATCGTATGTATGCGCGCGTGCGTGCGTGCGCGGTGTATCGTTTTTAGTTATTGGCTTCCTGCTGCCGGCAGTTCTAATGAAAGATGACCTTGGCTACTGTCAGGCGGCGGCGGCGGCGGCGGGCTGTAACTCCACTGCTCTTTATCTGCCCATAAAGATGCGGCTTATGTGGCTGCTGGATTTAATCTGCTAAAATCTCCAGAGTCGTAATAAGTGGGCCGCTCCCCCCCCCCCCCACGTGTGTGTGCGTGCGCGCGCGCGGCCATGTTGGTTTTGACATATTACACGTTACATTTACATGGGCATTATTGGCCAGCTAATTAAAAAAAATAATCATCTTGTCTTGCGTCAAAAGGTGAGAAGAACGTTCATGCTCAACATGGCACTTAGATTTTTTTTTTCTTTTTTTTTTAGTTATATAAATGTTTGAATGTTACAAAATGTATATACAGTGGTGCCTCGGTTCTCGAACACAATCCGTTCCAGAAGGCCGGTTGAAAACCGAAACGTTCGAAAACCGAAGCGTTTTTCCCATTATAATGAATCGAAAATGAAATAATGCGTTTAAACCTAAAAAATATTTTTTAAAGCATTTTTTTTAGCTTTTCCTGATAATAAACTGCATAGTGGAAATACATGTATAGTTTAAATACTTTATATAATAAAATATATTAAGAAATATATTTATTTTTTGCTTAAAATGTATGCCTTAGTAGTAGAGTATGCTAGGCTGGGAGTGCTTTCCCGTATTTGTAGCGACTTGGCCTCCAGCCTTGTACACCTTTTTTTTTTTATTAACAAAAATGCAAAATAAATTTAAACGAGCAATAATGAGGGGGGGGGGACAGACAAATTGTTTTTTATTTGCACAGAAAGTATGTAACGTACAAAAACTTGCAACTAGAGGTAGGGTTTATGGAACAAAAGAAAAAAGCCGTGCAAAACAACAGTTTCAAATGTCTTTGGTGGGGGTGACTCGCCCCTTTTTAACAAAGAAAGACTCTAATGTAGACTGTTTCTGCCGTCTTTTGAGAACCTTCATGAAGTTCCTGAAAAGAAGTCACTACCAGGACACGTCCATGTGCAGAGAAATGTGTGGGTCAATTGTTTGCGTCGAGCGCGTTACGTAGTTTGTTTTTTTTGGGGGGTGTGTTCGAAAGCACAATAACAAATTGTCGTGGGTCAGCTGGTCAGGGCGTTTGAATACCGATTTTCATTTCAAAAGCAAAGCAAAACTCAACATTTTCATTCGAAAACCGATTTGTACGAAAACAGAGACATTCGAAAACCGAGGTTCAGTGTTACAAGACTTGTATGACTCAATTTTTGCAGATTTTGCACTAGAGCTTATCCTCTGTTATCCGCTGACAAACTATAAGGTAGCGATTTGCTGGTTTTTGAAAAGCATTGGCCTCACAGTTCTGAGGTCCCGGGTTCAATCCCGGACCCGCCTGCGTGGAGTTTGCATGGGTTGGTGGATTTTCTCCGCGCATTCTGGTTTCCTCCCTCATCCCAAAAACATTAACGACATTAATTGGACACTCTAAAAATTGCCTGTTTATCTCAATGTGCCCTGTGATTGGCTGGCAACCAGTTCAGGGTGTACCCCGCCTCATGCCCGTTGACAGCTGGGATAGGCACCAGCACTCCCCGCAACCCTTGTGAGGATAAGCGGCTGAGAAAATAGATGGATGGATGTTCTCAGGTCAAAATGCTAATCGAAAAGTATGTGTTTGGCGCCATATTTTGGCAGCGTGGTGTGAAGGAACTGCGTTGAGGTCAGTTGAGGAGCTTTGTGTTGTGCATCAGTGTTTTCAAGTGGCACCTATAGGCAATTATAAAGCTTTTTGGGAGAATTTCCTGATTTTCACCATTCAAATATTGATGGAACGTAGTAATACTGATAATGTTTTCCTGTGTCAAGGATGTCACTCAGGTGAGATTCACAATTTCTTAGCATATCGACCTGCAGCATATGAATTGATTCTAGCATGTTTCATAAACACAACGTTCCATTCCTCTGTAAGTGGCCCTCGGCGGAAAACGTTTTGCACATCCTTACTGTCGATAAATCGTTCACGTGTGCGTGGAGTGTGTCAACATTTAGTCTCTTGTTGACACCTGGAGCCAACCTTCTCCAAAGTGCACCCGCTCTCCGTTTATGTGTGTGTTTATTGGTCCACCGTCAACGTCTAAACCGGACCGCCCCATCTCACCGCAGGCAGTCCAGTCCCGTCTGTGTGAAATTTTTGCCCGGCCCGGAGAAATAATCTCCCATTTTTCTTCTTTGGCCATCAAATCGTGACATTCGCCGAGAAGCTTACGGGCGCCCTCGCACATTCGTGCGCGTCCGCCGCGGCTCGTCCGTCCCGCGGCATACGCCCGTCGCGTTGGCAGGTATAAGCGAACAAATGCAATATTTTTTGCTCTTGTTGTGGTCGTCTGCTGGGTCTCGGCGGGTTGCAGAATTTTTTTGATTTTTTTTTTTTTTTTTTTTCTCGTTCTCCCTTCAGTCAAGTCAAAGGCGGCAATCACAGACAGTTAAACGGATCACAGGCATGTAAATATGCCTTGTTGTGATTTGATGGTAATCAGGTTGCATTTGAGGATAGAGTCGGGCTCAAAGAGGACGCTGATTATGGTAGAAGGTTTGCCTTTCATTGCTTGAGAAGCTTAAATCTAAAATCTCGGCTAAATGCATCCAAAATCACGTCGCTGCCATTGCAATCAATTCACCTTGTTACGTAGACTGTGTGCTGCAGCAAATCCAGTTTGACTGTCACAAAGAGCCACACCGGCTCTGCAACAGTACGCTCTCGGTGGTTTCAATTTTGCTAATTATTGAATTTGCTAGATATAATACTCAAAGTAGATTTTAGCTCCTATTTCTGATTCTTCTTTTGAATGAATGATTAGCAGGTGGATACACACGTTATTTGGCCCTCCTGCCATCTAGCAAGAGAGCGTTTAATTATTTTTGCTTGTCACTATACGTTGCTAGCATAGATAGATGAACAACATTTAGTTGGAATTCCACTCCAGTCCTCCAGGGGAGCTAATTAGCATGCACACTCATTGACTCTGGCTGATATTAATTAGGTATGATGAAAAATTTTGTGAAATGAGTCACTCATTTTTTAATTTATCACCTTTTTTAAACACTTTCATTTTATCTAACTTTTCCAGCAGGACCATGAAGAAGTTATACTTAAAGTGTATTTTTTTTTTTTTTTTTTTTACCCTTGACAGTATTTCTACTAATATAATACTTACCGTAATTTCTGGCCTATAAGCCGCAACTTTTTTCCCCACGCTTTCAACCCTGTGGCTAATGCGTTGATGCGGCTGATGTGTGCATTTTTTGTAACGGCCACGAGGGGCACTTAAACGGAAAAGGTAAGAGTGAGACCGATGGAATATGTGTCGAGGAAGAGACTTTTGCCGGTATGTTTTTTTTTTTCTTTTTTTTTTTTTTTTTTACCAGCCCTGTTAGCGCTGCGCTAGCGGTTAGCACTGTGCTAGCGGTTAGCGCTGCACCAGCGCCCCATCCCCCTTTTGTTCCCCCATATTGTCTGCTTGTCACCCTCAAACTCAACAGCATGTCCGTTAACACGGATATCTTGCTTTTTGTGTACGCGTGTGTCGCTAGCGGTTAGCGTGGTTAGTGCCACGCCAGCGGTTAGCACCGTGCTAGCGGCTTTGTTACTGCCACGTCGAAGCGATTTAGGTTTTTTTTTTTTGACCGGCCCTGTTAGGGCTGCTACCGTGTTGCTACTGTGTAGCTGCCGCAGCCGGTTTTTTTTTTTGTTTTTTTTTTTGTTTGTTTTTTGTTTTCTTACCAGCCATGTTCCTGCTACCGTGTTGTTGCAATGTTAAGATAAACCCAGGTATAAAACTGAGGTTAAGGTTAGGATTAGGGTTACCTAACCTAACCCTAACCCTGAAAACGCTTTCGGTTTACCGTCGTTCTTTGTAAATGTCTCGTGTTTCAATGTGGGCACTTACGGCTTTTACACAGGGGCGGCTTATGTATGTACCAAATAGTATTTCCTTTACAAATGGGTGAGGCTTATAACCAGGTGCGCGCTATAGGCCGGAAATTACGATAATTCACATCAGTCCAGTCTTCTAGAGTAGTCTTCTTCTTCTTTTCCTTTCGGCTTGTCCCGTTAGGGGTCGCCACAGCGTGTCATCTTTTGCCATCTTAGCCTATCTCCTGCATCTTCCTCTCTAACCCCAACTGCCCTCATGTCTTCCCTCACCACATCCATAAACCTTCTCTTTGGTCTTCCTCTCGCTCTTTTGCCTGGCAGCTCCATCCTCAGCATCCTTCTACCAATATACTCACTCTCTCGCCTCTGAACATGTCCAAACCATCGAAGTCTGCTCTCTCGAATCTTGTCTCCAAAACATCCAGCTTTGGCTGTCCCTCTAATGAGCTCATTTCTAATCCTATCCAACCTGGTCACTCCGAGCGAGAACCTCAACATCTTCATTTCTGCCACCTCCAGTTCAGATTCCTGTTGTTTCTTCAGTGCCACTGTCTCTAATCCGTACATCATGGCCGGCCTCACCACTGTTTTGTAAACTTTGCCCTTCATCCTAGCAGACACTCTTCTGTCACATAACACACCAGACACCTTTCGCCAGCTGTTCCAACCTGCTTGGACCCGTTTCTTCACTTCCTGACCACACTCTCCATTGCTCTGTATTGTTGACCCCAGTATTTGAAGTCGTCCACCTCGCTATCTCTTCTCCCTGTAGCCTCACTCTTCCCCCTCCACTTTTCTCATTCACGCACAGATATTCGGTTTTACTTCGGCTAATCTTCATTCCTCTCCTTTCCAGTGCATGTCTCCATCTTTCCAATTGTTCCTCTGCATGCTCCCTGCTTTCACTGCATATGACAATATCATCTGCGAACATCATGGTCCAGGGGATTCCAGTCTCTAACCTCATCTGTCAGCCTATCCATTACCACTGCAAACAGGAAGGGGGCTCAGAGCTGATCCTGATGCAGTCCCCTCCACCTTAAATTCCTCTGTCACACCTAAGGCACACCTCACCATTGTTCTGCTGCCATCATACATGTCCTGTACTATTTTAACATACTCTCTGCCACACCAGACTTACGCATGCAGTACCACAGTTCCTCCTTGGTACTCTGTCATAGGCTTTCTCTAGATCCACAAAGACGCAATGTAGCTCCTTCTGACTTCTCTGTACTTTTCCACGAGCATCCTCAAGGCAATATAAGGCATCTGTGGTACTCTTCTAGGCATGAAACCATACTGTTGCTCGCAGATACTTACTTCTGTCCTGAGTCTAGCCTCCACTACTCTTTCCCATAACTTCATTGTGTGGCTCATCAACTTTATTCCTCTATAGTTCCCACAGCTCTGAACCTCCCCTTTGTTCTTAAAAATGGGAACTAGAAAATTTTCCGCCATTCTTCAGGCATCTTTTCGCCCGCTAGTATTCTGTTGAATAAGTTGGTCAAAAACTCCACAGCCATCTCTCCAAATTGCTTCCATACCTCTACCGGTATGTCATCAGGACCAACTGCCTTCCCATTTTTCATCCTTTGTAGTGCCTTTCTGACTTCCCCCTTAGTAATCATTTCCACTTCCTGGTCTTCACTCTTGCCTCTTCGACTCTTCCTTCTCTCTCATTTTCTTCATTCATCAATTCTCAAAGTATTCTTTCCATCTATTTAGTACACTACCGCACCAGTCAACACATTTCCATCTCTATCCTTAATCACCCTGACCTGCTGCCAATCCTTCCATCTCTATCCCTCTGTCTGGCCAACCTGTAGAGATCCTTTTCTCTTTTTTCGTGTCCAACCTGGTGTACATGTCTTCATATGCCTCTTGTTTAGCCTTTGCCACCTCTACCTTTGCCCTACGTCGCATCTTGATGTACTCCTTTCGCCTCTCCTCAGTCCTCTCAGTATCCCACTTCTTCTTCGCTAATCTTTCCTTGTATGACTCCCTGT
This sequence comes from Syngnathoides biaculeatus, assembly GCF_019802595.1. NCBI lineage: Eukaryota > Metazoa > Chordata > Actinopteri > Syngnathiformes > Syngnathidae > Syngnathoides > Syngnathoides biaculeatus. The sequence continues at coordinate 5,232,908 of NC_084646.1, forward strand.
ATTTTGGGGTCCACCCACCAAGTCTCCTTCTCCCCTTTCCTACCAGATGACACACCAAGTACTCTCCTGCGTGTCTCTCTGATCACCTTGGCTGTCGTCGTCCAGTCTTCCAGGAGCTTCGGTTGTCCATCGAGAGTCTGTCTCACCTTTCCGGAAGGCTGCACAATTCTTCCTTTCTTTTCAGCTTCCACCACATGGTCTCTGCTCTACCTTTGTCTTCTAATCTTCCTACCCACCACCAGAATCATCCTACATACTACCATCCTATGTTGTCGAGCTACACTCTCCCCTACCACTACTTACAGTCAGTAACCTCCTTCAGATTACATCGTCTGCACAAAATATAATCTACCTGCGTGGTTCTACCTCCGCTCTTGTAGGTCACTATATGTTCCTCCCTCTTCTGGAAATAAGTGTTCACTACAGCCTCTCCATCCTTTTGCAAAGTCCACCCACCATCTGCCCTTCAAAGTTCCTTTCCTGGATGCCGTACTTACCCATCACTTCTTCATCGCCCCTGTGTTTCCTTTACCAATATGTCCATTACAATCTGCACCAATCACAACTCTCTCGCGTGTCTGGGATGCTCAGAACTACTTCATCTAGTTCCTTCCAGAATTTCTCTTTCAACTCTTGGTCACATCCTACCTGTGGTGCATAGCCGCTAACCACATTATACATAACACCCTCAATTTCAAATTTTAGTCTCATCACTCGATCTGATACTCTTTTCACCTCCAAGACATTCTTAGCCAGCTCTCCTTTAAAATAACCCCTACTCCATTTCTCTTCCCATCTACTCCGTGGTAGAATAATTTAAAACCTGCTCCCAAACTTCTAGCCTTACACCTTTCCACCTGCTCTCTTGGATGCACAGAATATCAACCTTTCTCCTAATCATCATGTCAACCAACTCCTGTGCTTTTCCTGTCATAGTCCCAAACATTCAAAGTCCCTACACTCAGTTGTAGGCTCTGTGCATTCCTCTTTTTCTTCTGACGCTGGATCGGTTTCCTCCTCTTCTTTGTCTTCGACCCACAGTAGCTGAATTTCCACCGACGCCCTGCAGGTTAGCAGTGCCGGGGGCGGGCGTTGTTAACCCGGGCCACGACCGATCCGATATGGGATTCTTTAGATGAACGCTCATATTTGTTTGGCACAGTTTTTATGCCGGATGCCCTTCCTGACGCAACCCTCTGCATTTATCCGGGCTTGGGACCGGCCTACAGATTGCCACTGGTTTGTGCCCCTATAGGGCTGCATTAGTCTTCTAGAGTAGTGTTTAAGCCAAATACATGACTCACAAAAAAAAATTAAAAAAACAAGTATTTAAACATTAAACAGTTGGATGTGTGCATTCAAAAGGCAAGAGAAGGTCAAAATAGGTTCAGGTAAAAGTCAAGGTAAACTTTATTTTAGGTTCATCATTTCACCCAAAATCTCACAATTGCAAACTTTTTGTGACTAGTTTATTTTGCGTTACAAAAACTTCTTAATACAGCAAACAACAATGTAATGGAGAGGGGGGAAAAAGTGGATTCACTAGTTACTTTTTTACATTCTTGAATTGTTATGCCTGTCACTATACATCACAAGCATAGATAGCGCAACAAAGATAGATTATTTGTCATCAATAAGTGAGAACTTTTGGACCATTTTGGGGAAATTTGATCATTTCTCTCAGCATGCTGGTGAGGAGTCATTTCCCTAAGCTAAGCAAGCAAGTTCGGAAAAAATAAAATCATGCACTGTGGTTAACAATGTAGAAATGATGCACTTTCACAACTGGATGTGTTCTGGCTCATCAGCCGCTGCTGCAAAGATGCTTTTAACGTTTTTATTTATTTTTTTTATTTTTTTTTTTTTTTTGGGGGGGGTGATTACCTGCAGCGTCGCTTTGTAGTGGATTTAGCCTTCATTGCATCAGCAGCGCCGAAATTGATAGCAGACAGCGGCGTTTAAACCGAGATGGTGTGTGTGTGTGTGTGTGTGGTGTGTGTGTGTGTGTGTGTGTGTGTGTGTGGTGTGTGTGTGGTGTGAACATGGGCGCCGACTTTTCGAAAGAAACGATAACGTCTTCCCGAACGTGACCCCGGCCGCGCGAGGCAATCGCTTCAGTTATTTACCGTGTCACCATCTTAAACGGCCGGCGATCAATAAAACACACATCCGAGCGAGGCCATTCCAATCTACTGAGCCCTTGACCCCCGCGCCAAGTGTTAGCGTTGAATCAACACACGCCCTCGCCGAGTCCACAGAGTAGTCGCTTTTACCGTCGATTATTATCTTTTCGGGGGGGGGACGACATGTCGGTAATCTCTTTGTGTCGTGTTCGCGTTGGATCCAAAAGTGTGTTTGGGCTTCGGCAGTGCCCGGTGTGTGTTTGTGTGCTTGCGGTTGTGATCAGTCACTCTACAGGGGATCAGCAAGATGGCATTAATTATCGTGGCTGCATTAATTACTTGAGAGAACACGTACACAGGTAATTAAAGTTTCCCCCGCTGGAGATGGCTAATTGATAAGCGGTGGCCGGGACGCACGAGGACAAAAGGAAGCGGCCGCGAGGCGCTCCACGGGATTACTGGGCAGACGGGATCGCGCAGAACACTATCACGGAGGATTGTGCTATCGATTCCGCTACGCAGCTTTTTTCGCTATCTATCCTGGCGTGTTGGCGCGAGCTATCTAGTAAAGTGATGTAACATTAGGTAGCTATCAAAAAGTCAATTTCCTACGCTTCCGACGATGGACCCATTTACACAATGTGGCAAAAAGATATATAATACCGACATTTAGCATTTAACTATCAGCCGTAACACGTAGCATTGTGCTAGCCGTCCATTATTCCATTCATTCATGAATTAGCTAGCCATTACTGTATGTAGCAATTAGCTTCCTGCTGCCAACCAACTCCGACTCGTGTCCCCTCGCAGCTTCTTTTTATTGACATAAATCACATGCTGAGTGTCTGTATGTGTGACTGTTGGATTGATTACATCTCTCTGATTGATGACATCTGTTTTCAAGACAATGAGTTCAAAGGTACAAGCTAGGTGGTGACGTGTAACCAACTGCAGCATGTACAAAATGAGAACATATGAATGATTTCTTTAACAAGATCCACATAATATAGCACTCTGCTATCGATTCAGCCATTCCAATGGCGGAGCTTACTCTGGAGAGCTAACGTGGGAGCTGTTCGGCCGTGATGCCAGGGTTGTGGGCTGGTGGCGGATTTCAACCGCCAATGTCAACAAAAACAGCCCGAAATAACGGTTGCTCGTGTAGTATTCTGGTTAAGACATAACCCCTATTTAAAAATATACTGGAATATTTACAGTAGCTATCCATTCAGCCTGTTAGCTAAACTTGTAGCATGCTACTATTTATCTGGACTTACAACTATTACCGTATTTTCCGCATTATAAGGCGCACCTTCAATGAATGGCCCATTTCAAAACTTTTTTTTCCATATATAAGGCGCAGCGCATGATAAGGCACATAGAATAGACGCTACAGTAGAGGCTGGGGTTACGTTATGCATCCATTAGATAGCGCTAAACTAAAGGCTCAATATTGATCCATATATAAGGCGCACCGGATTATAAGGCGCACCGTCGGCTTCTGAGAAAATTAAAGGCTTTTGGGTGCGCCTCGTAGTCCGGAAAATACGGTAGTTATCGCTCCGATCGTGTAGCATTTAGTCGTGTAGCATTTAGCTAACTATTCAGCTAGTTATCATTTTGCTTTCATTATAGTAGTGAAGCGCATACTGTGGCTTTACATCCAGTCAATCACATCAAGCGATCTTTTCACGCATGTCAGATTTAGCTATCATTTCAGCTACGTAGCATTTTGCTATATTTCTAGAGGGGGGCGGAAATGGTGAGACAACGACATACAGCAAAGCACCATTACTTGTCTGCTTAAGTCATGGCTATCGCATTGTTTACCGCAGCTGGCTATTTTTTACAGCCCTAACAAACAATAACAACCCATTGTTTTATGAATTCAGTATGTTTAAAAGCGAGCAATGAAGACATATCTGCTTCTCGGAGCACATTGAGACTTGGTGGGGGGATTTACGGAAACACAAAGGGAGCTCAGCGCCGTAGTTTAGACGAAAGGTAGGGATGATCTTTAAACCTCTTTCAATCTCCCGTGTGTGTAGAAAGTGTGTGCGCGTGAGATTGTCGAGCACCTGGCGAGAGCAACACCTGCCCTCCTTTATCGGCCTCGTCTCGCCCAACTCCCCCCGCATCAGCGGGGGAAAACTGCTAATGTAGACTGCGTATGCCAGGCCATTTTCACCCCACCCGCCCATCTAATGTCGAGGTTGTTGATTTCAGAACGGACATCAAAGCACCCACCACCAACATCATCACCATCATCAACAACATCACCCTCATTATCACCCGCAACCCCCCCAGGCGGGACTAAGTGAGCTCCCGGAGCAGCATCGGCAGGCGGATCTCATAGACTTAGACCTGGAGACGGTTTCTCAGGTAAGGGTAGTCTGCATGAAATTTCCCGGCGATGACCTCCTGTCGTCTCGACCGAGCCGCGCTTTTGTTTTTTCCGAGCAGTCGGGAGCCGCTGCCCCGACTCCTGACCCTTTTTTTCGCTTATGAATAAAACATGTAACCTTGCTGTTGTCATAGCAACCGAGAATAAGAATGGACACCTGCATGCGGACATGTTTGAAAAGACAAAGGGTGCAAAAGCTCAGCATTCAGGTCGTGAAAGGTCAAGGATTCGGGATGAAAATATGTTACAGGCTACCAAAATGAGCGATACTGTGTTACCACCCTGGCGAACAGTCCTGGGTGTGGTCCGCCTTCGTCCCACGTCAGCCGGGGATAGGCTGCAGTTCCTCCGGGACGATAAAAATGGCCTGGATTTGGGTTTTAAATAAAAGTGAAGTTTTTAAATTAAGGTCTCAAGCGAGGTTTGGGGTTTTAAATGAGGCTTTCGAGTCTGGGTTACGGTTTTAAATGTGGGTTTCAAGTTTGGGTTTGGGTTTTGAGGCGAGGTTTTAGGTTTAATGTAGGGTTTCAAGGCAGGGTAAGTGTTTCTAGACTGGGTTTTTAAACAAGGGTTACAAGTTTGAAGTAAGGCTTCTGGTTTGGTTTAGAATTTTAAAATGAGGGTTTATAGACAGTTAAGATTTCTAATGGTCCTTAATCTACATTAGCACTTCCAAACAAGGGTTGGGATTTTTAAAGTACCACTCTGGGTCTACATTAGGGTTTGTAAACAAACGTTTCATGCCTTGGGAAAGGGTTACAAACTAGGGTTTCAGGTCTAGGTTGGGGTTTTGAGACAGGGTTCAGGTTTCAAATGTAGGTTTCAAGACTGAGTTAGTGTTTTAAACGAGGGTTATGAGTTAGAAGTAAGGCTTCTGGTTTGGGTTAGGATTTTAAAATGGGCGTTTCAAGACAGGGTTAAGATTTCAAATGGTCTCGAATCTACTTTAGCACTTCCAAACAAGGGTCAGGATTTTCAAAGTAATTCCTTGGCCGTTCATTAGGGTTTGTAAACAAAAGTTTCATGCCCGGAAAAGGGTTACAAACTAGGGTTTCAGGTCTGGGTTGGGGTTTCGAGACGGGGTTTAGGTTTCAAATGTAGGTTTCAGCAAATTCTGTTGTAGATGAGGTCAGCGTTAGACTTTCAAATTAGAGCTTCAAAAATAAAGGCTTTAACCTGGGTTAAGGTTTCAAATTCAGGTTCGGATTTCAAGAGGTTTTAGGATGGGGTTGGTGATTCAAATAAGAGTTCCAGATTTGGGTTTTAAATTAGGATTTCAAGAATACTTAATAATTCGTTTTGTAACAAGGGAAATTTTTTCCATATCGAGGTTAGGATTTCAATGCCAAACCTTTCCAAAGAGCTGAAACCAATTTTCGCACTAACCACAACCTTTGTCTGTCCTTGTTCACCGACTGGAATTTCTCAGTACCGACTTCCTGAAAGCACATAAGGAAGCTGCTTCATTTGACACGTTCAATCGCGCGGGCGCAACGTCGTGGTGCGCGTTCAGCGTTTTGCAATATCTATCATGGCGATCATCGATATCCCATCCTATTGTCTTGCTGAGTAATCTCCGTCTCCTCCAGAATGTAGAATAGCTCAATAAATCAGCCTCATACCGCCTCCTCTTCGCTTGCCAAATCACCATCTAGTCCCATAAATGTAAAACACCATGCGCACTGATTCCATTTTCTGATCAATGTCATAATTATATAGTGTGTGTTTGTGTGTGCGCGTGTGTGTGTGCAGGAGGATATTCTAAGAAGACTCATTATCTCTAAAGAAATGATCCGGATCCATGATTTATTCAAATCTCGGACCGTGTATTCAAGGCTCCTAAATTCCTTTATAACTAAAAATAGTTTCCCCCTCGCTTCACGCCGGCCTTAAGATATTATTAATGCGCGGAACGAGGGGCAAATTACGGAAGTGCCGAAACACCGAATAGATTCGCATCAAATCGGAAAGGCCTGCCGTCTTCGATAGCGAGACCGCTCGTAGGCGCGTTGCTGATCCTCCGTAACGGGGAGGACATTAATGGCTCGCCCGGAGGGGTGATGCTACAATACGGATTTGTTTTAGTTGGTGGCGGCAGAGGGAAGAATAGAAGTACAGATGCTGTACTGCATGAGTGGTTTTCAGACAACTCGTTACTTTTAGTCGCCACCTTTGCTAATCTGTACTTTTTAATACATAATTTATCAAAATAGGCTTAGTTTTATCAAACTCTGCAGATGGTGACAATGTGAAAACAAAAATCTGAATAGAGAAACCTAAAGTTGAACTTTGGTTGGTGGAGGGGTTGAACAGATTAGTCCACCGGTGTCAAACTCAAGGCCCGGGGGCCAGATTGGGCCCGCCACATGATTTTATGTGGCCCGCGAAGCCAAATCTAGTGTCAATTTCCGTGATTCTTGTAAAAATCTGCACCAAAATTTCAAATTGCCAGGCATCATAAATGATCAAGTTGAGATATTCCGAGGATTTTTGTGTTCCCAAATGTGAATAGTTGAAGAACACATTACCCTTGATTTCTGATTCCAAAACTACTTCATAAATTGATTATGTAAATATGATGAGACGATTAAATATATTTGTTCCACAGTCGTAACGGCCCTCTGAGGGAAACCGGAACAACAACCCGGCCCATGAGAAAAATGAGACTGACACCCCTGGATTAGTCGACTAGCCGACGAGTCGACTTTCTGACTCCACATGGACGTTTAAAGCTGAACGTCAACTGATTGCTAATTGTGTTTCTGACGTCGTGTCATCCGATTGGTCAATTTACAAAGGTCTTTTGACCTGGCCTATGCCTGACTGCTACACTCTGTGACGCGGTTAAGTATCAAGCCAACAAGCCGACAAAGTCTAGTTGACGAGAATAGAGGTTAGCCTCGCTAGCGTCAGCTATTCAGATCGCTAATTTGAAATTATTCATACCAATATTGTCTCCGGTAACGCGCAGGAACACCGTGATACCTGTTAAGGTAGTACGAGGCAATGTCGTAAAGCGACACATTTCGCAGTACAGAATACTATGCTAGAAGCGTGGGGAAAAATTTTACGGAACATGAGACCGGTAACGCGGTCAATTTGAAAGCATGCTAGTCTATCCTCAAATACAGTAAAAGAACAAAAGAAAAAAAATGGAAGCGGTGAAACAGAGAAATGCTTCTTCTGATACTGTACAAGTCAGGCTAGCGCTAACTAGCTAACAGCATGCGACATGTAAGACACAATAACAGGGAAGCCATTTTATGTGCACAGAGGTTATCAAAGTGGGTGTTGTATTCAAAAATCATTGTAACTTTTTTAAAATTTGAAAATATACTTAGTTAGGAATAGGATTTGAATCAGTACTTCTACTTTTACCATTATCTTTTTACCCCCAAGTAAATTGTACTTCTACTAAAGTGCAGAGTGAGTATTTTTGCCACCTCTGGACGACTATATCCCGGTAGGTATGGCATCATAATCATTTCATCTCATCTCTCCCACCTCCCCAATCTTTCTCCGCAGTCGTCAAGGTAGGTGATGTCAGCTCGTTTGATGTTTCGCATGCGGAGTGAGTCGTGCATGTCGCACAACGGGACGCCCGCCGCCGACGTGGCGTAGCAACGGTCACACCCTGACTCCCCCGGTCTGTGTCCTTTATGTGATTCTCAGAATATCAACCAATTAGAGCTTTTCGGAGACATGTCCACACCTCCTGACATCACCTCGCCGTCGGTGAGTAAGCGCCCCCGCGTGGACAATTTGAGATTTGGATTCTCGGTCAACGTTTTGTTTTCTAACGCCTCGGCAGACCCCGGCCTCCCCCGCGAACACCCTGGACCCGTCGCAGGGCCTGCAACCGCCCACGGAGCTCTTTGCTCCCTTCAACCCTGCGTCTGTGCCCTCAGGTATGACACACATGCAGAACTTTTCAGTTTTGAAGGATTATGACACCAGTGGTGGAGGCATGGGTAGTACAGTAGGTAGCAACTGCAACAGTTAAATCATAAAACCATGTACCGTAATTCCCTGCCCACAAGCCGCGACTTTTTTCACATGCTTTCAACCCTGCGGTTTCTGCGGTGATGCGGCTAATTTGTGCATTTTTTTTTTTCTAACGGCCGCAAAGGGGCCACTTGACCGGAAAAGGTAAGAATGAGACCAGTGGAATATATGTGCCGAGGATGTGAATTTTACCAGCCCTGTTACCGCTGCGCTAGCGTGTTGCTGCTGTGTTACTGGGGTGTATCGGTGATATTTACCAGTAAGTTTTATTTTAACCGGCCCTGTTAGTGTTAGCGTGGTGTTAGTGTTAGAGGTAGCATTAGCGCTGTGTTAGCACTAGCATTAGCGCTGCACTAGCGTGTTGCTGCTGCGTTACTGGCGTGTCTCAGTGATATTTACCAGTAAGTTTTATTTTAACAGACCCTGTTAGCGTTAGCGCTGTTAGCATTAGCGCTAGCATTAGCGCTGCACTAGCGTGTTGCTGCTGTGATATTGGCATGTCTCAGTGATATTGACCGGTAAATTTTATTGTAACCGGCCCTGTTAGCGTTAGGGCTAGCGTTAGCACTGTGTTAGCATTAGGGCTAGCGTTAGTGCTAGCGTTAAACTCTTTCTGTGTACCGTCTTTCTTTGTAAATATCTCGTTTCAATGCGGCTTTTCCACAGCTGCGGCGTATGTTTGTACCAAATGGTATTTCCTTTACAAATGTACTCTGTGAGGCTTATAACCAGCTGCGCTGTTAGCCGGGAATTACGGTGACTAAATTATATGACTGCAGTAATCTCCCATTTTCTTAGGTCTCGCTTCTAAAATCCGCTGATTGCTTTAGCCCCTCGTGATGCCATTTTTCCATCCATTTTCCATTTTCTCACCGTGGGGGCGAGAGGCAGCGTACGCCCTGAACCTTTTGCCATTTTGCACTCAGATTCACATCTACAGGCAATTGAGAATCTTCACCTAACCCGGAGAAAACCCACACAGGCACTGGGAGAACATGCTGACTCAACACTGACAATGATTTGAACCCCGTTCCTCAGAGCTGTGAGGCAGACATGGTAACAGTTGTCCACCATTCCACCGATGCTATTTTTGTGACCTGGATTTAACATTTTTGGAAAAGGTACAATGTAGCAAACGGTGAATATACACGTCCACGCATCTGTACAGGCCTCTGCAATATGTAAATACTGTGCATCCCGAGCGAGTCTTTCAGCGCGCCTCCGTTTATTTGGTTGCATTGTAAATTACGCCAGTTGTGAGCGGGGGTGGCTTGGAGTTCTTCCAAGTGGCACAGATACGCACTGAATATTTGGAAGAAGACGGGAGAGGTGGAAAAAAACACGCAGGAAGAGCAGTCATCAAAGGACGAACCTGCTTGTTATCATTTCGGCAGCAGCTCATTTAGACGATCGCGTGCTAAATATGAATTGACTGTGGTCAGGATCCTTAATCCAGTTCCTGTTCTAGGTGGATGCAAAACATGATTTTTTTTTTTTTCCTCCAGCTGCCCAATTAGCGGCAAACTCATCGGACTTGAGTTATCCGATACTTCCTGTGTGCCATTGATCCACAATCATGATAAAAAAAAAAAAAAATTCTATACATCATCCCCGTCCTTAAGGTCATTTTTTTTTTGTATCAGCTAGCCTATTGGCAGACGGTGAGAAAAGAAGAAAAAGAAACAGGATGTGATTAATAGAGAGGGATGGAATAGAAATGAAATGTTGATGAGGAGAGGAGGTGGCATTGTCTGTGCGTGGAATATAAAATGCATCATTAGCTCGCTGACTCAGATGCTGTTGATTTACCTTGCGGGGCCCAGAAGAAAGATGGCCACGACCCCCGGGTCGCTAGTCGCGGTACTTGTGTGCGAATGAGGCGTGAGCAGAGGCTCTCCGACTGCCGCCGCCGCCGCAAAAACCCCTACCTTTCCCCACCCGGCGCACGTCGGCGAGGCCGAACGTCAGCGGGAAGCACCGGAAAGATGAGCGAGCGCGTCGTCGGTGAAGATTCCGCTGATGAATTTGAGTCATTTTAATGAGTGCGTTTCGACGAAAACGACGCCGCTTCATTCCGGAGGTAATTATGCTAGTTCGCCGTGACCATGGAGAAATGCTACATTAGCTACAGGCGCAAGTAGGGCAGCGCTCTCTTGTGATGCATGGATTATTATCTACGTGTGTGTGAGTTTTGTGTGTTGAAGGGAAAGCTTTGGATGTTTTCATTGCACCCCCAACTGCCTCAGAGCGGTGCTGCACGGGCGGGGTCCCAGAAACGCCCACCAGCACCCACCCGTTCGCTACACATCCTGGACTGGTCACCAGTCAATCACAAGGAACATACTTTATAGAGTCAGATATCTAGTTGGAGCTGAACCCGGGCTGTGTGAGTTGAAGTCGAGGGAATTAGCCGCTACGCTAATCTTGACCAGAGGCGGTTCTTGATGTGGGCAACAGGGGCAGTCCCCCCCTCCCATCAACAATTCCTTGGAGATGGATTCATGTGCAACGTACAGCGCAACCTCGGTTCTCGACCACAATCCGTTCCAGAAGGCGGTCAGAGAACCGATTTGTTCGGAAAACCGAACCAACCGCCGCGCGCGTTACGTTATTTCCGGAGTTTTTTGTCGGGGGTTTGTTCGAATTCACAACAACAAGGCGCGTCGAGCCGCGTGCGTTGTATTTCCGGGTTGTTCCGGCGGTGTGGGAATTCACGACAAAGCGCGTCGTGGGTCAGCTGGTCTGGTCGCGCGCGTTCGGTTATTTCCGGGTTTGGTTGAGCGGCGAGTAACGATTTTCGTTCGAAAACCGATTTTTTTTCAAGAACCGAGGCTGTACTGTAAATGTAAAAATATTGTCAGCAAAGAACAGATCATATGGTTTGAAAAATTGTGCAGATTTGTGAATCGTCAACATCTCTACAGCCTCAGTGAAGCACCAATTCTCCCTTCTCTTTGCTGTCTTGTGCCAGGTTATGTGACAATGGGGGCGGTTCCGTCCGGACACTGGTCCCAGCAGGCTTTCACCGCCCAGACGCCGCTGGCCTTCGGGGTGCAGTCCCCTCTGGGCCCGGTGGCCCAGGTGCTGCCGGGCGGCCAGCCTCTCATCTGGGGGCAGGCCAACATCTTCCCCGCCACCCAGCAACAGTGGGCGGCCATGGCGGCCGGAGCCTTCCCCCCCGCGGCCTACCTTCCCGCCCAGCCCGTGGGCGCCCTGCCCGCCGCCGTGTTCCAGGCGCTCACCCCCGTCACCGCCGTGACGCCGGCCGGAGAAACCCATTCGGGCGCGGGCGCTCCGGCTCCCTCGGCGTCGTCGAGTCCGCAACACGAGGACCGGGCAAAGAAGATGGGCAAGGAAATGTTCAAGGTGCGAGCTGCGGTTATTGACATTTAATTGTTCGGGTACGCATTCCTCCAGATCCGGACGTAATTTTAGCTGCTAAAATCCGAGGGGGTCCGCTATAGTGGATTTAATCCAAATGCCGTAGCCTCAGCGGAGGCCTTCTGGAGTGCTGCGGTCCGTGATGTACTTCTGGTCCTCTAACAAGACTCCTGACAAGTAAAGTTGCAACAAAGTCATTGTGTTTATCTCAGGACTTTCAGCTGGCGAAGCCGCCGGCGATGCCGTCAAAGAAGGGCGAGCAGCAGCCCGGCTTAGCGGGCACCTCGGAGGCATTCAGCACTTACTTCAGCCGCGTCGGCACCGCCCAGGACACGGACGACTGCGACGACTTTGACATCTCCCAGATGAACCTGACGCCCGTCACCTCCACGACGCCCTCCACCAATTCTCGTGAGTCGTCGCCAACTTTTGACAGTCCTTTCGTGGGACAGAAGACAAATACTTTGTACGAGTTTTATTGCTTTTAGTGCTTTACTTTTACTTGACCTCATTACCCCCAAAAAATGTAGAATTTTACACGGATACATTTTGCCCAATCAAATTTGTTCCCGAGTTACTGCAGAAGGAAATCCCCAAAAATTGGTCGTTTATGGAAATCCGTAGTGCAGTGATGCCTCTGTTCTCGACCATTCCAGAAAACGGTTTGAGAAGTGATTTGTTCGAAAACCAAATCGATATTTCCCGTTACAATGAATGGAAAAAGAAATAATGCGTTCCAAGCCTAAAAAATTGGGCTTTTAAAGGCAATTTTTTTCAGCTTTTCCTGATAATAAACTCCATAGTAGAAAAACATGTATAGTTTAAATGCTTTATGTAATAAAATAATTGAATTTATTGTATGCTTTAGTAGTAGAGTACGCTAGGCTGGGAGTGCATTGCCATATCTGTAGCGATTCCGCACCCAGCCTTGTAAACCTTTTTATGAACAAAGCAAAACGAAATTTAAAAAAATCAATCTAAAGAATTATTTAACAAAAAGCGTACAGTCATAGCTCAATACATTAAAATTTTGTCAATTCAACAAGTAAAACTCAAAAGGTGATGGAAAAGAAATAGGAACATAAAGAGGGAAGGTCAATTCCCACCTACCTCAAACCTATCACAAACTGTTTCTCTGTGAAGGGAATATACAGTGATGCCTCGGTTCCAGAAAACGGTTCGAGAAGTGATTTGTTTGAAAACAAAATCAATGTTTCCCATAACAATGAATGGAAAACGAAATAATGCGTTCCAAGCCTAAAAAATTGGGCTTTTTAAAGCTTTTTATTTTTAGCTTTTCCTGATTAAAAAAAAAAAAACTGCATAGTAGAAATACATGTGTAGTTTAAAAACTTTATATAATGAAATAATTTAAGAAATATATTTCTTTTTTGCTTAAAATGTATGCTTTTTTAGTAAAGTACACTACGCTGGAAGTGCATTGCCGTGTATGTAGCGACTCGGCCCCCGGCCTTGTAAACTTTTTTTTTCAGGGGGCTTTCGAATTGACAATAACAAAACACGTCGTGGGTGGGTGAACTTCTTGCGCCGCGCGCAATATGTTATTTCCGGGTTTTCTGGGGGCGTTCGTGTATCGATTTTCATCCGAAAACAGAAGCAAAAAACTCGAAATTTTTGTTCGAAAACCGATTTGTTTGAAAACAGGGACGTTCAGGAACCGAGGCTTTGCTTTATTTACAAACATTCCTTTTTGCAGGCTCATCAAATACAGCAAATGTCAGCTACTTTGACTTGTACATACTTTTACATATTTTACAACATGACTTCACTTCTACCAAAACTATTTTCTGTCATGACACATTACCCAAATACGGCTACTTTCAGCTTTGCATGCAAGTCTGCCGTTAGCCTCGCAGATGCTCCCCGTGTGACTCCACGTTTCCCTCGTAGCCCCCACACCGGCCCCCCACCAGAGCTCGCCCTCCAAATCGTCCGCCTCGCACGTCAGCGACCCCCCCACGGACGCCACCGACCCGCCCACCGACGACTCTTTCGGGGAAGCGGAGGGCAGCCCGAGCCGCAGCGGGGAGGAAGATGCTGTGAGTTTGCCGACCGCATTTGCCGTGCGATTCCGTGCGGTTTGCCGTCCGAGCAACTCGGAGCTTCAAATGCGCTCCACTCAACAAACGTGTATAACTGCTGTCAAGCCGATATGAATATTATTCATAATAACCCATTCACAGATACTAAGAAAATATCACTAACCGACTTTAAGTCAGACTCCCTGAATATTTTCAGTCCGGCACTAGTAAATTTGATTTTCATTTTTTTTTTTTTAATCCTTTATTCGCATCTGCTGCCATCTTGTGGCATCTGTTGGCTATGTTCAATATTTTTACTTGCTAAACATGTTTTTTATTGACGACGATTTAAAGTGAACCCCCATTTATCTGTGCATTACATTTTTGTTATGGTTTGACCCCTTCCACGAGCTTAAATTATTGGATATTTGATATAATTTTTTTCACACTAACTGCTACGTTTATTCACTCTCGGGTACTCGCCGATATGAATCCGCTAGTATTTTTGATCCATAAATTTCAATAACCACGATGACGGATCATCGTGAACAAAGACTTTTCATTCTTTTTGATGCACAAGACAATTTTCTGGACACACTGCTGCTCGTCAGCGCCAACTACTGGCAAGGAGGACGAACTTGATATCAGATTTGATTTGATTTTTTTGGCTCTTAAGTATCGGTGACCGGCATCATCAGCCTTTCCGAGTACCCGATAGCTTGAAATAAGCGTACCTGGTATCAACGCTCGCTCATCCCTACTTAAAACACATTTTGAACTTCTTTAGTACCTCTTCTTAGCTGGAAAACCGTCGGCCTCACAGTTCTGAGGTCCCGGGTTCGATCCCCAACCCGCCTGTGTGGAGTTTGCATGTTCTCCCCGTGCCTGCGTGGGTTTCCTCCGGGCACTCCGGTTTCCTCCCACATCCCCAAAAACACGCAACATTAATTGGACACTCTAAAAATTGCCCGTAGGTGTGATTGTGAGTGCGGCTGTTTGTCTCCATGTGCCCTGCGATTGGCTGGCGACCAGTTCAGTGTGTAACCCCGCCTCCTGCCCGTTAACAGATGGGATAGGCTCCAGCACTCCCCGGGACCCTCGTGAGGATAAGCGGCTAAGAAAATGGATAGTGCCTCTTCTCATTAAAAAAAAAAAAAAAAAAAACTTTTATCTAAGATGACATGCTGTGGCGACCCCTAACGGGACAAGCCGAAAGAAAAAGAAGTGGGGGGTTAATTGTATGGTATAATGATTATTGAAATTCTTTAAATATATGTACTGTATTTGTAAAAATACGCATGAATTGAGTGAGCATTGACGGACGCTCCCATGGGCAACGTCTTAGTTCCTCCGATACAATTTGGCATTTATTTTGGGTACACAGTAACATTACCGCAATCCCCTCTGTAGTTTATTACTATCAGAGAGCGTTAGCGAGCTGTCCTTACCAGCCATAATAAAACCATAAAACACGTTATCGGCCGAAGCTCAGCCAACACAGAAGCGGCGATGTCCAGCCGTGTAGTTAATATTTATTGTCCAAAGCAACTCCCTTCTCAGTCCAGTGCGGAGTTAGTGACATTCTCCGCTGCTTTCTTACCCTTATGGCTCCTCTCTTTTTTTTTTTTTTTTTTTTAAGTCCTTCCTCCTCCACTTGCCTCCGGTCGCTCTCCAGGCGTGAAGCATTCTTTTTTTTTTTTTTTTAATGCCTGCAATCCAACCATTTTAGGAGAGAATAAAATCGAGAGGACTAGAGAGAGAGAGAGAGAGAGAGACTTTTTACATTGCTGCAAATGTCAGCGGCCCTGCCACAATAACGCGGAGAAGCTTTACAAAATAAAAGTGTACAATAGCGGCGGCGCTGTGATGAAAAGGTCGCAAAAATAAAGACAAACGTGATTGAGTGGAGGCGGGGGGGGGGGTGCGTTGGGGGGGGGACGTGGCTTGTGCTTTTTGTGAAGCAAAGTGTGAAAAGCAGCAGATCCTTGGAGGGAACGCAACGTGTTTTTTTGTTGTTGTTTTTTTTTTTTGTGCGCGCGTTGCACGTCACGCACGTTTGCTTTGCAACCCTTCTCGTCGGCGCTTTTCAATCTCCAGCGCAACGTGACGGCGCCGTTACGCGTGGTTCGTGAGAATGCGCGCATAAAGATTGGTCAAAAGAAAATTTCTCCCATGAAAAATTAGTCTTATTTTATATGTATTTTAAGATCATAAGGTTAGAATATTTATTAGGATTTAATATTAATAAATGGTGAATCCCGACAAGCTCAGCTGACTTTTGGCGAGAGGCGAGGTCCACCCTGAACTGGTCGCCAGGCCGTCGCAGGTCACAAAGAGACAAACGTCGTTAAGAATTTTCAATTAGCCGACCACGCTTATTTTTTTTTTTAAATGTGGGAGGAAACCGGAGTGGCCCGAGAAGACCCCACATGAAATAAAACTATTAAATACATTTGTGTATAATATGCAAATGTCCTGTGTGGAATTTGCAGATTATATTAATGTATTTTATCTGTTAAACACAATAAAGTTGTATACATTTGTAAACATAATTATATATAGAGACTTTCTCAAATATATCAAATACAAGTATTAGTATTACAAAATCATTTATTAACATCAATGATAAATACATTTTAGGCGGCATGGTGGAGCAGCTGGAAAGGGTTGGCCTCGCAGTTCTGAGGTTCAATCCCGGACCCGCCTGTGTGAAGTTTGCATCTTCTCCCCGTGCCTGCGTGGGTTTTCTCCGGCCGCCCCGGTTTCCTCCCACCTCCCGAAAACATGCGACATTAACTGGACACTCTAAATTGCCCGTAGGTGTGATTCCGAGTGTGGCTGTTCGTCTCTATGTGCCCTGCGATTGGCTGGCGACCAGTTCAGGGTGTGCCCCGCCTCCCTCCTGATGACAGCTGGGATAGGCTCCAGCACTCCCCGCGATCCTTGTGAGGATAAACAGCTAAGAAAATGGATGGATGGATAAATACATTTTATTACATAAAGTATATTACACTTTTTAGCTGGAATAGTGTATATATTTTAATTACATAAATGTATGTGTACTGAATTTCTTACTTTGCTAAAACATACAATATTCCTATATATATTTAAATATTTTAAATATTGTAAAATGGTATTCGGGAAAAATACTCATATTTATCAGGTAGAATTATGAGTATAAATATTTGTATTTCATATTTGTATTTTTCATGTCCATACTTAAAAGTAAGTTGATTTGTTTAATCAAATGCCAGTACGTATATTTGGGATGAATATTTACACGGCGTGTATTATATTTACCCGTCAAATTTGACTGTGATGTTTTCGGCTTTTGTTCCGTCAGGTTTGTCTCTATAATTTTTTTTTGTTTTGTTTTGGTAGCTGTTAACATCGTAGATCGTCTCCTTTATTTCCACTTTATTCGCTGGTCTTGTGAACAAGCCGCAATCTGTCTTGATGTTTCCTTCTGCCTGCTTCTCGTCTTAATTCTTGGCTATCTTCTTCTTCTTCTTCTTCTCCTCTCAACCCCGCCCCGCCTCTTCCTCCACGGCGTGCGCTTGTAGGCTTGTGGTTCTGGGTCGCCCTGCCCCAGTGAGCCAATAGGGCCCAGCCCCGACCAGGCCAGTCCAGAGGCCGGGAGCTAGATAGCAGCAGGGCACGGTAGGTACCGACCTTCCCCCAAAACCGCCGCCGCCGCCTCCGACACCACCACCTTTTCCTCTTCATCCTTTTTGAGTCTTTTCGCAGGAACTCATTTAATTTCTATTTTCACCTTATTGTGAGTACGTATCGTGACCTCCTGGCACGTTTTCCGTCCGCGGGGCGCCTCACTGTGTCAGCTTGTCGGGGACGTCCCCCGAGAGCAGGCGTCGTCACTCTGTGACAGCGAGTACAATGCCAGACAAGCAAGAAGAGTACTCTTGTGGGTCTTTTCATTTTGAAAATGGGACAAAATATGGAGTTTTATAAGTAAAGGTTGTCAAGCTTTCAAAGTATTTGCTTTTATTGCAAAGGGTTATAAGCATTCTTTCGGTTTTCAAATTGGGATTTCAAACCTGGGTCGGAGTTTGAAACAAGGCCAGACTGAAGGTTTCAAATTTGGCTTTAAACCCCCAAGTGAGGGAATTCAAGTTCAAATTGCGGTTCATGCAGCGATGCGGCTAATTCCTGCATTTTTTTTTTCTAAAAGCCGCAAGGGGGCACTCGAGCGGAAAAGGTAAGAATGAGACTGGTGGTACATATGTGCCGAGCAAGTGACTTTTACCGGCCCTGTTAGCTCTGTGCTAGCGTGTTGCTGCTGTGTTACTGGCGTGTCTCAGTGATATTTACCAGTAAGTTTGATTTTAACTGGCCCTGTTAGCATTAGCGCTAACATCAGCGCTGCGTTAGCGCTAGATTAGCGCTGTGGTAGCGTGTTACTGCTTTGTTACTGGAGTGTTTCAGTGATATTTACCGGTAAGATTTATTTTAACTGGCCCTGTTAGCGTTAGTCCTAGCGTTAGTGCTAGATTAGCCATGTGCTAGCATGTTACTGCTTTGTTACTGGCGTGTCTCAGTGATACCCAAACACCATCAAACGCCCACAAATGTCAATTCTTCGACAAAACAGACGCGTCCCAAAACGGCAACGGCGGACGAAGGATGAGAAGCCAGCAGCGAAAACAAAATGCTTTACAACTGATAAATATGAGGAAAATGTTGGCTGCGGGTGAAAAAAAAAAAATTCCGTGTCACGTTTCATTTTTTTTTTTATTGATGGTGTTTTTCTCGCGTGCATGTGACGTCGCGCACGTTCCGTCCATTAGGCGGAAGCAGCTTTCGTATTTCAGGAACGTGGACGACGCTGTTAAAAGATCGCATTTAACAAGATTTCGGCTTTGCGTCTCAAACCTGAGTTTTGCGTTGGTCGATAATTAGGCTTTCGAGACAGAGTTGGGATTTCTAACTATGACGTTCCAAGTGAAGTTTTCAAGTCCGCTTTTGGGTTTGAAGCCAGAATTACCCCCTGTTTTGAAACCCCGAATGCCCCCCCGTGCTTCCAATCGCAGTCCCCTTAATGACAGCTGCTGGCAAAGGGAAGGCGAGGGGACGCCTTTGTTTTTCATCCGCTAATTTCGGGCTGCCAAGATTAATGACCGCCTCGGCGTAATTGCCAATAATTACAAACCCAAGAAGACTCCCCCCTGATCCAGCAGAAAAACCCCCCCAACCCCACCACATCCCACCTACCTCCCTCCTCCCATGTTGGTCCTCTCATCTTTGGCGGGTTTTGAAGCTGAAGGGCAGCAGGTGGATGAGATTGGGAAGTGGGGGGGGGGGGGTCCTGAAGTGTGTGTTTGTGTGTGGGGGGGGCGACTAACTACTGAATCTGGCGGGAGATGGACTGTTTTGGCCAGAGGCTTTGTGCTTTTTTTTCCTGTGTGGGGGGGGGGTAGCTTTGCCAATGATGTTACTCCCATATGGTGTTTACTCGCTCACTCGCACCCACTTCACACACCCCCGACCCCCCCCAGACACACGCACGGCTTATTAGGCCCACTGATCCCTGAGACTTGCACGCCTGTGATTGATACTGTGACCAACCGTGATCATATCGCAGGAAAAATTGATGTTTTTGTGTGGGGGTGGGGGGTCTTTGGATGGGTGTGTCCGGGTGTCTGTATTCCAAATAGTCAGCACGTAAACTTAAAAAGTGCTCACGATTAAAAAAAAAAAAAAAAAAAAAGGTGCCGGGTTCAATCCCAGACCCGCCTGATTGGAGTTTGCATGTTCTCCCCCCCGTGTCTGCGTGGGTTTTCTCCGAGCATTCCGGTGTCCTCCCACCTCCCAAAAACATGCAACATTAATTGGACACACTAAATTGCCCGTAGGTGTGATTGCGAGTGCAGCTGTTTGTCTCTATTTGCCCTGCGATTGGCTGGGAATCATTTCACGGTGTGCCCCGCCTCCTGCCCGTTGACAGCTGGGATAGGCTCCAGCACTCCCCGTGTCCCTTGTGAGGATAAGCGGCAAAGAAAATGAATGGATGGATGATTCTCATTGGTCGGGATGACCTCTCCCCAATTGGTTCACATTAGTTTATTCCACAATAATTTAAAAAAAAAAAAAAAATCTCATCAGAAGGTTTCGAGCAAACGTTGAGGGATTGAACACAAATTTCTGGGAATTAAAAAAATGTTTTTAAAAAGTTAGTCAAACATTCTTTTAAATATAAGATTGTAAATAAATATTTGTTGTTTTGCATTAATTTGATTTAAAGTTCAAGATATAATGCAGTTTCCATGACTTTTGGGGGGAGTCTTTTCCTCTTACTGTTTGGTAAAAAACTCACCTAATTGCTGTTTTTATGCTCAGGTAAATTGCTAATTTAATGATAATGTGTGTGTGTGTGTTCTATTCACCTAGTGAATATTTTTATTTCACTGGGTTATGATGGAGGTTGTGGGCTGCCCAGAGAGAGAGAGAGAGTGGAACGACCCACCGTCACGGTTCACTCAACAATCTCATTTCGCTCTTCTTGTCTCTGTCTTTATACCAAAGACCCCCCACCCCCACCTTGCCCCCGCCCCATCTATCCCAACCGCATCCTTGGGCATTTTATTAAGAACAGAGTTCCCAGACCTCCTTCTGCCCTCGTATATTTGCAGCACGGGCTGGGTGAAAGTGCGAGGCCGGCCGGGTGCGGCGAAAGATTTTGTTTTGCGGCGACGTACGACAACCACAATGCACTCAATTCAACTGCGGCGCTAGAAAAAGTCAAATTAGGACATCAAATTAGTTTTACACGGTTGGGTTTTCATTCAAAATGAGGGTTTTAAACAAGTGTTAGAGTTTCAAAAACAAAACCGGGTTCGGGTTTCCAATTGGGGTATTAAAGACTAGGTTAGCGTTTCAAACAAGTTTTAGGATTTTCAGCCCGGCAGGCGGCAACGTGGACGGAATTCACCGCATCCCGACGGCGAAACTGAGAGCCAGGAGCATAATTGAACGGCGTCGCAAAAAAATACAATAATTAGTCCCTGTTAATGAGCCAAAGGGGGGTCAGGGGGGTGCGGGAAAACATTCCCAGCGATCCGGAATGTGGGCACATTGGCTCGGATAACACCGCACGGTGCTCTGAGAGCCCAAATCACAACAAAATCAACAGTAGCCGTCTGCTTTCGTCGAGGAAGTCGACAGGCAATCTGTGGCCGGTTCTGTGGTCCAAATCCGTCAGCCGCTACTTTACACGAGCTAAATGGCTCCCTCTAGTGGGACGTGAATAAATCATTGAATGAAATATTCAAACGGTGTAAAACAAGAGTGGCTAAATTTTGTTTTTGACTCAGTACTGTACATGACAAGTACAGTTCAGTTGTATTTCACTTTGAAGTACAATACATTAGCTTCAAAATGTTTGTTTACCAAATAATTGTTAAGGTGCAAGTTTACTTAACATTTGTAATTAATTTTAACGTGTGTCGTCGTGATAGTCACCGAGAACGCTGTCCAGCAACAACAAAATAGCAGTGCTAGCTATGCTAAGCTAGCATTAGCAGTGTAAACAAACCAATCTGATCATAAAATATGGTGATAAATGTATCTGTTGACCCAGAGTGCTTTTATACTGAGGTGGATTTTGTAACCGGGTGCAACCAAACTCCGAAAGCCCACACAATTGGGTCAATTCAAAAGTGTAAACTCCTCATAAGTAGTTTGTTTTATATCCTTTATATTCTATTTAAAGTACCGTAATTCCGGGCCTACAGAGCGCACCCGGTGATAAGCCTCGGTGCACAGAAAGAGTTTAACGCAGGGGTCACCGACGCGGTGCCGGCGGGGGAATGGTAGCCCGCGAGGATCCATATAAGGCGCCCGCGTGAAGTATGATCAAAAAATACTATAGACCACAAATTCTTACTATTATTTGCGCTTTAAATTCTGAATCTGACTTGCTTACGTGAATTAAAATTTTAAAATACCTGTAATCTCATTTACTACTATAAATTAAAACGAAAATATTTTATGTACGTGTAATGAACTGAGTCTGAAATTTGCCGCAAACCAGGTCATGTAGCCCTTCATACGATCGGTGCTCACGAAGCAGCCCTCAGCCTCAAAAAGGTTGCTGAATCCTTGTTTAATGCTAACGCAGCGGCACTACCGCTGTTGCGGCGGTGCTAACGCGGCGCTGTTAACGCTGACGCGGTGGTGCTAATGCTAACATGGTGGCGCTAATGCAGCGGTGCTAACACTAGCGCGGTGGTGCTAATGCTAACCAGCGCGGCAGCAGTGAAGAAAGTCGAGGCTTGTAGGCCAGGAATTACGGTACCATCGTGGATAAAAATGAAATATTACATTTACTTTTGAGAAGTAAAACCTGCTGTTTTCCACTACTGAGGCTTACTGCATTATCTTAGTCTTTACGATGGTACTTGGATAGCTGAGTCATTTTCACGATGGACATGGAAATAATGCTAACAGGCCTGCCAAAATTAATAAAATAAATAAAGAGAAATTATGTATAAGGGCTGCGTCTCAGGCCTCGGACACGGCGTGAGGGTCTAAAAAAAAATCACAGTAGGATGCTCAGCTTCACAACTGAAAGCTTATTTTGGGCCGTTACGCTAAAGTTGATATCACGGTATACATAAATAATATGAACGGCTTGATGAGGGTGAGCGAATCCCGTTCCCAGACGGTACCGTTAAGAGCCGAAGCGACGCGTACGCGTCCCCCGACTTAGCAGCGGTCCAAAATTGCCCCCCGTGCGTTTGTCTCCCACACAATCTCCGTCGAGTGGCGGCGCGTCCTTGCGTGGGAAGCCTCCAAAGGCGCTCGCTTTGCTTAGCGAGAGGAGTCCTCCGCAATCTAATAGGGCCCCCGTTCTCCCGTCGACGCGGCGCGCGGAGTGGGCGACTGTAATTACGTGAACAATACGAATCGGCGACCGAGCCGAGCTGGAGGGGCGGACGCGATGAGTCACGACCGGCCGCTGGAAAGCCTCCGCTGATAACGGGGAGGGGATGCGTGCGGCTGCAACGCGTATCCAAGTCGGGGGGAAGCGGGGTACGCACCAGAAGTTCCGGATTCGAGTCGCACCGCTTGACTCGAGTCACGTGACTTGACTCCATCCAGTTCGACTCAAGTCGCCCATTTGACCAGTTGGGGCTTCTTTAGCCAGAACGTATGAAAACTTTGACCTGATGCAGGAAATATGTATTTTGTGTTCAAGTTGGTTTTTCCCATGGTCATATTTTCAAAACTGGTATGTGTGTGGCGTACCCTGTTTTAAGAGTGAGCCTCGGGAAGCCAGCTGAGTGATGGGTGGCCTTGACGCGGGTGTGCTACTGCCACCCAGTGGTCAGTTTAGGATCAACGGGGATTCCTCCTTTTTTTTTTTTTTAATAAAAATGAAATTAAATTCTCATATTTAATATTAAGCCTATGTCTCTTCTTTGTCGACTGAGGTTTTTATTTTAACACTAATAAGATTCTCAACAGTTGCATATGTTAATTGTCACGATATGAACGACTTTGCGATCATTCTGCATGATCATTTGAGAGCATGCGTTGTTCATTTCTTGTTGTGCTCGGTCCATATTCCAGCCAGCCATTTTCTTAGCCGCTTATCCTCACAAGGGTCGCGGGGAGGGCTGGAGCCTAACCTAGCTGTCAATGGGCAGGAGGCGGGGCACACCCTGAACTGGTCGCCAGCCAATCGGAGGGCACAAAGAGACAAATGGGCGCACTTCCAATCACACCTAGGGGCAATTTAGGGTGTCCAATTAATGTTGCATATTTTTGGAATGTGGAAGGAAACCGGAGTGCCCGATCGAAAGGCACGTCGAGAACATGCAAACTGCCCTCAGTCCATATTCATTTACAAAAATATTGCATTGTGTGGCGGGCGTTGGCCTCACGGTCCTGGACCCAGTTTCAATCCCAGCCCCGTGCCTGTGTGGGTTATCTCCGGGTGGGCACTCCGGTTTCCTCCCACACCCCAAAATCATGCAACAATAATTGGACACTTTAAATTGTCCCTTGGTGTGACTGTTGTCTGTCTCGATGTGCCCTGCGATTGGCTGTCAACCAGTTCAGGGTGTACCCCGCCTCATGCCCGTTGACAGCTGGGATAGGCTCCAGCACTCCCCGTGACCCTCGTGAGGATAAGCGGCAAAGAAAATGGATGGATTGCATAGTGTTCCGTGGTTTTTTTTTTTTTTTTAATTTAGCACATTGTTGTTGATTGACCAATATGGCCCTTTTTATCCGCATGTGCTGGGTTGCCTGCAAATAAATGTTTTAATGCAGACTTTTATAGATGAAATTAATTCATGTGGCATTTTTTTTTCCATTTGTTTTGGTTCCGCCTTGTCTGGCCACACAAAACAATCCTCATTTGAGTTGTGGTCGAGCTGGAGTCAGCAGTCCTTGCAGACTTTGCATGAGAGGCTGGGTTGTAGTCAGCCCACGGAAGGAATTCCAACCCAGAAGCCCACAACTTTGAGGCAGACCCGCAAACCACTCAACCACCGTGGGCCGTCCCGGACTTAATCGTGAACTTTTCTTGTTGGACATCCTGCTGAAGTTCTATTTTGTCTTTTCTCGAAGGAGAAGGACCCTCTGTACGCCCGCATCAACAAAGGGAAGAAATAGAGACACACAGGAACAGCAAGGCGGCCCGGACCAGCACTGAGAAAACTTGGAGGATGGAGAGCCCCCACCCCAACCCGTATTTGTATCCGCGTGAACGTGTGTGTGTGTGTGTGTGTGAGATCTTCCTGCCTCCCCCTTTGCTCGTCGACTCTAGGCAGGAAAGGCGCCATCCACACGAATGGACTTTTCCCTCCCTCCGTCGCCTCCCCCCTCTCCTCCCTCCTTCCTGGTCTGTGTGGACTCTTGTCGCGGAGGCCCGTCGTCGGTTTGACTCCGGTGCAGAAACAAACTCTCTGGGAGCTGCTCAACTCGCCAACCGCACACCCCGTACACACACACACACACACACGCGCGTGCACACACTTCGCATCCGACCGACCGACCCCTCCCCAACCCCCCCCCCCCCCCCCCCCCGTCTCCCCGCAGAGTGATTTTAAAAGGACGGGATTGACCCCGGAAGGGACGCGGAGTTCATTCTCGACATAGCTTTTTTTTTTTTTTTTTGTACAATACCGATGACAGGATGAAGAAAAGAGCCAACCGAAGGGGAAAATTTGTGATTTTTTTTTTTTTTTTTGTGTTTGTTTTTCTTTTTTGTTTCATAATTTAATCGAGCCGCAATGTGTGGTTCAGCTCGGTAGGGGGGCCAACGTCGGGTGGCTTCAAAGGCATTCTGGATCACGGGGTTCGCCATTGTGTAAATAAACACGACCCACGGTCGCCGCCGCGTCAGACCTCAGCGCCATCAAATAGGGAGGCTTCGAGTTATGCAAACCTTTGAACCCAAGCAATAGCCACGCGCATTCCCCCCCACCCCCTTTCGGTCCAATCCGCGCCGCCGCAAGGTGAGCCTCTCCTTTCTCCTTTTACGGCTCCATCTCACTCCATCCCCCTCGCCCGCTTTTAGAAAACAGCCGTACCTCGACTTACGATGGCACCGACTTCGCTTTTTCAAGTTCCAAGCTTTGCTGTGTTGCTAACATTAGATGTTACGACACTGATCTAAAAAAATAAAATAAAAAGACTGGATGGACCACCAAAACTGAAGTCGCCATCCGCCATCTTGGTACTCCCAAAACAACCGTGCCGACCTGTGCGTTAATCGCCAGTTTCGTGGCTGTGACAAAATATTCCACAGGTAAGTTAAAAAGATTTACTTTGACACTGTTAAAGTTTGTAAAGTTTTTTTTTTTAATTTTTTTATTTTCTGATGAGCTTGATTCACTTTAACAAAGTTTTCTTTTCGTTGTTGTTCACTGTTCACTTCCTGCTTGACCTTCATAGGCCGACGGTTTTTCGCGAAAAAGCGACGTCAATATATTCCCAAACTTCATCATTGGATAAGCAAGAAAACACATTTGCTGTGAAACTTTTTGATGAATTTCATAATACAGAACCCTGCAATTAGAATTTGATTTTCAAATGCGAGGAAATAAGTTGACATTTTCTGTGTGAAATAGGATGTCGCAGTGACAACAAATGAACAATGCGTTTAGCATGCATATTTTCCCATTGCGAGTCCTTATTTCCAAAAATATATCTGATTGACTTAAAATTTAATGTTTGTATGATAAAAAAAAAAAAATGCTTAATTTTTGCTATGTTATGATGATAGTGCTTCATAGTATATTTTGGGAAAAGTTAACACCCTAGCTAATATGCAAGGTTTCTTGGTTTTTACAGTGTTATAATGTCTTTCCTTTGCATTTCGCCTTTTTTGGCTTACCAAGTGGAAAATCCTTCATTTTACTGAAACTGAAAAAAAAATGTAAATCTCAAATGACCAGTTTTAATTTTACACACCAAACTTTGAGGAAAATCCCTGCCATAATCCAACCTGTAAACCATGTCGTCCACTAGTTTTGGGAGTAACAAGATGGCAGCCAACTGGCATCAACCAATCGACATAGCGTTCGATGTGTATGCGCTATACAGTTTAGATCAGTGGGTTACGATCGAGAGCAATTTACGACCCCGCTAGATGGCGGCAGCGAAAAATGACATCCCCCAGCATCCTGTGCCTCACTCCCGCAAGATCAGTCGCGGAATAAAACTCAAAATTCAAGGCATCACGCAAAAAGGGAGAATTCTCCATCCAAAATTTGACCCAAAAATTCATCGTTGGCTTTTGGCCAAAAGCCACATAAGAGAAAATGAAAAATGTGATGCAAATGCGGTGTGGGAGCCTCTTTCCTGGCTGCTCAGTACAAAATGGTGACTTCAATAATAGTTCTTATGTCAATATGAATAATAAAAAAGGTTGTTTTTCCACATTTTGCAGTTAAAACTCATTCACTGACAGCCTTCCCTGCTAACAATGGATAATTGACTTCTAAATCCGTCAATGGCAGTGAATGTGTTTTTTTTTTAAACTTCTATTTGCATTTCTATGAACGTTAAGGCCATTTTGGCGGCGTCACCATGCCTGAAAATTCATTTTTATAATTGCGTGTGTCCTGCTTGTCTCAAGGACTAAATTGAACACAAAGTCTCAAGGACCAAGACAGGAAATTGAACATTTTTGCGCCAAATTCCAGGGGTTTGTGCTTGGGAATTCGCATAAATGTGCCCCGGGTGTATACAAAACGGACGGAAAACGCTAAATTGCCCAGCTTCATATCTCACGGCATATCGTGTTGATGAAAAATGGCGTCAAAACGTGATGACCAACTCAAAACTTTGCCATCCAAAGCGAGTGCGAGGGGCCTGCTCAACATGGCTGCTGTCCTTTGTTTTCCTTCGTTTCCGTTGGTTACCCAAGATCCATCTTGAGAGGTTTCACTCCATTCTAGTCATTCAGCAACTCCCTCTTTCATGGCCATTTGGGACCCTGACGATGACTATGATGGTGATGATTATGATGATGATGATGATGATTAACGTGCTGTTTTAGAGGCCGAGCAAAGACTTAGACAAAAAAAAAAGGGAACAGGAACATTTCTAGATTTTACCTCAACTAACAGTTTCTTAATGTAAATTGACATTATTTTTATCTTCCTAAATATATAACATTATACACTTTTTTTTAAAGATGATTTTCCTTTTTTTTTCTTTTTTTTAGGTTTGGATTTGCTATTAATTTCCATATACCAACCATGTATTACTGTTCCAAATAAACACATCTCAATTACATTCCTTGTTGGCTGTAATTTGTGTTTAGTGCAGTTAAAATGTGTAAAAAAAAAAAGTGTCAAATTATGAAAAACATTATTAATGAAAACCCCATTGCGAACGCCAATGACAACGACCTTCCCTTTTCAAATTTTGAAAAAATTATATTGTTGCCATTTTATTAAGAACCTCAATCATTTACACCATTCCAGCCCGAGTTTTCATTCAGTGTGCAATTTTTTAAACCTTGTGCGCCTCGTTGTGTGCGGCAAAAAAAAAAAAAAAAATATATATATATATATATATATATATATAGAGAGAGAGAGAGAGAGAGAGATGTGTAAGTCACCTATGGCATCTCAGATGCTGCCTTTAGAACTTTGCATCCATAACTGCAAGGTCCTTTCACTCTTGCCCGGAGCACACGATGCCCACAATTTCCAAAAACAATTTGAAACGTGGACACGTCGGACCACAGAACACTTTTCCACTTTGCGTCAGTCCATCTTAGATGAGCTCAGGGCCCAGAGAAGTTCAGTTTTGT
Source organism: Syngnathoides biaculeatus (assembly GCF_019802595.1). Lineage (NCBI taxonomy): Eukaryota > Metazoa > Chordata > Actinopteri > Syngnathiformes > Syngnathidae > Syngnathoides > Syngnathoides biaculeatus. The sequence continues at coordinate 5,261,156 of NC_084646.1, forward strand.
TGATACTGAATGGCTTTTGCTTTGCATAGTAGAGTTTTAAATTCCATTTACGGATGTAGCGCTGAATTGTATTTACTGACACTGATTTTTCTGAAGTGTTCCTGAGGCCATGTGGTGATATCCTTTACACACTGATGTCTGTTTTTGATGCAGTGAGGCCTGAGGGATTGAAGGTCACGGGCATACAATGCTGGTTTTCTTCCAGATCATCTGAACCTTTTGATGATTTTATGGACTGTAGATGATGAAATCCCTAAATTCCTTGCAACTATACTTTCAGTAACATTGCCCTTAAACTGTTCGATTATTTTCTTCGACACTTGTTCACAAAGAGGTGAACCTTAACCCATCTTTGCTTGTGAATGAGCAATTTTGGGAAGTTCCTTTTCTACCCAATCATGGCCCCCACCTGTTCAACTTTTTTGCCACCTGTCCCAGCTTTTTTTTTGGGATGTGTTGCAGCCTGAAAATTCCAAGTTAGATCCATCCATCCATCCATCCATCCATCCATCCATCCATCCATCCATCCATCCATTTTCTTCACCGCGGAGCGTGCTGGAGACTATCCCAGCTGTCAACGGGCAGGAGGCGGGGCACACCCTGAACCTGTTGCCAGCCAATCGCAGGGCACATGGAGACAAACAGCTGGACTCACAATCACACCTAGGGGCAATTTAGAGTGTCCAAATAATGTTCATATTTTTGGGATGTTGGAGGAAACCGGAGTGCCCGGAGAAAACCCACGCAGGCACGGGGGAGAACATGCAAACTCCACACAGGCGGGGACGGGATCGAACCCAGGTCCTCAGAACTGTGAGGCCAACGCTTTACCAACTGTTCCACCGTGCCGTTATTTTGCTTCAGTTTTTCTAAAAAAAAAAAAAAAAAGTCGACAAATCGAGTTTCCGAAAGACCTCGAGAAGGTCAAACCCGAGCAAACAATTAATAGATAAACCATAAAGTGGATTTTTATGGCAGGTTTGTAATGTACTGTATGTACGTAATCACATTATTGTTTTCTTCTGTGTTTTGATTCTGGAATGCGAGCCAACCTCTTCTGTTTGTTTTTTTTTTTTAAATAAAAAGTACATCCAACAAATCAAAATGTCGTAAATATTCCACACGTTTCTTGTAATGCAAGACTGTGATTTGCATTCATTAGTTTAAAAAAAAAAAAAAAAAAAAAAAGATGGCATCCGCACAACTTCCTCAGCTGTGGCGACGTATCTCGACGGTGACTCACACCTGCCGGGCCACATTCCTCCCGGAAGAAAAGAAAACATCCAAACTCTTTTGAGAATCCAACTCGAAGCAGACCCGTTTGACGGGACGGGACTGGTTTGTGCGTTCTGACTTGGCTTCATTCCTCCTTACCTGACGCATGAGAGTTGATTGAGAAGAAAGTTCTTGCTTTTCGGACGGCGGTTGTGACTTTCTGACTTGATGGTCGAGATGGTGAGGCGAGCACCTGAGATGAGAGGCTAACCCGGTTGACCGATCGTCGGTGCGTACGTTTGGAAGGACGTCAAAACGCGATGGCTCAGGTACACGATTACACAATGTCCTGGTCGCAAGGCGTCAGAGACGGAATAATTCGCCACATGGTTGCAAACTCCTTTTGAGCCTCGAGTAGATATGTTTTCATTTTTTTGCAGGGGTGGGGGGTGTACTAGAGAGAGGACGTGCGTCACTTCGGTCTGGGTGTCAAAGAACATTTGTGTCGTACAAAGTTCGATCACGGCTGCTTTTAAACTCTAATTTCTATCCTTTGAAAAACAGTGGTGTGCGGACCTTGAAGGGGTCCGTGACGTGAAATCGACACTATATACAGTAAAGAAAATAAGTATTTGAACACCCTGCGAGTTCTCACACTTCGAAATCATGGAGGGGTCTGAAATGTTCATCGTAGGTGCCTGGCCACTGTGAGGGAGATCATCTACAAAGAAAAATCCAGAAATCACAATGTTCTAGATGTTGCATAATTCCAGCCGTGTGGAGTTGTACGAATTTTGTCTCTGGTGTCTTTGGACAGCTCTTGGCCATGTATACAAGCTTCAGTCTTACTGATCGTATGGGGTGGCAGGTGTCTTTATGCAGCTAACAACATCAGACGGGTCCATCTGATCCAGGATTACACATGGAGTGGAGGTGGACTTTTAAAGGTTGACTAACGGGTCTTTGAGGGTCAGAATTCTAGCTGATAGACAGGTGTTCAAATACTTATTTGCAGCTGTATCACACAATTAAATGGTGAAAAAAAATCATATCAATCTGGATTTTTCTTTTTAGATTATTTCTCTCACTGTGGACATGCACCTACGATGAAAATTTCAGACCCCTTCCTCCATGATTTCTAAGTGGGAGAACTTGCAATATAGCAGGGTGTTCAAATACTTATTTTCTTCACTGTATAGCCTATTAGCTGTAGTTTTAAAGGTATTTTGTCACATGGTTATTTTATGGGTGCGTTCAGTGGGGGGAGTGGGTGTGCCACCTCGGTGTGGATCTTAAAGTGGGTGCGTGCGTTCAAAATGTTTGGGAAAAGATGAGCAATCATTTATTTGCTGTAAGACAAGTTGTGGTGATTTCAGCCCCGGGGGTACACGACGTAAAATCACCGGGGCCTGTACTTGCCTCGTAATAGCTTTAGTGAAGCGTCAAACTATTTATTGCGTACCCCATTTCAGGTTCACTGTCAAACTAAATAAAACATGAACATTTAAAACACATAGCATAGATTTTCAGTCTGCTAGCATAATGCTAACGCACATGTACACAGACAACAGAACAGTAGTCGCAGTGATACCTAATTCCTCCTAATATTTGTTAAGAACAACAAATATCAGTGCCGTACTGATGAACAGAGACGAGTTCGACATCTCAGTGAACAATATATTTGTATATCTGTTTTATACTACCTGCAGGTGGCCATGATGAGCACACTAGCAGGAGCAAAACAATTGCTATTTGCTAGATGCAGTCTTTACTGCATTTTTATAAATATTATGGGGGAGTCGCTGATCGTGTAGTGGTACACACGCCTGCCTTTGGTGCAGGTAGCGTGGGATTGAGTCCCGCTCAGTAAGGGTGTCGATATCTGCTCTGCGACTGACTGGCGACCAGTTCAGGGTGTAGTCCACCTTTCGCCTGAACCTAGCTGGGATAGACTCCAGCTTTCCCGCAACACTTGTGAGGATAAGCGGCTTGGATAATGACATGCCAATATTATGGAATGCTAGTTTTCCTCACTAAACATTTCAAAACACTTGATGACATTTTTGCTGTTTTTGCTGTTGCAAGTAAGGGTGATGTTTCGCAGTTATCTTTTCCCCCAGGATGACACGATGGACTTCAAGGCCCTGAGGGCTAGGTTCCAAGAAGAACGACTTCTGAGTCAGCCCAGGCTGAAACCCGCCCTCCCGGAGAAACCCAAGGTGGTCCCGCCTCCCCACAGCCCCACGCAGTACCTCCCGCCGGGGGCCCGCCCTTCCCTGCTCACCTCCATTAACTTCATCCTGGACAAAAGGACAGTCGTCCCTCCCAAGGTGGTCTTCAAGGACGAGAAGAAGAGCTCGATGGATCAGAACGGCGGGACGCTTCAGGCGAGCAAAGGCAAACAGACCGAGGGACACAAGGAGCCTCTCGATGAGAATTCGCTCTATCACAAGCTCAAGAAAGACATCGATAAAGACAAGAAGCCTCCACGGGTGACCACCGCAGAGTTGGTATCCGTCCCGGCTCTAACTAAAGCTCCGAACTCCAAGAAGAAAGGTTTCCTAGGTTCAAAATGGTCTGCGAAAACCCATCCAGAAAAAGTACTTGCGGATTCCATCTTGGACGCGCCCACCTTCGATGGTCCTGCACTCGTCCCTCTCATCCCGATTCCTCCTGAGTTTGACGATGTAGAACCGGAGGCAGAAATTCTACCGCCAAACATTTTTTCCTCATCAGATTCTGATCTCGCATTCCCCATCTCTCCAGGCTTCACCCCTCCCCCCTCCTTCATTCCTGATTTTCCTGCTTTTCACCTCCTGTCGCCAGAGAGTGAAACTCCACCGGAGTTTCAAACTGGTACCCTTCCCCTTTCCTTACATGCTGGTCATGGTAGAATGAGCAGAGTGCAAAACTCTCCATCCATCTACCAGACCGTCTCCATCCCTCCACCTGAAATCCCCTCCCCTCTGCTGTCATCTCCTGAACCAGACTACGGTGTTCCAGGCAACGCAGCGGGTATTAGTATAGCAGCACTGCTGAATCCCCGGACCCGGTCCGCCTCGCCGTCTCTCCCAGCTGAGGGTTCCGCTTCAGCCCTCTCGGCCTTGGAGAGGGCAGAGGACATGAGCCAAGGGAAGAGGAACACTGCAACCGACGGAAGGATCCTCAACGCCCTGCAGAAGGCTCGCAACAAGCCCAACCACAGGTACAAATACATCTCTACATCGATCCGTCACGATATTTTGCAGAAATAAACACCGACAAGTGACATTACTGTTCTCAGCTCCCAGAAAAACGGTTCCGTCTCCAGTACGCCGCCTCCCGAGGAGCTTCACCTGCCGCATAGCCCCCAAGAATTGCTCGCAGACCTTCCGCCCATCAACTACAACTCTCGGGCCAGACACCTCAACAGTCTAGATCCTGGTAAGTCGCGGCTAGTCCCAATTCTCTCTGACTTTCAGTCTGAATAATGGCCTCCTGGTATCGTTGGGGTACAGTATTGTACTACTTCTTTCTGGCTCACAATTATCAAATTCACTCCTTCGTGTTTTAGTCTGTGGAACCCATCGCAAGCTACTTTTAAAGGGTATCAGTATTTGCTGCAGGGCTCAGTTCTTAGCCCCCTCGCATAGTGAGGGGATTTCTGTATCAGATTTGTTGCAAACACCTGCACCCGGTCTCGTGGTAAACAGGCAACCAGGGAAACCGCTCGCCAACAAGATTGGGATTCCTTCTAAAGTCAAGGACCAGACAATGCCGAGCTCCGTAGGAATGCGAGCAATGAGGGGAGGAGTTATTAGTCATCAGGGTGACACGCATCCGAAGTCATCTCCCGTGCGGGACACTTCTGAAATGAAGCCATGGGTCCATCAACTAATTTGTCAGAAAGACGACCCTGGAACTGTAAACTTGTTTGTGTGGATTCTCAGTCATCCAGTTCCCGGCAAACCTCAAAAGTTGACTTTATAGACTTTTTGATTATTGAAAACATTACACGTTTCAACCAAAAAGCTTTTCAGTTCTAAATCATGGGTGTGTCCTGACATCTTTTTTAAATTTTTATTATTATTAAAGTTCAGGCGTGGTATCAGTTTTCATTTAATATTCATATCATTGGCAGCACGGTGGAACAGCTGCTTAGAGCGTTGAACTCACAGTTCTGGGATCTGGGGTTCAAATCCCGGTCCCACCTGTGTGGCGTTTGCATGTTCTCCCCGTGGCTGCGTGGGTTTTCTCCAGGTACTCCGATTTCCTCCCAGATCCAAAAAACATCCGTTCATTGGAGACTCCAAATTGCCCATAGTTGTGATTGTGAGTGCGACTGTTGTCTGTCTCCATGTGCCCTGCGATTAGCTAGCTAGCAGTTCAGAGTGTACCCCGGCTCCAGCTGGGATAGGCTCCAGCTTTCCCGTGACCCTTGTGAGGATAAGTAGATAATGGATATTGAGTCAGTCATATTGATGGAAGTGGAAAAATTCACAGGTCGTACAAGATTTGGTTGTCTTGGGGAAATATAAAATCCTGGCCAAATTTTTACAAGTTCAGTTTTCCCGTTTTGTCAATTGTTGGAGAAATGTGGTAAATATCCCACCAAAGCTTTTTCATTGCAAAGTTGAATCTATAAACATGCTCAGAAGGGCAACGGTTTGCCCTGGCTCTCAACAACCCTTCTGAACTGGTTTGGTTTCCTCGCAAATCTAATCGTCACTCACATAAGCTCATCCGGCGGGTCGTCTGCCGTTCGGCTTCCTTTGACCGCATTCCATTCGCCGCGTTAATAAAGTGAGACGGAGACGTCAGTTCTCAGGCGTGGCGGAGAGATGACACCTCGGAACTCCAATGAATTTGGGATTCATACGGTAAAAACTTTGTACAGGGGAAGATTTGCTGTCATTGGAGGACACGGACAAGTATGGGACTGAGGACGTTCTAGCGGATGTTTTGCCTCCTCATCCCAGGAGTCTCAGCCTGGACCGAGCCGCTCCGGGGGTTCCTCCAGAGAAACCTCCCAAGCCTTCCCTCATCAAAATCCCCGACTTCATCCCTCCTTCCCCTCCGATCATACGCAATGGTATGACACCACCGTTGGGGCTTGAAACCAAACAGGGTGACCCGCAAAATATGTTTCGGGACACCCGATATTAAGAGCTCTCTAACGTTGATGTACTTTTTTGTATCGCAGCAATCCCAGTTCCATCCAAATTACCAGAGATGCAGTCCACTAACGGGCCACAGTTTGGGGGTGTGGCTTCAGGGGGTGCTCCAGGGTTAGCAGGATCGCAATGGGTCAACGGGAGTATTCCAGACGGAAACCAACCTTCACTGTTATACAGTAACGGTCCAACGATGACCGGCCCCAAAGGAGTGCCTGTGTTTCCCGACAAATTCCCAGTCCTGCCGCCATCACATCAGGCGGACGCGTCGTACCCTACCTCGCTGGAAGGTCAAGCAATGGCAGGGTAAGCTGCACGACAGAAATGTTTTTCAAGTCGAGGGACTTTCTTCAGTTTTTGTGTTCACAACAGCGCCGCAATGGGAAACTACAATGAGCCCTTGTACTCTGCCAAAGGGAAGTCCAAAACCGAAGTGGGGAGGAAAAAGAAAGGACCTCCAAAGAGTAAGAACTCCAAGAACTTAAACAGTCAGGGTAATACTTGTGTGGGACGGTTTCATAAATCCATCCTTTATCTACCGCTTTTCCGGGTCGGGTCGCGGAGGAAGTAGCTTCAGCAGGGATACGCAGACTTCCCTTCCAGCTCTTCCGGAGAGTATCCCGAGGCGTTCCCAAGCAAGCCGAGCGACAGAGTCTCTCCGGCATGTCCTGGATCATCCTCAGGGTTCTCTTTCCGGTGGGACATGCCCGGAACACCTCCACCAGGGTTTAATAAATACAGACTCAAAAAAAACTAAACAAGGAAAAACCAGAATTAGTCACTGACAAAAGTCACGACACTGCTGTAAAAGATGGAACAGCCTTTGCTAGATCTTGAGAGTCTGTGCAGTGCGAAATGAAATTTCAAGACAATCGAGTCATTCGGGAACAATATGGGATGTTCAGTGTTAGAAAGATCTCCTTCTTTTCCTTTCGGCTTGTCCCGATTAGGGGTCGCCACAGCCTATCTCGTGCATCTTCCTCTCTTAACACCCACGGTCTTCTTGTCTTCCCTCACAACATCCATCAAGGTTTTCTTTGGTCTTCCTCTCCCTCTTTTGCCTGGCAGCTCCATCCTCAGCACCCTTCTACCAACATACTCACTCTCTCGCCTCTGGACATGTCCAAACCATGGAAGTCTGCTCTCTTGAACCTTGTCTCCGAAACATCCAACTTTGGCTGTCCCTCTAATTAGCTCATTTCTAAGCGAGAACCTCAACATCTTCATTCCTGCCACCTCCAGTTCTGCTTCCTGTTGTCTCTTCAGTGCCACCGTCTCTAATCCGTAGATCATGGCCGGCCTCACCCCTCTTTTATAAACTTTGGCCTTCATCCTAGCGGAGACTCTTCTGTCACGTAGAACACCAGACACCTTCCGCCAACTGTTCCACCCTGCAGTGTTAGAAATATCTGAGTCAATTATGTTCTGTGGCTGTTGAACTAAACACTTGGATCCAGCAGTGTCTCCATGTAGGAGAAAGATGGGTGTCGGTTTTTGTTCTGGGGCTGCTTTGCGACATCTGGCATCGGCCATTTTCGATATGTGCAAACGTGGATGAAAACCCACAATTCAAAAGTGATAGCTGATTTTCCCTATTTCTATGACCATAGGTATATATCTATATCTCAAAAGAGAGAGATATTCTTTTTTAAATTTCAGATTAAATTTTAGATTAAAGGGTTTATTTGATTGCAATAAGTAGTTTGGCTATCTATCCTGTTGTATCTTATCATTCTGGTTATTGATATAGATGAAAGTTGCCATGTTGTGTCGCTGCATCACTTAATTGATTCATATTTAAATGACTCCAACGGCTCTTTCACCCCAGATCCATACGCCGAGGCCGGCCAGGAATTTGTAAGTGAAGTGGAATTTGTTTACAAAAAGATGACTATCAGCCTGAGGGTGTCGCAATAAGGAGTCGACTGAATCGAGCTATCTGTCTTTTTTTTACAGAATGAAGAGAATAACAAGACGGCCTGGTTTGGAAAGTATGATTGGAATTTTTTAAAATTGATATTCATTTTTTAGTATTTAATGGGTATTTTAATTGTAATTAATCAGAATCTTACTTTACTTTTATGAGTGAATTAACCTGACTTGAGTTCATTTTAATTTTGTTCATTAATTGTTTTTGTTTTATCATTTTGTTTTATTTGTATTTAATTTTTTAATCATTTTATTTTAATGTGATTTGTGTTGTATTTGTATTTATTTTTTAAGCATTTTATTTTCATGTAATTTGTGTTGTATTTTTAATATAATTATTTTTCTCTAATTTCGTATTTCTATTTTATTTAACATTTATTTTAAACTTTTAAAATATTTGATTTGTAATTAATTTTTTTCTGTTATTTTTTTATTAGGATCAAATTTATTTTCTCTTTTTTTTTAATATTAATGAATGAAATTATTCCGGTGGGCAGGGGGGACAAGAAGTCCACGACGACGGCGGAGGTGCCCGACGACAAGGAGCTGAAGAAGCGAGAGAAGCAGCGGCTGGAGAAAGAGAGGAAAGAACTGAAGGAAAAGCAAGAGCGCGAGAAGAAGGAGCAGAAGGAACGGGAGAAGCGGGCCAACGAGATGAAGAAGAAATACAAGGTGAGTGCACGGCGACAAAAGGAGGAGAAGAAGAAGTGAGCGGACGGAACGCGGCCGCCCTGCAAACCTGTCGGGATTCATTCCTGGCGGCGGCGGACCGACGACTCGGCCTGCGGGCGTGAGCGGAATTTGGGTCAATATTGCATCACCGCCGCTGAGATTGCGGGAGATCGCCACAGCGCAGAACTGCCATTCTGCCTTCCCTTCCCGAACAACCTTCTTTCCACTTCAGCTCTGCTTCTTTTGCCCATCCTTCCTTCCTTCCTTCCTTCCTTCCTTACTTCACTTTAGGCCTGTTTTTTTCTCCCCTTCCTTCCTTTCTTCCTTCCTTCCTTCCTTACTTCACTTTAGGCCTGTTTTTTCTCCTTCCTCCCATCCTTCCTCCCTCCCTCCTTCCTTCCTTCCTTCCTTCCTTTACGTCATTTTAGGCCTGCTTTTTCTCCTTCTTTCCTTCCTTCCTCCTGCCCTTCCTTCCTTCCTTCCTTCCTTTCCTTCATTTTAGGCCTGCTTTTTCTCCTTTCCTTCCTTCCTCCTGCCCTCCCTTCCTTCCTTCCTTCTTTCCTTCCTTCCTTCCTTTACTTCATTTTAGGTCAGCTTTTTTCTCCTCCTTCCTTCCTTCCTTCCTTTACTTCATTTGAGGCCTGCTTTTTCTCCTTCTTTCCTTCCTTCCTCCTGCCCTCCCTTCCTTCCTTCCTTCCTTCCTTCCTTCCTTTACTTCATTTTAGGCCTGTTTTTTCTCCTTCCTCCCTTCCTTCCTTCATTTCTGCCTTCTTTCCTTCCTTCCTTTACTTCACTTTACGCCTGCTTTTCAGACTTGGACAGACAAAGATTTTACCTTCCTAGCCTCCTTCTGTCCTCCCTTCCATCCCTCCATCCTTCCTGGCATTACATTTTCCCATCCTTTCTTCCTTCCACTTCAAACCTCCTTCCTTCCATCCTACCTTCCTACTTTTAATCTTGCATCCTTCCTTGCGTTGCTTAAAGCTATTATCCAGCCATCCATCCATCCATCCATCCATCCATTTTCTTCGCTGCTTATCCTCACAAGGGTCACAGGGAGTGCTGGAGCCTATCCCAGCTGTCAACGGGAAGGAGGCGGGGCACACCCTGAACTGGTCGCCAGCCAATCGCGGAGCACATAGAGACAAACAGGCGCGCTCACAATCAAACCTTGGGGCAATTCAGAGTGTCCAGTTAATGTTGCGTGTTTTGGGGGGATGTGGGAGGAAACCGGAGTGCCCGGAGGAAACCCACCCGGGCACGGGGGAGAACATGTGAATCCCACACAGGCGGGTGCGGGATCGAACCCGGTGACCTCAGAACTGTGAGGCCAACGCTTTCCAGCCGCTCCGCCGTGCCCCTTCCATTGTTCATGCTACCTATAAAAGCAATTGACTTTTAAAAGCCTGTCCCCACTTATCGCCCACCCTTAACGTACGTCTACTGTATTTGCACGTGTTGACATCATAAACCTTGCAGGTCACGGGTTCCGAGGAGGCCATGTACCACGCGACGGTCACCGTGACGACCAAAGGGCGCAAGGACGACCTGCCCCTCCAGAGCGGCGACGTCATCAGCATCATTCGCACCACCAACTGCCCCAAAGGAAAATGGCTGGCCAGGGACTCCGGCAACAATTGTGCGTCAAGTGCGCAGGTTTCGTGATGCAAAAAAAAGGGAAAGCGTGACATTTTTTGTTTGTTTGTTTGTTTGTTTTTTGAAAGACGGCTATGTGGCAGTGGACCACGTGGAGCTGGATATCAAAGAGATGCTGGAACTGGGAAGGAAAGCGTCCGGCACTCGCGTGGGCAGCCCGATGGATGAGGACGGCATCACGACGTCGATCAGGTCTGCGCGGGGGGGGGGGTCCGATTATTTATCTTGGTCAGATTTATTATTTTATTTTTGACATCACAAAAATCTCGGGTGACAGGGGACTTTTTATAGCCGCTGTTTATGTAAGTATTTAAGACCATTTAAAGTCTTCCGAATGGAATGAAAAATATGGATTCCCTCCCCGCCCCCCAAAAAAACATTGCCACATTTTAAAATTGTAATTTTAGTGTCACCCCCACCTGGAAAAAGTAAAATAGTCTTTTATGTCCAGTTAAAAACATTTTAATCCACATTTTTTATTCCGAAAACAATCAGAATTTTTCCATTTTTTTTTTCTTTCTTTGAGATTCAGACAAAAAGCCCCCCCCCCAAAAAAAAAGGGAGATATTTTTTTTCTACTAAACAACAAATACTATTAAGTCTTTGATGACCTGTAAACAATTTAAATTTAAAGAGCGGCGGCACGGTGGGCTCAGCTGGTAAGCGTTGGCCTCACAGTTCTGAGGTCCCGGGTTCGATCCCGGCCCCGCCCGTGTGGAGTTTGCATGTTCTCCCCGTGCCTGCGTGGGTTTCGTCCGGGCGCTCCGCTTTCCTCCCACCTCCCGAAAACATGTGACATTAACTGGACACTCTAAATTGCCCGTAGGTGTGATTCCGAGTGTGGCTGTTCGTCTCTATGTGCCCTGCGATTGACTGGCAACCAGTACAGGGTGTACCCCGCCTCCTGCCTATTGACAGCTGGGATAGGCTCCAGCACTCTCGTGAGGATAAGCGGCTAAGAAAATGGATGGATGGATAACATTAAAGATCACATCTACTTCTATCCCTTTCTGTGACTCCTCTAGTCTCTCTGTATCATCTGTGTTAATTTTAATGATATTCTTCCCCCCCCCATCCAGGACTTCCAACCACTACCCGCAATCAACCGAGAGTTGTAAGTGTTTTCTACTTCCTGTTGTTGCCCTTTCGTTATTTCACGTCACCGAGAACAAGTTTGGCGTTTTCAGTCTCGGACGACAGCGAGGAATGGACCGTCGATGACGACGACGCGTTCCCACACGCTCTAGTGTGAGCTTGTGCTAAATTTGTTTTGTTGTTAACTTTTTTTTTTTTTTTTTTTACTGATATCTTTAATCTACGCTCTGTTATCTCTCCATCTGCAGGAGCCAGAACCGCGCACTCTCCGTGCCCGACATGGGTAACAAACCCTCAACATTCTTGCATTTCTTTGTAGTGTTGTCAAATCGCCTTTGTCCATTGAAATGAATGGAAATGCCATTAATCCGTTCCAGCTTCCTCCGAAACGCACCAAAAATTTTAATCTTTACGATTGTATTTTTAAATAAAAAACATACATTAATAACATCATTAATTAGAATCATAAAGAAATCAGTTTTGTACGCGTTGCGTCAAAGCCGGTGATTCCTGACGGTACGTGTTTGACTCCCTCAAAGGAAACGCGGACGTCGGCATTTCCCACCAGCACAGTCGCAGCGACATCAGCGCCGGCGGCCCCAATGTGCAGTCAGTTTGCGCCGACTCACCATTTTTAATTATCATTTGTTTCATTTCTGCAACAATTGAAATGTGTGTTTAAAGAATATATAATTATAAAACAATATTTCTTTTTTTTAGAGCCAGTAATGAAGCACTTCAAAAATTGGCAACATTTTTCCATTCTCCCAACGCTGTAAAACCATCTGCCAGGTAGGCCGACTGCACAATTATGTACAACATAACAGCAATATATCACATTGCATTCAAACAGAAACAACTTTGAGGGGTTTTGTCTTTTTTTTTCTTTTTTACAGGAAGACAACTGAAGCAGAATTAAGTAAGTCTTGCCTCAAAATTCAGCGTTCTCCGGTGTTTTGGAAAAAAAATAAAAATTAAAAATTACGAGAGGTGCCACAGGTATCATTTCAGAATCAGCTTTAATGGCCAAATATTTACAAGTAAAAATTGAATTTTTAGGCTTGTTTCTAAACGTAGAACAAAATCTAAAGGAAAGCACTCAAAACCAGTGATGAGATTATTTTAAAGATCAATATGCTTCTTCTGCCAATATCGAATCTTTTTAGAATCCCGTCCCTTCCTTTTTTTGTTTTAAATACCGCAATTTCCGGCCTATAAGCCGCTACTTTTTTTCCACACGCTTTCAACCCTGCGGTTTATGCGGTGATGCGGCTAATTTGTGCATTTTTTTCAAATGGCCGCAAGGGGGCACTCTACTGGAAAAGGTAAGAGTGAGACCGGTGGAATATATGTGCCGAGGAAGTGACTTTTATCTGTCCGGCCTTGTTAGCACTGCGCCAGCATGTTACGGCTACGTCTTACCATTATGTTTTTTTTTTAACTTGCCCTATTAGCGCGGTGCTAGCGTTAGCATGGCGCTAGCGTTAGTGCGGCGCTAGCTTTAAACTGTCTGCGTACCGTTTTTCTTTGTAAATATCTCGAGTTTCAATGTGGGCACTAGTGGCTATTACACAGCTGCGGCGTATGTATGTACCAAATGGTATTTCCTTTACAAATGTACTGGGTGAGGCATATAACCAGGTGCGCTCTGTAGGTCAGAAATTACGGTACTACTAATGTGCATTTTATTCTCCTTTATGAGTGCTAGACTTCTATCCTTAAACTGCATTTTAGGTCTTAGCCTAACTGGTACAAACTCCATTTATAATTTGAGACAACAAAAAAGTTTGCTAAGCGGTAAGCAAGTAAAAATAGCTTTTTACAGCTTTTGGCAAAAAAAAAAAAAAAAAAAAAAGAATATATTGTTTTGGAATGACAGTCAATTGAAAAAAAATGGAGAAAATTCCCATTGGGAGAGCGCTATGGAAGTAAATTAGTGCCACCAACATTTTCAATAGTACTTACAATTCGCTGTCTAAAATTCACTGTCTGTGCCACCAAGCAGGGTTACTTCAGGTCAGAACTGAACAGCCAGCCAATCGCAGTTAAGCTTTCTTAGTCACGTGACGTCACATAGTAAGAAAGCGTAACAGGATTGGCTGGCTGTTTGGTTCTGACCCGAAGTAACCCTGCCTGATTGGCACAGACGGTGAATTTTAGACAGCGAATTTAATTACCATTGAAACACTGAAATATAATTATTGAAAATGTGATGGCTTTACGTTTCAAATTCAAATCCCGTTTTCTGTGGCATTTCAAATTCAAATCCTGGTGGCACTAATTTACTTCCACAGAGCGCAAACTGTGGAATCTGAAGAAATTCTGACTCCAGGCGCACCGAACGTGACCTTTTACCTCCGCGGCGCTTTTGTCTCAGCGTGCGCTTCAGCTGACTTGGGTGAACACACGACCAGTTTGATGTCGCTGCGCCAAATACAATACAAAACAAAACAATAAAGGAAAAGATGAGAGAGGCCGTCGTGTTTGTGATGGAGAGCTCAGACGGGAAGTTCCCCGGGGAGGGAAACGGCTCTTCTTAACTGATTTCAGAGCAACGCGAAAAGTGGGGGGCAGTTTAGACGAAAAAAAAAAAAAGGCTTTCCACCTGGTGCAGAACAAGTCCATCTATCCATCCATTGTCTCAGCCGCTTATCCTCACGAGGGTCACGGGGAGTGCCGGAGCCTATCCCAGCTGTCAACGGGCAAGGAGGCGGGGTACGCCCTGAACGGGTCGCCGGCCAATCGCAGGGCACATCGAGACAAGCAGCCGCACCGCTCACAATCACACCTTGGGGCAATTTAGAACGTCCAATTAATGTCGCATGTTTTGGGGATGTGGGAGGAAACCGGAGTGCCCGGAGAAAACCCACGCAAACTCCCCAAAGGCGGGTCCGGGATTGAACCGCCTTGTGACAAATGGAATTTTGCAATTTCAAAGACAAGAGATTACTCATAATTAATAGGATTTTGTGTTTTTTTTTTCTGGTGTGTGTTTCTCGGAGTTAAGGTTCTAAGTTACGGTGAGGGTTCGGAGCCGGCGTTTGGGTTTCAAGTTAAAGTGTCGAATGATGGTTTGAATCTTGGGTCGGGCTTTGAAATTTGGCTCTCAAGACATCGTTAGGGTTTGAAGATGGGGTTTGGGCTTTAATGAATAGTTTCCAAGTTGGGGTTGGTGTCACTGATGGTGTAGTGGTTCACACGCCTGACTTTGGTGCGGGTAGCGTGGGATCGATTCCCGCTCAGCGATGGCGGCGATATCTGCCCTGCGACTGACTGGCGGCCAGTTCAGGATGTCGCCTGCCTTTCACCCGATGCTGGCTGGATTAGGCTCCGGCTCTACCGGGACCCTTATGAGGATAAGCGGCTTGGATAATGGATGGATGGGGATTGAAGCCAGGTTTAGGATGTCAAACAAGCATTTGGGGTTTCAAGCCGTCCACGTTCGGCTTTGCCAGCCAAGCCAGACATTTGACTCCAATAACCCAAACGACGAGGAAAAGCAAATCAATCAACTGCGAGCAATAATTAAAGATGAATCAAGCTGTGAAGGAAAAAAAAAAATTGAGATATTTATGGGGTTCGTGTTTTTCCTGGGCCAAATAACACAATTGTGCTCGCTCCGCAGGGTCTGCGCTTGACGGCGGGGGCCACGTCGTTCAACAGTAAGTCACACGCACGCGTCGCTCGCCGTGTCTGTTTCCGCCTCGGGTGTTTTGTAATACACCGTGTCCCGAAAAAAAATGTATACACACTTTGAATAATATTTACATATATTAATTTACATGTTAAAAATGATTCAAGACTTCAGCACATGTGTCAAACTCAAGGCCCGGGGGCCAGATCCGGCCCGCCACATCATTTTATGGGGGCCCGCGAAGGCAAATCACGTACGTCGACATCCGTGATTCTTGTTCAAATCTGTACCACAATTTCAAATTGTCATATCATAAATTATAACGTTGGGGTATTGCAAGCGTTTTTTACGTTACCAAATATCAACAATGGTTGAAAAACCCGTTACCCTTGATTTCTGATTCCAAAAGTAATTCATAAATTTCACGTGTCAATATGATGAGGCGATAAGCGATTTATTATTATTATTTTTTTTTTTTTTTTTTTTTCAGAACGGCCCTCAGGGGGGGTGGGGAACCCGAACAACAAAAATGAGTTTGACACCCTTGATTTAGCACGCGATAAAGTTAAGATAAATGTGACTATAGGGGGAAAAATTTATATATATTATAACTTTAGAAAAATATTTTTAAACAACAACTTACAACTGGTAATACAAGGAAAAATATGTCTAATTTTACAACATCAAAGAGGGAAAAGTACATTATATATTTACTGTCATAATAGTGCAAGTGGGCGGGATGGTGGGCTCAGCTGGGAAAGCATTGGCCTCACAGTTCTGAGGACTCGGGTTTGATCCCGCCGGAACCACCTGTGTGGAGTTGTTCTCCCCCTGTGCCTGAGTGGGTTTCCCCTGGACAGTCTGGTTTCCTCCCACCTCCCAAAAACATGCAACATCAATTGGACACTCCAAATTGCCCGTAGGTGTGATTGCGAGTCCGGGTGTTTGTCTCGATGTACCCTGCGATTGGCTGGCGACCAGTTCAGGGTGCACCCCGCCTCCTGCCCGTTGACAGTCGGGATAGGCTCCAGCACTCCCCGCGACCCACGTGAGGATAAGCGGTGAAGAAAATGAATGGATGGAATACTGCAGGTTGTTTCCCGAAATATTATGACTTCATAAATATATTCTGTCACTATCTCAGTAAATGACTTGGGTAATTGTGCCAATAGGTTAATGTGATCAATATTGTCATTTTTCATGCTTGTCTACCAGGACTCTACTATAAGATGTGGATGTAACACATCGTACATAAATAGTCATGATTATGACTATTTATTGATTATGACTATTTATAGATATTTTTGAAGCCATCCCTCCAGTGGGCATCCAGACTTGTGAAAAACACAAATCTCACATTGCAAAAAAATAAAATGAAAATAATAACTCTGCTTTCTTGCAGCCACAGGCCTTACGCAAAGGAATTCGAACAAGCCGATTTGCTCATTTTACCTCCTCCAGAACTCTACGCCGACGATAGCGAGTAGAACGAAATCGGTAAGGACGCGTCAACCGCGACCACAACCGCCGCTTTGGACTTTTGTCATATTTTCCCGTTTTTGATTTGCATTGCAGCAAGGACGGACCGGTGACCTTTCTTCACACTGTGACCTCTTTCCCCCTTTTGGACCCTTTTAGTAATTTTTTTCTTTTTCTTTTTTTTTTTTTTTATCACGTGCAGCAGACCTTTTTTTTTTTTTTTTTTTTTTGGACTACTTTGTGTTGCAAACTCAGACGACAGGTAGTTTGAACTCTGAACTGCTGATTCCCAGTAGCGAAAAATGAAAAAAAAAAAAATAAAATAACCAGTCGGATGAACTTCCGGGTCCCTCTTTCGCATTTACCAGTATGCAGTGTTTAATCCCATGAGAAAACATAAACGATATAATCATGATAACTCGCTCTTATCCTTCGCTGCTGTGTTCCTACCTTAACGCTTGTCCATATTTCATCCGTCAACTCTTTTAGCTCCGCCTCACAGGGTCTATCCACAAGGGCCACAACATTAGGTACACCCCCCGGCGCCAAAGTCGGCGTGTTTTTCTTTTTCCCGTGAAGCACAGACGCAATCGCTGACCCCTGAAAATGTATGACGATTATGATTAAGCGGCTTGGAAAATGGATGGATGGATTTTTAATTTGGACGAGTTATAAAAATGACCTATAACTGATAAAACGGGATTCACTGATGGTGTAGCGGTACACACGCATGACTTTGGTGGAGGCACCGCGGGATCGATTCCCGCTCAGTGATGGTGTCGATATTGTCCCTGCGACTGACTGGCGACCAGTTTCAGGGTGCAGTCCGCCTTTCGCCCGAAGGTAGCTGGGATAGGCTCCGGCTTTCCCGCAACCCTTGTGAGGATAAGTGGCTTGGATGATGACATGACATGACGGATCAACTGAGCGCCGCACTAGCATGTTGCTGCTGTGTTACTGCTGCGTCTCAGTCATTTTTTTTTTAACCGGCCCTGTTAGTGCCATGCTACCGTGTTGCCACTGTGTAGCTGCCGTGGCTGTTTTTTTTTACCGGTAGTTTTTTTTTTTTTTCTTTTTAACAGCCCTATTCATGATACCGTGTTGTTTCTAAGGTATTAAAACTTTGAAAACTCTTTCTGTGTACCATCTTTCTTTGTAAATGTCTCGTGTTTCAATGTGGACACTTGCAACTTTTACACAGTTGTGGCGTATTTATGTACCAAATGGTATTTCCTTTACAAATGTAGTGGGTGAGACTTATAATCAGGTGCGCTCTGTAGGCCGGCGATTACGGTACACACCTTCCGAAAGCTTCCTTTCCTCAAAGCGACATCAGTCGAAACACAACCCGGTACGATCTGTTTATTGTCATTATTTGTTGCCAATAAATACACATTAAAGTGCATAAAAAATGCTAACAGCAACTCCATGCAATGCATAACGCGATCAATCTGAAGTACACACAAAGGACAAAACTCATTTTGGTACAACATCTCAACATTTGCATGTGGTTATTAGGCCCTTGGGAGTGTGTGCGCGCACCTGTGTGGCTGTGTTGTGTACCCTCATCTAGTTTTACACACATTATAATAGTTTACATGACTAGCATGCCACTATTTTTTTGCATGTAGTTGTCACGTATAGCAATGTCTACACTACAGCATCAGAGGAAAAAATAAAAATGCTGATGCTGCAAATTTGGCCCAGTATGCTGAGAGGCCCGCGTGACAAAAATATCAGTAAAGGGTTGTAAGTGTTTAAAGTACACATTATTATTATGAGTTGCGTGTAAAATGATATAAAGGTGTACTACGGGTACAAAAACATAAATAAAGAAGCAATTCCGGGATGATAGACAAAATAGATCCTGTAAAGCCGTTCCAGCCCCACAATGCACTATTTCTGGCCTGTGTAACTTGGCCACTAGGGCGCAGTATAATACAGATATAACACATTGAACAGCTGACTCAATACACTGCAGTAATTGTTCTTTGCAGAGGATAAAGAATACATGCCTGTGTGTATTTTTATATTCTTGGTCTACACTGTTTGTGTTCAAATATGCTTCAACGGTTATGATATTGTTGAATGCAATATGCAATATTGATGCTACTAATAATGAACTTGTCAATAGCATTTTTGCATTCTGAACCAGAATTAACGTCGAAAAAATCATAAGTCAGGTCACTTGTTAGTAAAGGTTCCACTGTAACGAGAAAAGTCATTCTATGCACGTACATTCCTCGTGTGTTTTTGACTAAATTTTGATTCTGATGAAAATAGAGACCAAAAAAATGTCAGAAGTACATGTGTGATAATCAAATCATTTTTATTTCATGAGAACCATTTACTGCTGGTGATATTTTTGCATTTTTTTAAAAAAGGATTTGAACATATTTGTATGGTTAAAAAAAAGATGAAAATAATATAATAATAATTTAATTACCATGTTTCTACTTATTTGTTGATTACTCTCACGAGGAACATTTTTCTTGTACTATTACTGTCAAAAATAATGTTTTTAATTTTAATTTCTTATGACATGTAATGATAAAAAAGAAATCTGTGACAATTTGTGATACAATTTTAAAAGACCCAGGCCACAACCATAATAATGTTATATATCAAATATATTTTTGACCGACAGTATAAAAAAGTTATATTATTTTTTCCATTAATTTTAATGTTGAATGTGGTATTCAGAGGTAATTAAAGACAGCACAAAGTACTTTTGTTTATATAATCAATTATTATTATTGATTTGCTGCTGCTTATTTGTTACAATTTTCCAGATCAAATTTTATTCCTTATTTTTTTGGGCCAAAATTATGTTTTGGCGCCACCTGTTGCTTTTGACATGCATTTCACATCGCATAAAGCACAATTATGTGCACACAATTTTTTTTTAAATTTACCCCGGTTAGTTTTAAACAGATAAAAAAAAAAAAAAAAAAAAAACAATAGACATGGTCTAAATTTGTTCTGTTGGCCTTATTACTTTTTTTAATTTAAAAAAAAATGTGGGCTGATTAAAGTGTCGAGAGGGTCACCATGACCCCGTGAATATTGTTGGTAAAAAAAAAAATAAAATAAAACGAGAACAGATGGATGAACTAAAAACAACAGGAAGGCAACAGTGCATTATCTGAAATAAGAGGATTCAACTTGAGCAGACGTTCCTCCATATTTTACATTCATAAAAATAATGTTATGCTATGTGATAAACCCGTCACACACAAACACACACGCAGACGTTAAGTAGTCATTTGCATTTGTTTAAGGCAACCGGACGAAGGTTTGTGTGGAGTGTAAAACAGACACACCCCATCTCACAGTGCTCATTCAAAATTACATTTTCAAAAAAAATGTCAAGTGAACCCCAGCTGATTTACAGTTTCGCTAGTTGACTTCCACTTTGTTGCCATCTTGTGGCATCTACAGGAAATTACTGTAATTTCCGGTTTACAAGCCGCGACTTTTTTTCCACAAGCTCTCATTCATGCGGTGATGTGGCGCTAGCGTTAGCGCGGCGTTAGCGCACCGTTAGCGCACGTGGTTATAAACCTCTGTAGCATTAGCGCAGCGCTAGCGTTAAACTCTTTCTCTGTACTGAGGATTATAACCAGGTGCGCTTTGTAGGCCGGGAATTACGGGACAAACTTATTTGTATTGTTCTATTATTCACGATTTGCATTAGCAAGGCGACGCTGAACGTGTCCGCATAAATGAAAGGTTGGTGCTCTCAACTTGTCTTTCAAAAGTTTAATTACTTCTCGTACATGTCCAGGCTTGGAGGAAAGACATTTCAACAACAACCGCCCATTTTTTTTTTTTTTTTTTTTCATAAAATTGACAGCGCATGTGAAAGCTCGCTGCAACTCTCCTGTCTGATTGTTTGTTGTAATAACATTCTGCGGGCAAGCAGCCGTTACTCGCTTACGTCGTTATTTTGGCCACGGGGCTGGTGGCGCACCTCACTTGACCTCGATTCAAAAAGCATCGAAGGAGAAACTCTGAAGAACGAAGCGAAGAGAAGAATATCT
Organism: Syngnathoides biaculeatus; assembly: GCF_019802595.1. NCBI lineage: Eukaryota > Metazoa > Chordata > Actinopteri > Syngnathiformes > Syngnathidae > Syngnathoides > Syngnathoides biaculeatus. The sequence continues at coordinate 5,282,032 of NC_084646.1, forward strand.
ACCATGAGGTAAAGCGATACAATGTAGCGTGCTACGTTAGCTTCTAGCTAGTTATGCCTTGATGTTGTACACAATTTGATTTTATGACCATAATTTCCGGCCTGTAAACCGCAATTTTTTTCACACGCTTTCAACACTGCGGTTTATGTGCTGATGCGGCTAATTTGTGCATTTTTTTTCTAACGGCCGCAATGGGGCACTTGAGTGGAAAAGGTAGAATATACATATATGCTGTGGAATATATGTGCCGTGGAAGTGACTTTTACTGGTACATATATTTTTTTTAACAGACCCTGTTAGCGCTGTGCTAGTGTGTTGGCTCCTGTGTTACTGCCGTGCCTCAGATTTTTACCGGTATATTTTTTTAACCGGCCTTGTTAGTGGCACGCTAGCGTTAGCGCCGTGCTAGCGTGTTGGCTCCCGTGTTACTGCCGTGTCTCAGTGATTTTTACCAGTATGTTTTTTTTTAACCAGCCTTGTTAGTGCCACGCTAGCGTTAGCACTGCACTAGTGTGTTTCTGCTGTGTCTCAGTGATTTTTACCGGTATGTTTTTTTTTTAACCGGCCCCGTTGGCACCATGCTAGCGTTAGCGCCACGCTAGTGTGTTGGCTCCTGTGTTACTGCCGTGTCTCTGTGATTTTTACCAGTGTTTTTTTTTAACCGGCCCTGTTATCGCCATGCTAGCGTTAGCGCCACGCTAATGTGTTACTGCTGTGTTACTGTTGTGTTACTGCCGTGTTTCAGTGATTTTTACCGGTATGTTTTTTTTTTTTTTTTTTTAACTGGCCCTGTTCGCGCCGCGCTAGCGTGTTGCTGCTGTGTTACTGCCGTGTCTCAGTGATTTAGGTACGTTCTTTTTTAAACCAGCCCTGTTGGTGCTGTGCTAACATGTTGCTACTCTGTAGCTGCCGCAAATGTACTGGGTGAGCCTTATAAACAGGTGCGCCCTGTAGGCCGGAAATTACGGCATATACACATGTTTATAATTCAAGTTGAACGAGTGTTCAATTATTCCCAAACACTGGTTTCTACCCAAGTTGCTTTTTCCACTATTGGGTTTGAGCTGCGTGGCAGTTGAACAACGACATGCACCTCATTCTTCATTCAAGTTAAAAAAAAAAAATGCTTTATTGTTTCTAAACGTGAGCTTCCAGCTTTTCATTTGTCGATTTGATTAGAACTTTCTTCCTAAACCCCCCGCGAACAGCTGGGGTTCACTCTACATTTTGATTTGATTTTACACTCGCTTGAGTTACTGTTCAAGTAACTCGCAACTGTTCAAATGTTACTTAAAACATTGTTGTGAAAGGTTTTCAGATGGCTTGGGAGGTTCCCGCTATTCGGTGTGGGCTACTCACGCAGAGCAATCGGCCAACGAGATGGTGCGTGTCCGTGCCGTGTCATAAATGCACCGCCAGTCGGTACCGAGCAGAACGTTCGACTGTCCTGCTGCGCTATGAGGTCTGCTCTCATTTCAATCAGAATAAAATGCCTTTAAATAATGCGATCGATGCCTTAAAAATAAACATTTCTCCAGAAAAATAAATAGCAATCTGAATAATAATAAGAAGAATGCTGATAATATTCATCTAAAAGGTGATTTTGTTTCTTCAGCTACATCGTGCGACTGTGATATAAATATAGTATACATGGATAACAGCCTTTTTCATCTAGATGCAGAAAGCTATGTGCTCCCGCGAGACTCCAAACTGACCTCTGATCGGCATCAGGACGAAGCGTTCCAGCAGTTGAAAACGGGATTGTGAGTAATTTTTTTCACCTTTGCCATTTTGCCGAGCGAAGATTTTCTGGTTCCCCCTCTGTCCTGTCCCGGTATCGGGTTGCTTTTGGCGCCAAGTCCCAGATTGTCTTCCTGACTCCTTCTTGACCGTCCACTCCTCTCAGCGGGCCAGCGTGGTGATCAGACTGGCGCACATCTCGAAGAAGTCCATGGTGTGCGAGCCCTGGCGCGGGGCGAGAGCGGGCGAACTGCCGCACAGCGAACCCGGCAGGGATGAGCTGAGCGGAGGCATTTCGCCGACCTGGCTCGCCGAGTCGATGCTGAGGCGCTGCCGGTAGAGGCCCGCCGTCGAGCCGGACCGCTGGGGGGTGGACGAGCCCGACTTGAAGCCCATCGGCTCGATGTCATCTATAGCGCAGAGGACAGGGTCGGTCAGTTATGTTTCGATACGTTTATGTGGTAATATCAGGTGGCAGCCCTGACAAGTAATGTTTCCCAAGTTTTGCGCTCGTCACCAACCGTCGATGCTCTTGAAGTCGAGGAGGTAGGACCTGTTGTCCACTTGGTAGAGCTGCAGGCTCATTTTCACCAAGTTGCCCGTCACTGGGTTTTTCCTGCGCACTCGCAGATGGTACGGGTTCACCACCTAGTGCACAGGTCCAGTTTTATCATGATGGGGTGGGCAACGTATGGCTCCCATATCTCAAGACATGTGTAATGCTTGTTGAATGAATACAGCCATTTCTTTCCAGATTGACAGATTTGATTTCAATATTTTTGAATTTAAAGGGGAAATCCAGTGGTTTGCACGAACAATGTGTCCAATAAGTCATATAATACGTTCCCTATTTTGACAATGTGATGCTAAACCCTCTCTCATTTAATAGTGTTTTGAGAAGATTATTATCGACAATAAGGAATTTTCAGGGACGCTGCCATTTTCGCGTGGATGGTTCTTCGGACGGGAATGACGCAGAGTCTGACGAGCGAGCGGAGGCGGGGGCCTTTAGCCAAGCTTCGGCCACGGACGCCGGAGCTCGGCTCACGGCCTCCCCGGACCCCGAAGCTTGCGGCCCACCGCCGGAGCTCGCTCGTCAGACTCCGCGTCTTTCCCGTCCGAAGAACCATCCGCGGCTGCCGGCCCGGAGCTCCGGGGGCATTTGTTGACGCATTTATGTCGCTCGTAGGCCTCCGAGTTGTCAGACTATGCATCATTCCGCCCGAAGAACCATCCGAATATTCAACATTAATTACAGCCACAGGTTCCACTCTGTATGGAAGGATACCTCCGTCTTCTCGATCAACCAATACTTCTATTTCTTCATAAGATGAAGATAAATCCGAGAAATCAGCACTGGGTATGAATGGTGTCCCAGGTAATCGAGCGTTAGGAATGGCAAGTAACACGTCACATCCGTCCAAGTAGGTTATGTGACTCGCAAAAAATGGCAGCGCCCCGGAAAATTCGTAATTGTCGATATAATCTTTTCAAAACACTGTTGAATGAGAGAGGATTTAACATCACATTGTCAAAATAGGGTACATATTACATGACTTATTCGATACATCGTTCGTGCAAAGCACTGGATTTCTCCTTTAAGTACCTCGTCATTGGCCACTGGTGTGTCTTCAAATCAAATATGTCACAAAAAATGGCTACATGACCACTCACCTTCCAATCAAAGCCCAGATGTTTCATGGCCCTGTAAACCTCGGCCATGATGTCATAGGGCCGGCTCTGGCTCCGGATGCCCAGGTGCCACTTGGCCTTCTTGACGGCGAGCGGCTTGGGTCGGGTGGTGTTGAGGGCGTCCAGGGGGCAGCGCGCCTTGGGGCTGTCGGCCAGCAGCGGCGGCATCCGCTCCGGGTGCGGCTTGACGCCCGGCGGCAGCGGCATGCCCTCCTCGATGAACGACCCCTGCGGCGGGCTGGAGGCCAGGTAGAACTCGCTGGCCTGCGTCATGATGCGCCGGTTGTCGATGATGAGGTGATAGGCCACCGCAAGCTGGTCCTGCGTGGATAAGGCGACGAGGAACATCAAGATTGGAACAAGCGCTACATAGCGTAGTAAACTACTGTAATTTCTGGCCTACTTTTTTCCACACGCTTTCAACCCTGCGGTTTATCTGGTGATGCGGCTAATTTGTGCATATTCTAACAGCCACAAGGGGGCACTCGGGCGGAAACGGCAAGAATGAGACCTGGAATATATGTGCTGAGGAAGTGACTATTACCGGCCCTGTTAGTGCTGCGCGAGCATTAGTGCCGTGCTAGCAAGTTGCTGCTGTGTTACTGGCGTGTCTCAGTGACATTTACCGGTAAGTTTTATTTGAACTGTCCCTGTTAGCACAATCGTGGCGCTAATGTTAGTCCTAGCTCGAGCGTGGCACTGGCGTTAAAGCTAGCATTAGCGCCACGCTAGCGTTAAACTCTGTGTACCATCTTTCTTTGTAAATATCTCGTGTTTCAAAGTGGGTACTTGCGGCTTTTACACGGCTGTGGCGTATGTATGTACCAAATGGTATTTCCTTTACAAATGTACTCGGTGAAGCTTGTAACCAGGTGTGCTCTGAAGGCCGGGAATTACGGTAGTTCAATATACAAAAACTCCATACACAGAAACATTTTGTAATTTTTAGAGAGGTTTTAGTTAGGTCTCTTTACGTTCCAATATCTTTTCCATCACCTTTTAAGTTTTACTTATTGAATTGACAAAATTCAAATGTATCGTACATTTTTTTTGTAAAATAACGCTTTAGATTGTACAAGTTGACTCATGGTGAAAGTTTTGACGGTGTCAATTTTCAACGTCCATAGATGATGGGGAATAAATGCCGACTGTATCTGTCTGGCTGATACCTGCGGATCCCCGCTGAAGAGGCTGGAGACCACCTCGGACTCGTTGCACTCAAACTTGTCGCACACTTCTTTGACGGCCTCCTCGTCCAAGACCGTGGTATCGTACGACGGGTCCTCCGGGAACAGGTAGCCCGGCAGATCCTGTTTGAACCACTCGTGCTCCCTGAGAGGAGGACAAATCTGGTCACGTTGTGTGCGTATTTATTCATGTTGAAAAGACACTGAATCAACTAATATTGTAAGCACCCGTTCACACTCAAATTCAAACCTATGGACAATTTAGACATTTTGCCACCCCTGCATTGGGCTCTCCACCTGATGTCCTTGATGGTGGCTCTCTTCAGGGGGTCCACCTGCAGCATGTGCATCAGCAGCGAGGCCACCGAGCGCGTCAGGCACTCGGGGATGTAGAACACGCCGCCTCGGATCTTTTTGAACAGCGTGGGCACGTGTTCGTCATCGAAGGGCAGCGTGCCGCACAGCAGCGCGTAAAGGATCACGCCGCAGCTCCAGATGTCCACCTCCGGGCCCGCGTACAGCCTGGTAACAAGGCATTGAGTGTACGTCCTTACTTACGTTGCAGTGAAGAAAATAAGTATTTGAACACCCTGCTATATTGCAAGTTCTCCCACTTAGAAATCATGGAGGGGTCTGAAATTTTCACCGCAATTTCTCCGTAGCCTTTTCCAGCCGTGTGGAGTTGTACAATTTTTGTCTCTGGTGTCTTTGGACAGCTCTTTGGTCTCGGCCATGTTACAAGTTTGTGTCTTACTGATTTTTACTGGGCGGACAGGCGTCTTTATGCAGACCTCACACAGGTCCATCTGATTCAGAATAATACATGGAGTGAAGGTGGACTTTTCAAGGCGGACTAACCGGTCTTTGAGGGTCAGAATTCTAGCTGATAAGCAGGTGTTCAAATACTTATTTGCAGCTGTATCGCACAAATAAATCGTTAAAAAATACATTGTGATTTCTGGATTGTTCTTGATCTTTCTCACAGTGGACACGCACCTATGATGAAAATTTCAGACCCCTCTATGATTTCTAAGTGGGAGAACTTGCAGGGTGTTCAAATACTTATTTTCTTTACTGCATGTCAGCAAATAACTAAGACAGGTCAAGAGCATTATTTACAGCCTTTTTCAGTTTTTAATTAAGTCGGTGGTTCTTATAGGCAGGTCCCTCAGCCACTGAGGGGTCACATCTTTGGGGGTAAGTTGCCCAGAACAACTGGTCATAATTAATTATGTTGTATTATTTAAAAGTGCGAGAACCCCTTGAAACAACTCACTGAGAACAATTAATGGTGGAAATAACGCGCACGCAGTGACACACCTTCCCGAAATGACTTCTGGGGCGGCGTAGTTGGGCGAACCACAGCTAGTCCTCAGGAACTCGCCGTCAGACATCATGTTCGACAGACCTGTTGGCAGGATGAAACGCACACGATTGAGAACATATCTCACAAAGCCGCCTTGAGGAGCAGTCCTAAAATGTCAGCTTCTACAAAGACAACAAGGTTGAGTGACGACACCGCCAGAAAGTAAGTCATCGATCGTTGTGATTGTGGAACCTACGGTGACAGAAACGCAAGAGAGATTGGACACCTGGCCCCATACAGTATATCTATGGACAAACATCGACTTCAATTTTTTTTTTCTGTCTTCAAAATTCCAGAATAAGTTGAGGATTTTGCATCACTTTCTTCAAAGTCATAACTGTCATTAGTATTTGATTCCTTGATATCCTTCCGTAAGCAGGAATTTTGGCAACAACACTGTACTGGAGTATCTGAGCCATTTTTTTCGGCCACCTTGCTCGTACATGGCTTTTCAGATCTGGGCACAAGTTTTAAATAGGATTGCGATCGTGGCTTTGCGCTGACCACTCCAAAACACTGATTTTAGTATTCTTAAGATGCTTTGTAACCAGATTGGCGATGTGCTATCTCTGACCTGAGAGGTACTATATGATGGCTTGAGCCACTGAAGATTCCCAGGTTGTATAATGTAATATTTTGAACAGCTGAACGTGGGACTTTCAGACATCTGGAAATTGCACCCAAGGATGAACCAGACTTGTTCAAGTCCATAATTCCCTTCCTGATAAATTAGCTGATTTCACTTCTATGATGTTACACAAAGAAGCCACTATTTGTTAACAAACAATTTTAAACACTTTCTAGAAGTCATTCCTGTTGGTGTAGCAAGGTTTCGATTAACATACTGTAAATACAGTACTTCCTGAAAAGTAAGCATTACTTTGTTAAAGGCAATACTTTTGACACAGGCTTGTGAGTGTACGAGGTGAAAGAGCACGCTGATATCTTTATCTCCCGTTTACCCGCCAAGTCTCTAAGCTCCGAGCAACAAAGCTCACCTAATGAGATGACACTCCCTGTGCCTGTCAGGGCCTTCGGCTAACACCCGGACACCAGACGCCCCGCTACGTGCTGACCTTCCCCTTATCTTTCATCCCCGGTGTCCTTAACGCTCCCGCAAACTGCTTGCCAATCTGCTCTCTCGGCTCACCAACAAAACGCACCCCCTGAGAGTCTGCCCCGGGCCCACCCCTAGTTCCCTTCCTATCGGGTGACACTGGGCCTCAAGGCGTCTTGCCAGAGCTAATATGAGACCTGCCCATTGCTAGGTAACCCTTCACACCCCTGCTGCGGACATGGGTCTTTTGGAAACTGTATTGACCCTCTTTGTGGTCAGATGCAGGGAATTTGTATAGGCTGTAAGTCAGAAGAAACAAACTACTTGAACATAAAGCTATAAGTTAGTTGTGTGAATGGCAACAGGTGGATAAAACGTTACAGCCTCGAAGAATTTTGCTGATCTTTTGGGGGAACCGACTGGAAAATGGACATGGGCTGCTCTTCGTTATTTGCTGAAAAACTCTCCCAATTACTTTTTTGTGCTCACGTTAAAAGCATGTATGATTTCAAAATGTTGCTTTTTTTTTTTTTGCCACGTTGTGGCCAAGGAACTTTGTTTGAAATGAGGGGAGGAGCTTCATTTATTCAGGCCGTAGCCTTCTCTCATCGAAAAAGTGTTTTGCTCACTTTTCTTGTAATCTATTGGCATCCATTACCGTAATTTCTCAAGTATAATGCGTCCTGAAGAATAATGCGCACCCCAAAAGTTGACCTAAAAAAAATATCAGGAAAACCCTTCTACCAATGTACAATGCGCACCACCAATTTGCCACTACCCATATGCTCACAAAATTTGGAATGATCTGTATTTATATTTGTTAGGTTTGTACTTGTATTGTTTTAAAAAAAAAAAAAAAAAACTGTCCGTACAACAATCATTAATAATATTGCGTGTAATTTTTTGTCTTAGTTTAAAAAAAATTGAGCAGTTGTTTCTGATCTTTGGTGCGGTAGCAACAAGCATGCTACGCTAACAATCGTAAAATGCAAGCTCCCGGAGGAGCTCTGAGTGCTCAAGTTGGGGGCGCACGTTACCGTAATACATATAAATGTGTAACACATGACATCAAATATCATATCGAAATATATATGTATAAATTTTTTAACACGCTATGTACCTGTATACGACTATGCAACGTGATTGTATTTTTTAGTTTTCATCTATACCTAAATATAATGCGCTCTATTAACTTTTCGAAAATATTTTGGGAAAAAATTGCGCATTATTTTCGTGAAATTACGGTACTTGGGAATTTTCGTTATTTGCGATCGGGCTTGGTGCCATCGTCCCTGCCTATAGCAAGAGTTTCGCTGCGTACATCCTGCCTAGTAGCCTGCTACTAAAAGTCAAAATCCTAATGAGACGGTCTCCTGTCAAGGAGAGACCGCTATTCTGTCTGTGTTTGGGAAGGAGGTCCTGTATTATGGCCGGTTGACCACACCTAGCGACATGAAATGTTGCCATTTTAAATGTCTTTCGCTGACAAAGTTGACCTTGGACAAACTGGCTAGCTTGAAGGATTTCCGCTCAGGAAACCTTACCGAAGTCAGCGATCTTGGCGTTCTTGCTGGCATCCAACAGGACGTTCTCGGGCTTGAGGTCTCTGTGGACCACCATGTGTCGGTGGCAGTAGTCTACGGCCGAGATAATCTGCTGGAAAAGGCGGCGGGCCTCCGTGTCCTCCACCTGGCAGATGAAGGAGAAGGGAAACAAAGAAAGGAAGAGGGGTTTACCAAGTGTTATTTAGAATTGATTATCACGTTTGGGTTCGGCTTATAGGATTTCTTTTAGTGTCAATGTAAACAAAGGCTCGTTATCTTAAAAAAGGTGGAAAAATCCACATTCTACCTTAAGTGTCCTTCCAGTGAATAAGTAAATCAACTCTCACCCGTCCATGTTTACAGATGTAGTCAAAGAGCTCTCCGCCAGACACATACTCCATGACCATGAAGAAATCTGTTGGCGTGCTTATCACTTGGTATCTGAAACACAAACGCATCATTCGACCTCACGTCGTGAGCCTATCAGGTCTATAAAACCGGAAACGTTTTGATACAAGGCTCCCCGTCTGGTCACAAAACAAAGAGAGAGGCAAGGCCAGTGACACGCTACAGTGAAGAAAATAAGTATTTGAACACCCTGCTATATCGCAAGTTCTCCCGCTTAGAAATCATGGAGGAGGTCTGAAATTTTCATCGTAGGTGCTTGTCCACTGTGAGAGAGATCATCGGAAAAAAAAATCCAGAAATCGCAACGTATGATTTATTTAAATTTATTCGTGTGATACAGCTGCAAATAAGTATTCAAACACCTGTCTATTAGCTAGAATTGTGACCCTCAAAGACCTGTTAGTCCGCCTTTAAAAGTCCACCTCCACTCCGTGTATTATCCTGAATCAGATGCACCTGTCTGAGGTTGTTAGCTGCATAAAGACAACCTGTCCACCCCATCCTATCAGTAAGACTTGTAACTTGTAACATGGCCAAGACCAAAGAGCTCTCCAAAGACACCAGAGACAAAATTGTACAACTCCACACGGCTGGAAAGGGCTACGGAGAAATTGCCGATCAGCTTGGTGGAAAAAAGGTCCACTGGTGGAGCGATCGTTAGAAAATGGAAGAAGCTAAACATGATGGTCAATCTCAATTGGAGTGGAACCCCAGGCAAAATATCACTTCGTGGGGTCTCAATGATCCTTAGAAAAGTGAGGGAATCACCCCAGGACTACACGACAGGAGTTGGTCAATGACCTGAAAAGAGCTGGGACCGCCGTTTCCAAGGTGACTGTTGGTAAAACACTACGACATCATGGTTTGAAATCATGCATGGCGCCAAAGGTTCCCCAGTTTAAACCAGCACACGTCAAGGCCTGTCTTAAGTTTGTCAATGACCATTCGGATGATACAGAGGAGTCATGGGAGAATGTTTTGTGGTCAGATGAGCCCAAAATGGAACTTTTTGTTTTTGTTTAGGGGAAGACGAATGATGAGTTCCATCCCAAGAACACCGTCCCTACTGTGAACCATGGGGGTGGTAGCATCATGCTTTGGTGGTGTTTTTCTGCACAAGGGACAGGACAACTGTATTAACGAGAGAATGACTGAGGCCATGTATTGTGAGATTTTGGGGAACAACCTCTTTCCCTCATTGAAGATGGGTCGTGGCTGGCTCTTTTAACATGACAATGACCCGAAGCACACAGCCAGGAAAACCAAGGAGCGGCTCCATAAGAAGCATATCAAGGCCCTAGCCAGTCTCCAGACCTAAAACCAAGAGAAAATCTTTGGAGGGAGCTAAAACTACGTGTTTCTCAGCGACAGCCCAGTAACCTCTCTGATCTAGAGAAGATCTGTGTGGAGGAGTGGGACAAAATCCCTCCTGCAGTGTGTGCAAACCTGGTGAAATATTAACATTGGTTTTCTCAGGTGTTCGAATCCTTATTTGCAGCTGTATCACACAAATAAATCGATAGAAAATCATACATTTCTTTTTAAATTATCTCTCTCACAGTGGACATGCACCTACGATGAAAATTTCAGACCCCTCCATGATTTCTAAGTGGGAGAACTTGCAATATAGCAGGGTGTTCAAATACTTATTTTCTTCACTGTCCATCTATTGCAGTAATGCACGGCGTGCCACCTCAAGAGTTTGCATTTCTGCGGTGTGACAGAGGGCTGACCCCCTCAGTGCGGGTCCTAAAAATAACACGGAACTTTTCTAGATCCGGTTTGCCAAGGAGAGAGAGGGAGCAGGCAAGGTCAACGGGAAAATATGAGTAGAGCCAAGACTCCTTGGTGAGGATTTAGGATCCATGCAATGAGCGCTCACTGGAATAACTTCAGCAGGCTTGTCTGAATTTGTTCTACCGTCTCTCGGCCCCTCGGGGCTGCTCGGCTGTGGTCGACAAATAGCAACAAGCACAGGAAATGCTACAACAGACCAGTTTAAAATAACAAAAACAAAAAGAGGCTCTCACAGTTTGATGATGTGCGGGTGCCTAAACAGTTTGAGATTCTGGATCTCCCGTTTGATTTTGCCCACCACATCCAGACTGCGGATCTTCTGCCTGTTCAGGATCTTCACCGCCACTTTATGGCCCGTCAACTGGTGTTCTCCAACTAAGGCAGCAAAACACAAAAACGGGTCCACCTTAAGGCTAAATCAAGGTGTACACATGTAAACAAAAATTAGAATATGTTTTTTGACTTATCAAATTCAGCAAACGCCCGATTATCTGAGGTCTCTGGCAATTGGGCATTTATCCTGTCGTTTGGTATGTACTAAGTCACTTTTTCTGTGCAGCATCTGCTTGGAAAACAGGCCGACAATGGCAAAGTAAAGTTGATATCCTGACATTTGGGCTAAATTGGTGAACTAAGAACTAAAACGAGGGCAATTTATAGTAAGATGGCACTTTTCGAAGCAGTTACATGAATGTAGTATGCTCACAAATTGGGCCTCTACGTGAAGAATACTAAAAATCTTTATAAAAGAGTGTTATGAACGTACTAATTTTTTCAGCACAAGTTTCTCTTGTGGCTCATCTAGACCAGTTTTCTTTTTTTCCCGAATATTTCAAGCTATGTCAAATGTCATTTTTAGGATAGGCTGTGGGCTGCTGAAAGTTGTACGTCGGGTCACAAAGGGCCCACGGCCCTCAGTTTAGACACCCCTGCTTTCAGCGGAAAGATTTTAATGGCTCAAACTTGTACTTTGTTTTGTAGGCATAAAAAAAAGTTACTAGTCAAAGTAGCATGGATTTGGATCTTGGGAAAGAGCAAATAGTGTGAGTCGGGCGGTCGCCTCAGAACATCGATGTTCCTCTCACCCAGGAACTCTCAGATGCTCAGGGCATTGTCACGGTAACACGGTCACCAACTGTCCTGCCACAACTCTTGCCACTTTTCATAAATGCACAAGGATCCCTTTGCAGATGTGCCGGTTGATCGTCTGCCCCACACGGATGGGGAAACCTGGACGTTTGCGTTTTTTGACACATCTCTTATGTCGATGCAGTGTAATACACCATTGAATCATAATAACAGCTGTTTTTACTATTTTGGAATACTAATTCTGCTACTCCACGGGGACAAGATGACATTTTAGATATGCAGGTTAGTCAAGTGGAGACAGGCTTTTAATGGGTTGTATTATAAATCTGTTGGATTATATTATTTATCATTTATGTGCCAAAAAAGCACCACTACTAAAGCATTAGCGCAAAAAGGTGAAAGGAGGTATGTGAACTGTTAGTTGCCAAACCACTTAACACCAACATTGTCCTTGATTGCATTTTTTTAAATTAAATTCGGTGGATTACATCTTGAATGTGTTCATCTAGTAATATAATAATGTAGTAATACTTGTTCTATAACGTAGCTACAGCTCAGCGTGAACTTAATGTCTTGTTACACTGAATTTCGACACGTTGTCGGTCACAAGGTCATGAAGTGGTCAACACTAGCTGACGTGACATCAAAATTGACGCTTTCTGTAATTTCACAGGTATTTTGTGTCTTTTCTCCACGGATTTGTAAGGCGTTTGAATGGCTAATTTAACGACGTACTCCAATTAATCTCAAACAGAAGGTGAGTTAATGACAGGCTAAACCGGTGTCCTTTAACGCAACGCGGGCGCTAGCTAGGGGGGGGGTACGACAATATATTTTCGTAAAACTTGTATACGTGTGTAATTTTTCCAATTTTATCAGAGTTGCTCTGATAGTTCAGATAAATTCACCTGCCCCCATAGATAGTCACTGATGGTGGTCGTTTTGGGGGGAGGGGGGGGTGGAAGAATTTGACTTTCAAGCCATCATATTCTCCAAGCATATTTACGCTTTGGCGATCTTACGTCACTATAGTAGCTCGACGTAGCTACGCAAAATCACTAATCATCGCTAACTTCGATTCTACACGTCCAAAAAGGGGGAGGAGGTCGGGGGGAGGCATGGGGGGGTTCAACGTCAACTACTTCCCAATCCAAACGCACGCAAACATAAAAACTCCAATGATAAGGGGCACTTAACTCTTTACTTTGCCGAAGGTCCCCACTCCGAGCGTGTCGCCGAGGATGTAATGGCCGATCTTCACCCTGCCTTCGTGCTTCTGCTGCTGCCGCTCTGCCATCTTCCCCCAAACCGCACGCCGGAGCTCCCAGAGTCAGGGGTGCGCTCGGCTCGCCTGTCAGGCAGCAGAAGGGCGCCGGGGAAGGAAGGGTGGGCCGCTCCGCGTCTTCGCTGAAAGGGAAGACGGCCGCTTCGACGGGTGACCCCGCCTCCCCCCGGTTTTAAAGGTGACCATCAGCGGACCCACCGGCGGCTGCCTTGCAAACGTTCTTGCCTTTCATGCAAGTTCACTTGCACCCTCCCTTACCCTTTAAAACAAACGCACCCCCCCCCTCAAAAAAAAAAAAATATAATTTTGGACGCATTCTGGACCAGTGTACACAAAACCAATTCACTGTCCGCACTGGTATACCCAATCCCGCGCGCAGTTCCTGTTCCAGTTCCAGTTCCAGTTCTTGAGGATTATTTAGGTTTGTGGCCACTAGATGGCAGTGTGTGCCTACACTACTACTGTAGTACCATCGTGGAAACCCTTTTTATACTTTTTTGATATTGATATCCAATATAAATTTCACTGGAACTCCAAGTAACGGTTGAGGCCCAAATACTATGTACAAATATGCTCTATCCTCACTAGAAAGACAACTCAGTCCAACATCCATCCATTTTTTTTTGCCGCTTATCCTCAAAAAGGTCGCGGGGAGCCCCACTCATAATCACACCTAGTGGCAATTTACAGTGTCCAGTTAATGTTGCATGTTTTTGGGATGTGGGAGGAAACCGCAGCGCCCGGAGAAATCCCACGCAGACACGGCGAGAACATGCAAATTTCCACACAGGGTGGTCCGGGTTCGAACCCGGGAACTGTGAGGCCAACGCTTTACCAGCTGAACTACTGTGCCGCCACCAGTAGAACAACTGTGTTTAAAACTGAAAAGAAAAAAAAACCCACTAGTTTGTGCCACGTTTGGCATACAAGTACACAATTAAACCTTACTAGTAAACTGCTGTGCACTACAACGCCTAAAAAGTGGGCACGTGTAACGAACTGGTAGCCTCTTGCACCTTCTAGTATCAACAATATACGCACTACGTAGTAGTTCTCAATAGTAACATATAAAGTAGTCGTGCAGAAATCTCATTTAATGGGCAGTTGTCAAAAAAAAAGTAAAACATGACTCATTTGATGCAGTTTTGCTAGCGCTATGAAGTTTCTTACTAGTTATGATTAAGAGCTGACGAGTGTTTGGACCTTAGACTGATTATCAAGGAAATCAAATAAATACTGTTTTGAAAACAGCTCCAATTTGCAATGTGTGGGCTCCCTCTAGTGGCACGTAAATCAATAACAGCACCGTTCGGTTGTATTTAACTTTGAAATTCAATAGAGTTGCATTTAATCTTGAATAACTGATTGTTTAAAGGCTTTTATTTTGGTATAATTTAGATTCAAGATGCATCCATCCATTTTCCCCCACTTGTCTATATCCTTCCTCCAATACAATTCCTTTACTCTCATACCCCAAACATTAAAATAAAAACGCAGGTCCATATCGATATACATCAATGTCAAAATAAATCATCTTATAATACGACCTATGTCTCATTTTTTTAATCAACATTTCGGCCTAATAAGCTACGACAGTATATTCTAAAGTTGGTCTAAAGATTGTGTGACTTGGAGTGCTAATACTTTTTTTTTTAGGGTGGTATTTGGTCGAAAATATTTAAGAATCACTTCCACAACGGGTTAATGTGTTTTAACTACAATATTACTCTATTTTTTGGTCGTTGAGTGGGTCCCAAAACGCTTTTTGTTTTGTTTTGTTTTGTTTTGTTTTGTTTCTCTCCAGATCGAAGCGCTGTGGTGCGCGTGTTATATTGAAAGCGACCACCGGGGGCGCCATTGCCACGTCTCGCTCTCCGGGATTCCTCAATCCTGGCTGGGAAGAGGACAACAACAAAAAACAAAAACAAAAAGTTTTCCATGCTGGGATGGAGACGCTTGAGGGCTGAGCCTGCTGGGGGAACTTGAGAGAGAGAGAGAGAGAGAGAGAGAGCAGGGGGGGGGGAGAAAGAGGAGGAGGAGAAGGAGGAGGAGGAGGAGGAGGAGGAGGAAGAGTAAAAGGGTGAAGATATAGGAAGGGGGTCTGTCGATGTGCGCTCCATTTCTCAATAGAACTGCAAAGTGGCGCTTGGCTGCCGTTCATTTACTAGTCGCCGGTGCGAACCCCGCAAACTCTCCACTTTCTATTTAATCCGTGTTATTAGCGTGATTATTTTTGCCCTTTTTTAAATTTTTATTCTTATTATTTTTGTATGCATTTCTTGTTCTTTCGAGAAGTGACAGTTCTGCCCGGTGTGCACGCGCGCCTGTGGGATTCGGAGCCGACGCGAGTGGACTTTGCCCAATGCAAAACTACATGTATGAGAAAGCCATGGCCCAAGAGACGAGGAACGGGGGGAGCTCGGCGTTAAACAACAACAACAGCGGCGTCGACAACACCAAGAGGAAGCTCCTTGTTGCACTGGACATCTTGTGTCTGCTACTTGGTAAGTGGACAACTTTTATGGATTCTTAAAAAACGGCTTTCCACCGGATTCGTCGCGTTTGCAACGGCTGTCAATCAAAAGCCTTATCTTTTCTGAAAGTATTGCTGGTTATCTTCCAAATTAATGTGCCGTAAACATCTTATCGTGCAACCCCAGGGCAACAGAAGCTCCAAAAAAAAAAAATTATAAATAATGCACAGTGATGTTTTCTACTGTCAACGCATTCACAGTGACTGCTCGCTATATAAATACTGCTTCCCTTGCATTCATGTTTTGAAGTGTTGTCACCTGCCCTTTAAATAGCACGGCGCCCCCTCCCTTTGCGCCTCATCAACTTTAGTCATTTGACCCCCCCCCCAAAAAAAAAACTAACTAAAGGGTGCCATTCCAGCCACAACAGACCACAGAAAAAGATTGTTGAATTGCGACGACGCTCATAGTGTTTACATCCAGCCATTTTCTGTGCCGCTTATCCTCACGAGCGTCGCGGGGAGTGCTGTAGCCGATCCCAGCTGTCAAGGGGAAGGAGGCGGGGTACACCCTGAACCTGTTGCCAGCTAGTCGCAGGGCACATCGAGACAAACAGATGCACATGTTACAATCACACCTATGGGCAATTTAGAGTGTCCAATTAATGTTGCATGTTTTTGGGATGTGGGAGGAAACCGGAGTGCCTGGAGGAAACCCACTCAGGCATGGAGAGGACATGCAGTTCTGAGGTCCCGGGTTCAATCCCGAACCCGCCTGTGTGGAGTTTGGATGTTCTCCCCGTGTCTGCGTGGGTTTACTCCGGGCACTCCGGTTTCCTCCCGCATCCCAAAAACATGCAACATTAATTGGACGCTCTAAATTGCCCATAGGTGTGATTGTAACATGTGCATCTGTTTGTCTCTATGTGCCCTGCGATTGGCTGGCAACCAGTTCAGGGTGTACGCCGTCTCCTGCCCGTTGACAGCGGGGATAGGCTCAAGCACTCCCCGTGACCCTCGTGAGGATAAGCAGTGAAGAAAATGGATGGATGATCCGCATTAGACATCCGGAAGCAATTTAAATTGAACACAGAATATTCAACGATTTTTTTTTGAATTGCACTTGTTTGTCTTTCTGCGGGTAAGATGTATGCTAGCTGACGAGCAAAAGGCGGGGTACACCCTGAACTGGTCGTCAGCCAATCACTGGGCACCTCCAAACAAGCGTTCACACTCAAATTCACACCGATGGAAAATTTTGAATCTTTAATCGTTTTCCATGCGGGAGAAGCAAACCCACACAAAGCAAGAATTGATGTGGGATTCAAACCCGGAACCTGTTGACTGTGTGACCAATGTGCTCACCAATCCCCCCAACATCCCCCAGAACACAATACTCCTATTAAAATGGAAATTCCGGGACATTGGCTGACATTTCTTCGAATTTATATTGTTAACATTACAAATTGTTTTTGTTCAGCCAGGAAAGTGAAAAACGTTGAATTTCTGTTGTTCGTTCATCCAGTTTTCATTTTTTTTGGTGTTGTGCGCTATTATAGGCTCTTTTCAACTCCCAATAGGAGAAATCTGATTTCACAGTCTTTTTACTTTTTAAATCGTCGCTCGCCTTCTTTTCACCTTTTTTCCTCTCTTGAAGGAATTGAGGAAGTTTGGCTCCCCCGTCCATCGCTCCGGGTCACCTGTTGTCGCCCGCTCTTTGCGCCGAATAATTGCTTAAGCATGTGTTGCGGCGCAAGAGGAAAAGCCTCTCCGGGCCAAACGCGAGGACCCTTGTGTCTGCGAGAGCAGGTGGCAGTCGCACCCCCCCCCCCAAAAAAAAAACAAAAACTGTACCAAAGGCATCAGCAGTTACGAGTTGCTCGAATCCAAACGTGTGACACGGGCATCCAAGATGTTGCACATTTTTTTATTTTACGACCTTGTCTGAGAAGCTCGCAAAATCTTTTTTTTTTTTTTTAATTTTCATTTTTTATTGCGAGCTTTAAAGCATTGAAGTGTTTCATCTGCACTTGGAAAGGAAAGAAAAATAAAAAAAGAAACGCGGGCAGATGAGCTCTTCCAAGCGCACATGAAACAAATTTCCTGGCTGCGGCGACTTCCTCGACTTGTAAAGACTCGAGAACACACACATATTCGCACATTACAGCGTGTCCAGAAATAAAATAAAGAAATAAAATGAAAAATGACATCATTCCGTCGTCTAATAACAGCCAGTTCTTTCGCAGATGATGTCAAATTAAGTCAAAATGAACTTGGGTTCATGTGGAACTTTGTTTTTTATGTTGTAATTTTTGGAGTAAACAACTTTTGAAACTCAGTCAAACAAAAAGTGCGTTTTTTTTTTTTTTAGCAAAATTTTCAACATGCTGCCTCGTTAATTTTAATATTCCGAGGACTTTTTTGGGGGGGGGGGACGCGGTGTTTAATATATGCGGGGTTGACACGACAGACCCAAATGGCCGCTTTTCTTTTGTCATGCTAAATGCACCCTTGCTGCCCCCGTGGTGACTGGTTTGCCCCCATTTTCAGTGGTCCGGTCTGGGACGTGGGAAGGATTGTGGTTGGGGGGGTGCTTAGACAAGGGTGGGGTTTGGGACAAGGAATGTGGGTGTGTGGAAGGCCCTCAGATTATCGCGTTTGCGTGCCGTAGAGTGAAAAGGGCGAACGCGCTACACCACGGACGTAAAACGTTCTTGTGTGTCGGCCAGCTGGCACGTTCACACACAAACACACTTTTTTTTTTTTTTTTTTTAATGTCTAGCAGCAACACAACCGTAGGCAAAAAGAACATCAGAGGCGCTCCATTATCACACCCGTGGCCACCTTCAAAAAAAACAACGACAAAAAAAAGGGCCTCTTTTGGTTTGCTTCTGGTAATCAAAGCTGCTAATGATGCATAAACACAGCAGGATAGACACAAACACACACAAACACGTTCAGAAACTCACAAACACTTGGCGGCAAACACACCAACAGAATCCGGTTTTGGGATCTTCCCTCTTCCGTCTGTTCTTTGGTGTCGGATCTTTGCGATTACGGGGTGCGGGGGGGGGGGGGGGGTGTCCGTTTGGCTCGGCAGTGAAACCGAAGCGGAACTGCGAATCGTCGTGAAAATGCCGTCGTGATTGTCCGATAGGCCACGAGGTGGTGGTGGTGGTGGTGGGGGGCGGGGGGGATTTCCCCCCCCCGAAAAGCTTTCAAATGAGCCCTGGTTTCGTTTCCCACAATGCAATAGCTTTTGACCTCAGTGTTGGAAATGCCTGCAACTGAATTATAAAACCGTTACGTCCACCAAGGAAGTTGAATAAATTTTAGCGCAGCTCTGGATAAAGGCAATCTAGGTCTTTTTTTGTCATGCAAAATACAAACTGGGGGGAGGGGTTTCCTACTTAACTGCATATGGTGGGGGCGTTGAGCTGTATTTGTATGAGTGAGGCTGCAATGTTGTACCAGGGGATCGAACAACCCCTCATTTTTTCATGGTCGACGACGCTGCGGCGATGGTAGTCGAGTCGGCAGCAATCAGTCGATGACCTTACCGAGATTTTTTTTTCGTCAGTTCTTCGTCAACGTTTCAGCGAGGTGTCGGTGTTTTTTTTTTTTTTTGTGGCTGCCGATGAATCGACTTTGAGCTAGAACCGTTAAAGCGGACGCCTCGATTACTTGACTAGTCGACGAGTTGGTTCAATACCTGTGGCCCAGATGGAAGTCATTTAATTTGAACAACAATTGTTACCATCCATCCATTTTCTTAGCCACTTATCCTTACAAGGGTTGCGGAGAGTGCAAGCGGGGCCGGGATCGAACCTGGGTCCTCAGAACAGTGAGAACAACACTTTACCGGCTGATCCACCGTGCCGTCCCTTGAGAAACACGTTTTAACCATTTAACCATTCTGTGACCACACTTGGAACTCAAAGCAGTCATTTATGAAGTCATCTTTCCCTATTGAAATGAATGGAAATGCCGTTAATCCGTTTCACCCCCCCCCCCAAAAAAAAAAAAAAGCCAAGAAACATTTTGGTAATGTGTTTTTACCAAGAAAAATAACACTTTTGGCTGCATGGGGGAGCAGCTGGTAAAGCGTTGGCCTCACAATTCCGAGGACTCGGGTTCGATCCCGTCCCCGCCTATATGAAGTTTGCATGTTCTCCCCGTGCCTGGGTGGGTTTTCTCCGGGTGGGTAATTCGGTTTCCTCCCACATCCCCAAAAGATGCAACATCAATTGGACACTCTAAATTGTCCGTAGGTGTGACTACGACTCCGGCTGTTTGTCTCGATGTGGCTTACGATTGGCTGGGAAGCAGTTCAGGGTGTACCCCGCCTCCTGCCGGATGACAGCTGGGATTGGCTCCAGCACTACCCATGACCCTCGTGAGGATAAGCAGCTTCGCATGTGTGGAGTTTGCATGTTCTCCCCGTGGCCCCGTGGGTTTTCTCTGGGCACTCCGGTTTCCTCCCAACATTAATCGGACACTCTAAATTGCCCCAAGGTGTGATTGTGAGTGCGGCTGTTTGTCTCGACGTGCCCTGCGATTTTCTGGCGACCAGTTCAGGGTGTACCCCGCCTCTTGCACACCCCGCAACCCTTGTGAGGATAAGCGGCTAAGAAAATGGACGGATGGATGTAAAGTATCATAGTTCATGTTGAGTTAATTTGGAGTTGTATTCATTCATTCATGAAAATGAAGAAATTATTCAATTATAAGTATAAAGGCATGACATTTTATTGCGACATATTAATGTCTCCCAGAATGCCACTTGCTAAAGACGCCGTCTCCAAATACTGTCAGATAATCTTTGAAGACATGGAGGGAACTCATTTCCAACATGCTGTTTTTCTCCAATTCATCTGGGAAATGGCTGATGGGTTTATGTGGGTGCTGCTGTTTTTGTTAGCAACAGAAGTCAAATGAGCTCAGCGGTGTACGCTACTCCCAATTCTCGGAACTATTTGTTTTTTTTTTTTTACCTATTTTGAAGGAGGCATTTACCGTGATTAATTGCCGTACCTTGTTTTGTGATTGTTTTTGAGAAACTCCATGACTACGTTTGAGTTGGGTATCTGTACCCTAATTGGGGTCGTCTGAGGTGTCTACGTGGTACTGAGTGACGTGCTTGCCGGAGAAATCAAAACATAACCCTCGGCCGAAAGGCGTCGGCCACTTTGATGAGTGATATACTGGGAAATTAGTCGCTGCAACTCGGCCTTTCAGCTCCGAGGAATCGGCTTCCTGAGTGTCCCCGGGGACATTAACCTAATAGAGCCCACACCCCACCCTTTTCCAACCATTAGCCGCAAAGCAGTCACGCGGTCTGGCTTCACTAAAGCCGGACGGCTTCGACCTCTCGGGCCCCGCCGGCCACTTCAATCCGGAGCCGGTCTCGGCAAATATTTCCCGGAAGTTCTCACATTCTTCACGTGGCTGCTGCGCCGCGACCGGAGCGCTCTTGAAAGCGACATCTGGTGTCATTTTGGGAGCGAAGCGGAGGCCACGCGACGGCGCGCTCAGAGGGGCCGCGCGACGCGATCTTCGGCCGGTGGTTTGACAGAACGCAGTTAACTCCTGATAAAGTACATTCACCGACAAAATTTGAGGTTGGAGTACCATTTATGTGATTTGTTTATTAGTTCAAGCGTGCGGATATTGAAAGGGAAACTCCATTCCCCCCTTACCTCAAGTTTCAGAGGGTGAATGTTGATGTAGATTTATTTTTAAACTCGCTTAAAAGCAAATAGTGTCAAAGTTGAGGGAGGAAACAGACGGGTACGGCGACCACGTGCGAGGCCCAGAACGAAAATGTGCCGCAGCGATCGTCAGGATCAAAAACGATCCGCGGACGGCGATATTTACGTCTTAAGCGGCGCGTTGCGGTACGCGTGTTGACGGCGCGGTCGCCTTTGCAGGAGATCAGAAGATGACGACGACGTATGCCACGCCGCGATGGTTTTGCGGGCGGCGCGGTATTCCGTCATTGCGACGTGTGGCCGGTCGGTCGCGCGACTAAAACGAACGCACCCCTCGGGTGTGTGTGTCTGCCAAAGGCTGCTATTAGAGGTGTGAGGGTGTGTGTGTGTGTGTCCTGGGTTTTATGGGCACCCAGAGCTGTCATTAGATGTACTCTACAGTAGAGGTCTCAAACTGCTGGTCCGTGGGCCATTTGGTACTGGGCGATCCACAGAAACTGAACAAAAATGTGTTGCAGGGATCGGAATTTTGGGCGGCACGGGGCATCAGCTGGTAAAGCGTTGGCCTCACAGTTCCGAGGACCCGGGTTTGATCCCGGCTCCCGCCCGTGTGGAGTTTGCACGTTCTCCCCGTGCCTGCGTGGGTTTCCTCCGGGCACTCCGGTTTCCTCCCACATCCCAAAAACATTAATTGGACACTCTAAATTGCCCCAAGGTGTGAGTGTGAGTGCGGCTGTTTGTCTCGATGTGCACAGCGATTGGCTGGCAACCAGTTTAAGGTGTACAATGCCTCCTACCCGTTGACAGCTGGGATAGGCTCCAGCACTCCTGTGACCCTTGTGAGGATAAGCGGCTAAGAAAATGGATGGATCAGAATTTTTTTTTTTTTAACTCATCTGCCTGTGACTCTGTAAACATGTCAGATTACTCACCTCTGTCACAGGATACAATATATCTTCACCGTCTGGCAAAAACGTCATATGTCCAAACATGGTCAATTTCCTATTTTTTCACAAATCAATATATTTAGTGTCTTTCCACGTCGTTTATATTTCCAAATTGTTAACTAATTTAAAGCATTAAAAAAATAGCTTGATAATTTTGTAAACGCTTCTGAAGCCCCGCATCAAGTTTGAAAGTCTGGATTATTTTTTTTAGACAATAACAAGTAAAAAATGAAAAAATTAAGTTTCATGAATTTCACAAATCAATTACAAATTTAGTGTCTTTTCACGTCGTTTATATTTCCAAATTGTTAACTAATTTAAAGCATAATAAAAATAGCTTGATAATTTTGTAAACGCTTCTGAAGCCTCGCATCAAGTTTGAAAGTCTGGATTATTTTTTTTTCGACAATAACAAGTAAAAAATGAAAAAATTAGCCTGCTTTGTTATACGAGATCACCGTCACACTTCAGTGCAGAAGGAACTGGTAAGTCTCAAAGGTAAGTTTGTGCAGATTTATTCCCGCCTATTAAACCACGTACCAAGCTCATTATTTTCATTTATTGCATATCTCATGGCTCTAAATAATTTAGAGAGAGAGTTTGGGAAGATAATTTAACCATAGTTGTTTGCTTTTGTGAAATGTTAAAGGTTATTTTGTATGGTTGAGGGTTAATTTTGCGTGTTACTGTCTCCCATTACCCCAAGATATGAATAGAATAAGTGCAGTACATTCACCATAATGGTGAATTTGATTTTTTTAAATTCTTTTATGCCGGCCCGGGCTGGAATGCAACATCCGCGTGGGTTTTGACGTCCCTCCAATGTGGTTGTCAAGGCGACAAGTTGAAGCCCCTTAGTGTCGTCTCTCTCTTATATTTGTGCTTTTTCTCGCTCGTCACTTATTACAGTGCAGTAGACGTATAACAATACCTTTTACGATCATTTATGATTACAGTCCTCTCAAGTAAACACACTCGGAAGTGCTTATTTAGTAGGTGTGCAATTACACCTTAGCGCCTCACCGTAAAACTTGTTTACGCGTGTGTGCGTGCGTTTTAGTTGCCTTTGCGAGAACTGCGAGCTCAGGATGTCGTTACGCCCGTGAAAGTAGAGGGCGGGAGGCTTTCGAGTCTTTTTTACACTCTCGATCCACTCACGGTTTCAGGTCGAGTGAACATTTCTTTCAAAAAGTGGCTTCGGGTTGTTTTGTGTCACCCCCAGTTGAAGTTTACAGTCAGACTAAACGGAACACGAAGAAACGTCCTTGTTGTCTATTTCAAACAGCAAGCTTGCTAAACACATAATGGGAAATGCCATAGCCAGGCTAACAAATTGCGTCGGTCTTGAGGTGTTCTAACACTTTAGACAACAATTTTTTTTCTTTATCATTCTTTGCTGAGCTTTACGTTTGTATGAGGAACAGTGCCACGTTTTCAAATTGTTTTCGGGTCAGGCTGGAACGGATGATCGGCATTCCCGTCGATCTTACTGCGGAAAGACGATGACGAGCGTGGTCCCGGAGCGTATAAAATTCGTACCTCGGCGGATGGAAATCGGCGGAATTTGTCCAACCTCTGATGGATTCATGATCTGATTAAGGGACTCGTGTAGATCTGTTTGCAAGATATGTGAAGAAGGAGCCAGTCTCCGCACTAATAGTCTCGCTTGTGCAGTGGTGTTTGCCAAAGACCGGGCTGCGGTCCTCGCTGCATGGTTTGCGGTGCACCATGCTGTCCCGGCCTGGGCCCTCCCCCTGCTGTTACACAAGCCACTCTTGTCTGTCACTTTCTCTTACTATGCGGCCGCCTACAATCCTCTCTATGTGTCTGAGCATATTGTGTGGATATAGCGATGCAATGTTGTGGGGGGAGGGGTTGGGATTTTTCACTGTTTCACTGAGGACAAAAAGCCTTTTGATGCATCTCGGGGCGCCTTTGTTCACGCTAATGAGGACCAACGAGCCCGCGGCAGACAGAGTTTTAGAGCGGCGGAGGGCGGGGGGTGAACAAGTGAATGAGAGTGAAGCAGACGGGGCCACTTGATGATCTCTCAATGGTTTATCGCCACATTGTTAGCTGGAGGGGCGCGTTGTAGCGCTTATCTGCTCTGCTGTGGCTAGCGCTTCACTGCTAATAGGTGCTTCTAGCTCAGGGGGGTCAAACTAATTTTTGCCGCGGGCCACATTTTACTTATGGTTCCCCCTTGGAGGGCCGTTATGACCATGAAATTTACATGAAAAATTTATGAACTCATTTTGGAAACGGAAATCGAGATTTTTCAACTATTGTTTGGTAACACACAAACGCTTGTGATATCTCAATGTTATGATTTATGATGTAACAATTTCAAATTTTGGTACAGATTTGAACAAAAATCATGAAAGTTGATGCGTATGGTTTGCCTTCGCGGGCCACATAAAATCATGCGGCCGGGCGGATCTGGCCCCCGGGCCTTGAGTTTGACACCTGTGTTCTATCTTATCCTTGTTGCCACCTGTGGTGCGGAGTAACTAAGTACAAATACTTTATTAATGTATTTTTGTACATTTTTTAGTCATCTGTACTTTGAGTATTCTTCTGGTGAGTTTTCTTTTAGCTACCAGAAAACATTTAAAGTGTTTAATTTGTAGTCCTCATGTACTTAATGTTATAATATAATCAAAAAGAAAGAGAGAAATATTGATTGATTGGGATTACAAAAAACAGGGACAGCAGGAATATGAACCCAGGAGCATTAATAACAATGACACATCATTTGGAAAAGCAAGCTCGTCTCCGTGCAAGAGCTTATTTTCAAGAATTATTGTTTGATGTTGTCGGCCAATGATGCGCGGCAAATCCGTTTCTGGCATTCAAAATATTTCTCTGTCTAATCTAATAAAAAGTTATCGTCAGCTAATTTTGCATTTTTTTGTTAGGTCATGAAAGACATGGGAAAATAGTTTTGATTGACATAGCCAACGCTAGCTAGCTCTTGCTTTGAAATGAACATCCATCCATCCATCCATCCATCCATTTTCTTTACTGCTTATCCTCACAAGGGTCGCAGGGAGTGCTGGAGCCTATCCCAGCTGTCAACAGGCAGGCGGCAGGGTACACCCTGAAGTGGTTGCCAGCCAATCGCAGGGCACATCGAGACAGACAACAGTCGCACTCACAATAACACCTAGTGGCAATTTACAGTGTCCAATTAATCTTGCATGTTTTTGGGATGTGGGAGTGAACCGGAGTGCCCGGAGAAAACTTGAAATGAACAAAAAAAATTAAAATGTTCATCTTCCAAGAGGTATTTTAAAAGACCTTAAATTGTGTAAATATTTTCCACAAAGCGACAACGTGGCACTCTAAAGCAGCGACGCCATCAGTGTCTTTTTGTACTCAAGTGCAGTGTGCAAATACTTTTATCACCTCTGCCCGCAGCCACTGAGCCTCTTCTCCTGTTCACAAAAAAAAAAAAAAGAACTCGACAGTAAACGGCGTGCAAAAGCGTTCACACGGGGGCTCCAGTTTGACACCCATTGTCTCGGCGCGATCAAGGTAATGAAGAGCACATGAGTGGCGGCGGAGGAATGCCGTGAGCCGTTATCCGGAACAGAGGCGTCGGGTTTCAAAGACGAGCCATGCCCCCCCCCCCCCCTCTCTGTTGCCAGGCTTTTGTCCCTTGGGGCAATAATACCATTATGACATCAAGAATGCAACGCCCAGTCAGTCAAGCCGGCCCGCCGAGCCGCCAAATAACACCGTGCGCCATGCCCCCAACAACCGACCCACCCCAACTCGACCCCGACCTGGTGCTCAAATTTCCCCTTCACAGAGCCAGCTGAGTCCTTGGTCTGCCCTTTCAACCACCACTGTTGGCCCGTCAATGATGTGATCTCTTTTTTTCGAAAAGGGATCATAAATATCCCCTCGCCCCCCGCACTTGTTAACGGTGGGGGGGGGGGGGGGTCTGATTTCCGACAAGACAGCAACGGGAGACTCTTTAAGGACACATTTTATGCATTTATTTAATTCAAAAATAGTTTCCCAGTCTCTATAATATTGTCTGAGACAGCCAGCTGTTTTTCTATACCCCCTATCCTCATTCGGGTGATAGATGAGATGGAGCTTTTCCCAGCTGAATTTGGACGAGAGGTGGGGGGGGGGTACACTCTGGACTGTTGGCCAGCGAATCACAATGACTGCAGAGGCTTAACCACCTTCCTCATTTCATTTCGACCAGCTATGCCTTTAATTGATCTCGCCGGTGAGTGCATGCCTCACAGGAGGCTGGATGTCACCGGCAAGTGTATGAATGTGTAAGAGCGGGCCTGATCTCGCCGGTGGGTGTGTGCATATCAGTGAACTGGATCTCACTGGAGATTTTAAGCTCAGCAGCGAAGCGGATCTTTTACGCAAGAAGGGAAGGCTGTATCTCACCAGCGAGTGTGCGTACCGGGAGGCTGGATCTCGCCAGCAAGTGTATGCGTGAAATTAGCCCCAATGTTACGTGACAGTGGGGGATAGGTTTAGATTTGCTTGCATTTTCAGTAAAAGGCAAATAAAAATGAAGATTATTTTCACCCAGTAGTCACTGATGGTGTAGTGGTGCACACGCCTGCCATTGGTGCGGGCAGCGTTGGATCGATTCCCACTCAGCGATGGTGTCGCTATCTGCCCTACGACTGACTGGCGACCAGTACAGGGTGTACTCCGCCTTTTGCCCGAAGCGAGCTGGGATAGGTTCCAGCTTTCCTGCAACCCTTGTGAGGATAAGCGGCTCGGATAATGACATGACATGACTAATCAGCGTTGGCCTCGCAGTTCGGAGGAAGCGTGTTGAATTTCTGACCTGCCTGTGTGGAGTTTGCATGTTCTCCCCGTGCCTGCGTGGGTTTCTTCCGGGCACTCCGGTTTTCTCCCACATCCCAAAAACGTGCAACATTGATTGGACACTCTAAATTGCCCCTAGGTGTGATTGTGCATGTGGCTGTTTGTCTCAATGTGCCCTGCGATTGGCTGGCAACCAATTCAGGGTGTGCCCCGCCTCCTGCCTGTTGACAGCCGGGATAGGCTCCGGCGCTCCCCGCGACCCCCGTGAGGATAAGCGGTGAAGGAAATGGAGAGATGGATGGATTATTTTCACCCTTGAGGGATGTCCAGGGATTCACCTTTTTCTATATTAACAATAAGTCCATTTTCCATCAGATGTCCCATTAAAGGTGTGCCTGCAAGGCAACAGGTGTCCCTGGCATATGCCTGCTTGTAAAAAAAAAAAAAAAAAGAAAGAAAAGAAAAAATGGCATTTATTGCTATGAATAAAATCTCTCTGAGTAAGCACATGCTGCTGTCGCGGGGCCCCCGGTTTCCACATAGAGGGAGGGGCAGGACAGGGATTCACTCTGTAGACTACATTGCTGACCTCAGCCACTCCACTGTCTATGTGCGTCTGCTGCGTGTGTGTGTGTGTGTGGCTGCGTGCATGTGCGCTTGTTTCCGCGTGTCAGGAAACAAAGGCTGGATTTGCACTGCACGGTTCAGGTGACACAATTCTGACTTTTTTTTTTTTTTTTTTGCTCCCAAATGATACATTTGGAAATGTGTCACCGATATCTCAGGGAACCCCGCTCTATTATTTATGTTATTATGTTTCCTTTCATGTTATTACTACTTGGAGTTATGTTTTGTCATTTTCAAGAAAGTAGAATGTTGTTTCGTGCGTTCTATAAATATAAACACAACCATGTGGGATATGGGGAACTTGAAATATAGATTTTTAATCGAAAAATAAAACCGCTATAGATATTAAATCACAATTGGCAACTTGGACCTGCAGTCTAAAACCAACCAAAAAAAGTGGAGGACCTGATTGAAGACTCGCTCATCCGTGTTCATTATACAGTACGCGAACCACAATGAATGCGCACAAATACGGCCTCGCGTTTTGTCCGCAACAAGCCGGGTTTGTGTATTTGGACTGCGGGAGGCTTCGGCGATGAGCTTCTCAAAAATGTTTGTGGGGGGAATCTTTGCAGACGCTGTCAGTGAAGCCACAGTCCGCACGGGCCCACACGGATGCGAGATGCAGACTTGCGGGCGCATTGCACTGGAATCCGAGAGCTATGCTAAGCATGTGACTCGCATCCCTCACCTTTGACCCTCCTGGGTTTTGCTCACTTGCGCTCGTCCTCGCCAAAGTCGCTCAGTGACGTTGCTTTGACTTCGCCGCTGTCCTTAAGGAGATTTTTCGGGTATCTGTAAAAACTGTGCCGAGCAAATATGAACGTTCATCTGAGACGACACGCTGTGGCGACCCCTAACGGGACAAGCCGAAAGAAAGTTGTACCTCTACTTTACCTCATTATTTATTTTCAGGCAGGATAACACACTAAAATTAATGGGATTTTTGTAAAAAAAAAAAAAAAAAAGATACACTTTTTTGTGTATATCTGGTTGGAATGGGAATTTTAATATTATTTTTTAACCATCGAAAAAATTTAGTCGCCAAAATTCAGGATTAAATAAAAAAAAAGATATGCAAAAATTCAACATCTTAAATCTAAATACAACTTAAATTTGAATCAATCAAAATAAATCCTAAAAAAAATTAGTCGCCAAAATTCAGGATTAAATAAAAAAATCAGATGCAAAAATTCAACATCTTAAATCCAAATACAACTTAAATTAGAATCAATCAAAATCAATAAACAAAATTAGTCGCCAAAATTCAGGAATAAACAAAAAAATAAGATGCAAAAATTCAACATCTTAAATCCAAATACAACTTAAATTTGAATCAAACAAAATCAATCAAAAAAATGTTGTCGCCAAAATTCAGGATTAAATAAAAAAAAGTAAAATGCAAAAATTCAACATCTTAAATTTGAATACCGCAGCCTGTTTCAAAAATACCATGATTGATTGATTGATTGATTGATTGATTGATTGATTGATCGATCGCAGATATAAAGTTGCGGGGGTTGTGTTCTGTTTGTAATTATGAGTGTACCCCTTTAAGAGAAGAAGGGGGCGGTGTCAGGTAAACTAGGAAGAAGAAGTCGGCTGAGCAGCAGGTCGTTTTTAAAGACGTCATGCTGCGGTTCACAGCGCTGGATCGGTTTTTATGTGGGCTATGTGACAAGTGCGCATTAGAGGGAACATTGGTCAAAACCACACAAAATAAGCGACGCCTTTCAAGATTTTGTATTTCTGCTCGTAACAAATTTTGCGCGCGTGATTTTTCGTGCTCGACTGTGCAGATTTGCGAGTGCGATGGCGCGTACGCGCCCGTCAAATCACAGTGACTGTATTGTGACGGGAAGAATTGTGATTTGGGCAATTGTGCCATCAAGCGAAGAAAATTATATGGTTAAAAACCTATCGCAAATTAGTTTGAGGATGCGCCGAGCTACAGCTCGTCAATTTAAAAAAAAAAAAAAAACTGCGGTAGATGACAATAGTAAAAGCACCGCTTTCATTTTACACTATTTTTTTGTATAATTACATACTAAATTTTTGCTATTCTCTTTGTGCCACTCTCACACACACCCATTGAATTGCCAGCATACGATATCAGCACTCGAAGGCCACTTGTGAGCGCTTCGCTATAGCGTTTACTTTAGGTTATGTTGCACTGAGAGCATCAAGTGGAAGGGACGTTGAATTGCTGGAAGTATGTCGGGTTTCCTCGAGGGACTGGGATGGGCCCGGAGGAAGTGGATCTGAACCCATATGCCAGGGCAACAATGACTCATGGGTACACACATGACACTCACGCCCAGGCATATACCAGCTTTCAGTGAGGATGTGCAAAATATAATAATAATATAAAAAATGGGCTGAAAAATTTCTTTTGTTTTATATACAGAATTAATATATATATATATATATATATATATATATATATATATATATATATATTTTTTTTTTTTAAACCATGTTTCTGCTGGTTACAGATACTTTTTGGACAAATGTGACTAAGGGAAAAAAAATGATTTTTTTTTAAGTTTTAAAATACAAAAATAAAATCTTTGTACAAAAACCAATGAAGGTTTACTTACTTTTCATCTAAAATTTTAAGATTTTTTGTGTTTTGTTTGCAAATTACAGCTAGTTTTTATACAAAACCCCAAGTAAGAATAGTACATTTGTTAGCTTCCTACTAATTACTGTGGACCCTCGCTTTTCGCGGGGGATCGGGACCATCCATCCATCCATTTTCTTCACCGCTTATCCTCACGAGGGTCGCGGGGAGTTGCTGGAGCATGTCCCAGCTGTCAACGGGCAGGAGGCGGGGTACACCCTGAACTGGTTGCCAGCCGATCGCAGGGCACACGGAGACAGACAACTGTCGCACTCAAAATCACACCTACGGGCAATTTAGAGTGTCCAATTAATGGATCGGGAGCAGGTCAGCAAAATACTTATTATAATTGCCCAGACCGCACAAAAAAAAAAAAAAACAAAATCCAAACATCCAAGGGATCAAATCAAAAAGACTAAGTGGGGGTTTCCGCGAAAAGAGGGTACGATGGAAAACAATTGATATAATTGACACTATTACCAGCTGCTTTTTGTGCAGCATCCCACAAAGCGACAACAGAAGGCGTCAGTATCATGTTTTTCTCCGTGGCTACGAGCTATTGATTCCAGGACAAAGAGGGGAAAGCTTGATTGAACGGAGAAAGATGAAGTCGAGCGGCCTCCGCCCCCGGTGTAACCTTCCACCCAATTGTTCTTTCTCGGCACATGTGGATCACATGACCCGTTTTGAGAGGCGGGAGTAGGAAATCCTCCATTTGGGTAAACCACGGTACGGCTTCCGAGTCACCTCTGGCGCCGGCTGACGCTCACCGCCGCTCGCTATAATCGGTATATATCGTTCTAATTCTGCTCCCGAAAGCCACCAAAGCCTATTAAAAAGTGAATGGCGGGCCCAGAAGGGTGCTGCTCAGGGCCGAAGACTTTCGTTGCTCCACAGGGATACTAGTATCATGTTAAAGGGAATCCACTTGGAGCGTTAGCCCACATAAGACCAAGTACCGATTGGGGTTCTTCTGGGAAGTATTGTCGGTTTAATAGAACCAAGCCAACCTACTTGTGGACACCTGATAATCTTGGGTTTCCACTGGATTCCATAACTTTTCTGTTGCCAAGTTACTGGGCCTGACAAGTGTAGTTGTACCGAAGAGACATTGCTGTTTATTGACCCTGGATTATAACTGAAGGACGATTTAAAGCGGTCGCTTTCTTGTTTACGTGTTACGTCAACATGCAGATACTTACGATGTCACACTGTTAAAGTATCCGACCAAGCTATTGCCATCCTGATTAGCAGAGGCGGGGGAGTCAAGTCAGAGTTACGTCGCAAATTTTCGAACTGGGGACTTGCTTGTCGTCATTTTGATTTTGACTTGGTATTCATGGGATCCAAACTACATAAATTTCCTTTTCACCTTTGAAAATATTCATTTTCAAGATAGTGTGCCTGCCTTAGTTTTTGAAAGATGAATTTTAGCTAGTAGCGCACACAAAACTGGTCACCAACCAGTATTCTGTGCTGCGAGGAATAAAATATGGAGGGAGGTATGAATATTATTGATTTTGGCTAAGAGTTTGATTTGGGCACAAAGAGAATGGCAACCTGCGAGGTTAGCAACTGAAGATACACAACTACGACATCTAATTTGTTTGGCCACTGTCACTATAAATCCCACGAGGACCGGAAAACTGCGTTCATTTCACCATTTAGCCCAACCGATAGCTGGTTTAACAGGACCCAAGATCCATGTCAGGTGGCGTTTGAGAAGACGATAAAGGAATAGACAAGAGGGTACACAGTACATTAATACTACAGTATGTCATTGCGAGTGTGAAGATACCGAGTGCAAAGCCGGGATGAAAAGATCGTATGAGTTGCCTCTTGACTTGCCGAAACCAAGAAACTGCTTGACACTAAGAGAGGACTCCCCTGTAACGTGACGGTTCAGTCTTTAGACGTCTCCCAACCAAATTGAGCTGAACTGAAGTATCCCACACAGTGCAAATGAGGATAAAGCGCAGTTGTAAACCCTATTTTAGTTCTCGTTGTGTCTGCGGGATGAACAGTTTGAGACTTGAAAGGGAGCCAAACCGCTAATCTGCCTGCCGCTATACCAAAATTAACCCGAAAGCCAATCAAGTGGGCACTGGCTACGTAATCTGCTTCACACAAGGTTTCAAATGTAAAATAAACAAACATGTGAACTGTCGTAAGTCGGGGCCAAATGGTTAGGTTGGGGGTCCTCGCTTTACGACGGTACTTTGATATGAAGTTTTCAGGTTGTGAACGATGTGCAAAGAAGCCTGGTGGAATTGAGCAGGGTTCTCAAGCAATTACCAGACAATAAGTGGACTGGTCACCAGCCAACCACAGCACAAATATAGACAAACCACTATTCACGCTCACAATCTCGTACGGCAGGGGCGGGGGGTGGGGGGGGGGTGAACGATGAACCGCAATGCAGCAGGGGAAACGCTGTAATCTGCTTTTTTAAGGCATGTGAGTGGATTTTGAGTGGATGGCAGTCACATGGTCTGAAAGACCCAGCCGTGACCTGTGCACATAAACACCACTTCAAGCAGCCGGAGAAATATCTACCCTCCCTCCGTCCCTCCCAACTTCCCTCCGCCTCTCTTTTCTGTATTGGGTCGGTGGGGGGGGAATGGATTCGGAGTGATCTCAAGTGGTCCGCAGTGGTTTCCTCTCACGGACTTCAAGAGAGAATTGCATGACCGCATCTGATAAGACTAATAGAACCGTTCCCTGACTGGACCAGCCACCCACTCCGCGTGTGTTTCCGCACTCTCCTTGCTTTTTTTTTTTTTCAGGTTCTGCCATGAAGAATTATGGCGCCGTCAGAGAGTACCCAGACCACAGTGGTAGGAAGCTGGGCTGTTTTTGAGCTCTTTCTCACCCAGGAAAATCTCAAGTGTCACTGAAAGCTACTGAACTCATGACATGACCACGGTTTTTAATTCACTGAGGCACAGCGGGCTTTTGCCAACACGCCGGCCCACCTCTTTCTCTCCTTGCCCAATCGCCCCCTGCCCCCCTTTTGTTGTTTTCTGCCGCTGCCATTACCCCATCACTCTTCCACTCAGTCTGGTCAGCGGGCCTTCCAAAGGTCACTCACTATTTATCCCAACAAAGGAGGTCGTGTTTCATTTCCCCGTGCAGACGCTCGGAGAGGAAGTCAAAGCAGGTTGCGCACATGCACATTTCAATTTGAATCCATTTTTTAAAAGCGTGAGACGCTTCCCGTGGGAATAAGTTATCTGTACTTTGTACTCTTACTTTGTCAAAATAGAATTGTTAATTTTTTAACCTCTGGGGACGATGACAATATCCATCCATCCATTATCTACCGCTTTTCCGGGTCAGGTCGCGGGGGAAGTAGCTTCAGCAGGGCTACCCAGACTTCCCTTTCCCCAGCCACTTCTTCCAGCTCTTCCGGAGGAAGATCCCAAGGTGTTCCCAAGCCAGCCGAGAGACATAGTCCCTCCAGCGTGTCCTGGGTCGTCCTCGGGGTCTCTTTCCGGTGGGACATGGCCGGAACACCTCACCAGTGAGGCGTCTGGGAGGCATCCTAATCAGATGGCCCAGCCACCTCATCTGGCTCCTCTCAATCCGGAGGAGTAGCGGCTCGACACTGAGCCCCTCCCGGATGACCGAGCTTCTCACCCGTTCTCTAAGGGAGAACCCGGACACCCTGCAGAGGAAACTCATTTCTGCTGGTTGTATCTTTAAAAAAAAGACATAAATAAAGGTAAAGTCAAATGTGATTGAGCTCTTGACTGGTCTAGATCTTGGGGTCTTGTAAAGCCAAAAAAACAAGACACGAGTGACATGAAAGAATGTGAACTAGGAAGTGGTAATGGTGACGATGCAACAGATTGTGAGAAGCAAGAAATTCTCCATCCATGGCCTTTTTCATAATATAATTCTTTGATGTTGCCATGTACAAGAATGATTTGCGGTCACGGCGTTGTGTCTTGAACCAGACCGAAAACGTACCGACTTCCGGCCTTTAAAAATCATGACCGTGTGTTCTTGCTGCTCTTAGTAGTTTGCAATGATTCCCAATCCTGACCGTTTGCCGAGTAGTTTGGGGGAGGGGGGAATCACTTTTAATACAACCCAAACCACAGGATGATCTTTCAGAGACATCCGACAATCGGGCCTTTGCTCACTTTTAGCGTCAGGGTGAGAACATGCACGGACTGGGCTTGATTACAGTTATGTGCTTAACCCGCTTACTCCCAGACTGGTTTCCCGAACGTTTAGGGGTAAAAAATCACTCTTGAAACACAACGGGATAATCACTCAAGATTTCAGAGACATCAGGTCTTTGCTAAGTTTGATTGTTGGGGTGTGAAGATGCTCAAATTTGGCCCGATCATTGTTTAACGTGTGTTTTAAGATTGGTTGTGGTGTTTCTTTCAAGTCGGTATGGCGGCCACTGCGCAAAGCACTTTTATCAGTTTTTGGAGAAATTATCACAAGGTACCAAACGCTACCGTTGGCTCAGTCTGGAGAAACAACTGAATGGAACGGGAAACCTGTATACGCTGCGAATCCACAGCAGCGTAAACACAAGCCAGATTGGCAGCTGCTTTTCCAAAAACGAACTACACTGCTCCGTAGTAGATTTCGGATAAAGAGTACACGGTGGTACCGTAGACGAGTTTAGCTCTAATGGCATTCCCAAGAGGGTCTTTCTTTTTCAGAAACTTGCTCTCACTGTCTGTTCACCGAGGCAGCTACCAAGTTTCCCATGTTGTCCTTCCATCAAGAAGCATTAATGCGTGCGGTTGTGTTTCTCATGTCTGTTTAGCCGCTGACCTCGTTTCCCTTCTGAGAATTAGCATGAGAAGGGTTAGACCCCCCTACTCTGGACCCCCCCCCACCCCCCCTTGCACAGCCACACAGAAGAAAACGATTCAACTCGCGATGAGTGTTTACCCAGCGGTGCTGGCTTTACACTGAGCATTAGCACAACGCCCCACTGGTGTTTTCACTCTGTTTAAGGTATTAAAGTGCTGCCAAGTTCACTCGAGCATTAAGCTAAACGACTCACGTGAACATCTGCGCCAGAATCCTGCCGTTGCCTTTCCTCTCATAAGTTCCGATCAAAGTCTGGCCCGAGCCCCCGAATGTGACCGATCCAAGAGGGCGTTCTGCCCTGTTTGCGCAGGTGCCTATCCCATCTGCTGCCCTTTGACAAACGGACCACCAGGTTTCTCTTGAGGCATCATAAGCAGTTGACCCCGAAGGCTCTTGAGCTTTGGATGATCACATGGTGTTAGACAGCAGACGGTGTTTACCACCAATCAATGAAATCTACCTTGACCTCATCTTCAGGCTATGTTTTTTTAAGGGGCTTTCAAAATGTGATTATTTTTCTTACAGTAAAAAAAAATAACAAACTCATTACATCACGTCAGCATGCACAGCTAACTCAGCTTCCCCCCAAAATTGAAATTATTTGTTGGTGAACATGATTTGTTCTTCAAAGTGCAAAGTGATTGTCTCGGTCAGTGGTGAAATAGGTCATTTGGACAGGAGGTAAACATCCATCCATCCATCTAGTTTCTGAACCGCTTATCCTCACAAGGGTGCTGGAGCCTATTTCTGTCATTGGGCAGAAGGCGGGGTACACCCTGGACTGGTTGCCAGCCAATCGCAGGCCACATAGAGACAAACAACAGTCGCACTCACAATCGCACCTACAGGCAATTTAGAGTCTTCAAATGATGCATGTTTTTGGGATGTGGGGAGAATCCGGATCATATTTTTACGGATGAAAAATTATGGATTATTTTTGACTAAAAGTACATTGTTTAATGATTTAAGAGGCCCCATAGCTCAGTGATTAGAACACTGGTTTGGTAAACCAGGGGTTGTGAGTTCGTATCTCACTGGGGCCTCGACTCTACTCCCCGAGAGGGGTTGCGTCAGGAGGGGCATCCGGCGTGAAAACTGTGCCAAACAAACATCAGCGTTCATCTGAGATGTCACGCTGTGGCAACCCCAAACGGGACAAGCCGAAACAAAGTTACTTACTTACATTGTTTAATGATTTAATTACTTCACGAGATAACTGACTGCGATTGGCTGGCAATCATTTCAGGGTGTACCGCACCTCCTGCCCTTGACAGCTGGGATCGGCTCCAGCACTCCCTCCGACCCTTGTGAGGATAAGCGGCTAAGAAAATGGATGGATGGATGGATGGATGAGATAACTGAATAAAGAGTAATTAAAATGCAATTAGCCACTTTTAGGGAAAAGTGTCTAAATTTATGGACGTGTAAACAAAATCCTCTTGATATTGGAAATGCTCAGTGGACTGAGGACTGTGTGGCCGATCCACACACCTGCTGTAGCGTCATTCTCGTACCAGGTCTAGACTACATTTAACCGACATCATCTGCACCGGGGCTCACTTTGAGCAAAAAAAAAAAACGCAGCCCCCATCCTGCAAGCCACTTGAAGGCTCAAATAGATGTAGCTCTGTTATTAAGTCAGTGGTCAGTATGACACCTGAGGCAACGCATTCCTCCTCCAAGTGGGAGCAGATGTCAAAGCATGGCATGCAAAGTGGCTCTGGATCAGATGTGGGCTGGGTTTTTTTTTCTTCTTCTACCTTTGGAGACAGGGTTGCTGGTGTTTTTGAGGACAAGCACCCAGTAAGCCAATCTGCACTTGCTCCAGAACGGGGAAGGGCGACATCTTGCTTCGACCCTGATCTCAAAGACGCGGAGAACCATTTCTAGCGTTGAATGTCAGTGGATCTTCGGGACATGTTGGCGTCTTCATTTCTTTTCCATTCATGAGCCATTGCAGTGCCAAACAAACTCTCATGCGCAAAAATGTTCCACATTTGGGTGGGCTTGGATTTGTTTGCCTCGATATGCACACGCGTTAAAATTCCCATAACGTTTGAAGCCAAGGTTTGCGCGCCAGGACTTTGTGGATTTATGTTTTGGTATCTCTTGCGGTATGTGAAGCCTTCATCTGACCATTCTGTACGGCGCTTGTCTTCATTACGGGGGAACTGGAGTCTATCCCTACTTATGTTGTGTGATAGGCTGCTCAATCACATGGCATATACAAATATAGACCAATGAGCATTCACCATCACCTTTACACAGTCTTGGTCATGCTCCTGGCGGTCCCAGCCCTGCCGGTGCAGGTCCCCTGCACATCTGCGCCTCATCAGGGATAATTAACCCTAGTATTTGCCAGATCGTTGCCATCCATGCCTCGTTCCCGCATTTCCTTGTTCCTGATCCTGAACCCCTGTGTACCGACCTCCGCCTGTCCTCCGACCAACCCCGTAAACTTGACACTCTTGATACTGCCGCTCTCTCTGACTGACTCTCCGGGTTACGACCTTGGAACGAATAAAGACGTTCCTTTAACTGCCTCCCTGTCTACCGAGTCGTGCATTTGGGTCCACGCTAGAGTTCTGGTTATGACAGTCTTTGCCAGAACACCTGATCTCGACATTTTAAGAGAGGCCTCCACTCTGCCGTGCTGCTGTTTCAGAAATCTATCAGTAGAACTTTTTGCGACGTTCGATTTGGCCTTCATGTAGAAAGACCCAAACGGAATGGCACCCTGTTTTCCCGCAACCCAAATTGACGCGGTCTTTGTAAACCATCACCAGTGCAGTACAGTTCAGTTCGCCTTCATAGGTGTTCAATAGGTGTGAAGTGGAGTTGGGTCACTAGGATCTAACAAAATCGTCACTCTCCACGATGATAGTAATGGACCAGACACCATTTTTAAAAAAAATACAGAAAATATTCTGGCGATTTACCATTTTAATCTATTTCCTGCGGAACTTAACTGGACTGACTCTGGCTTTTGGATCATTTTTCTCTCATCACGGACCTCCCTGTCCCTCAGTGTCTGTTTGCTTTGCTGGCGTGGTATGGACTTGGAGGGGGGGGGGGGGGGCAGAGGGTCTCCTACTCAAAGATAAATACCTTCATGTTGCTCTGTCATCAGAACAGCTGGAGTGTTTGCTGCCTAAACATCGCATTCGCTTGCACAAACACTTGTGGGCGCTTTAATGTTTTCCTTTCAGGTTACAGGTGAGTTTACATGCAGCAGATGATGACTCCCAAAGGAAATATGTATGAGTGTGTCATCATCCATCCATCCATATGTGTGTGTGTGTGTGTGTGTCTGTACGTGTGTAGCAATGCTGCCCAGCCTGGTTCTGCACCGCACTTCTATTCGTCCATACCAGCGAGGGTTTTACTGCGACGACTCCAGCCTGACATACCCCTACAAGAACAGCACCGTGCCCTCTTCGGTGCTCACTTCTGTTGGGTTGACACTGCCTGCGGTGTCTGTAAGTGGCCCAACCCCACAACGAGCGCACCCCCCGCATTGGGGAACAATGGAAGGCAGAAACCGTGGCTTCTTAAGAACGTTTTGACGATAAAATTTTTTTTACACAAGGGAAATTAGTCCCTGCCCATAGATGACATCCTCCAGTCACCCAGTTCTGCCATAGTCCATGAGCCCCTAGTGCTGGAGCGTTCCTTGTGCTTTCTCCTGTTTATGTCCGTGTCACTGACCTGTTGCTTTCTCTTTCTCTCTCTCTTCTTCCTGTCTTGCTCTCCCCTCTCTCTGTTTTGTAGCTAGCCTGCCTTTCCTGATCATTGAGACTAGCACCATAAAGCCGTACCAGCGCGGGTTTTACTGTTCGGACGAGTCCATCCGCTACCCCCAAAAAGAGGGCGACACCATTAGCGATGCCATGCTTTGCGGTGTTGGCATTCTTATTGCCATCATCTCTGTAAGTCGACCTGCACACCTCCCTGTTTTGTCCTTCAGCTTAAATCTTTTACTCCCCAACTAGTCATTAAGTGATAGGTGCTCCACCTTAGTCCAGAGATGGGTACTTGAGTCACTCTGACTTAGACTCCAGTCAACTTGAGTCACTGATGTGATGACTTATGACTACAAAATCTAAAAGACCTGAGACTCGACGTGACGATGAAGAAATGTTATGAATGCATGCATAAATATTACATAAACTGACCAATAATGCTACAGTTTTAGCTTATTGTTCTTCTCTGAGAGGACCAGACTCTCCAGATAAGACTGCTTAAATAAAACGACTTGACTTTGTGCTTGACTTAGCCTCGGACTCGACTTGAGATAACTCACGACTTGACTTGAGTACGGACTTGATTGAGACTTGAAGCCTCGAGAGACGTACCAGATACTTGCCTAAATGTGACTTGATCCCATCTCTGCCAGTATGTTATCATGCAGTCCTATGCCGTAAATGTGCTTTACATGTCCTCCACCTTCCATACTTGCTCAATCATACTCCATCCATTTTGAATCATCAAAGCTATTTGTTTCTAATTTGTTTCCCCCAAGTGAGTCAGTGGTAGTGAGAAAACCCCCGCCCCCGCCTCAAGCTTCACAAAGTATTTCTGTGTGCGCTTGCCAAACACCAAAGAGTTTTTTTAAAGGTCCTGACCCTTTCTCATAACTCCCACTCGTACGCCAGACCCCACTGGCCCCCCCATGTGACACGACGGGTAAAATCTGTCCCATTGGTTCCATATATGAGTTGCCAGTAAGCCAATTTTGCGTGAAGTCCACATTCCCGTGGCTCAGTTGCTGTTCCACTGATTTTGGTGTTCCAAGGGAAGGCAGAAAGCAGGGGGGGGGGGGGGGGGGGGATGGAGTGTTAGGGTTAGTGGAAACATGCTATAATGACATGCGGTAGGGTTTGTATGTGTCAATTAGTGGCACGTGGTCAGGCTAGATGATCTCTCCAGCATAGACTCCCATCAAAAGTTGCCAGACTGAGACACAGAGACAGACTCACATACAGTTTTTAGCAGTAGCTCAGCTCTTCTGCTTATTAGAACCAGGAGACACTGAGCTTGTGACAGTTTAGCCCGTTACACGTTCATGTGTGGGCAAACCTGGCGTGTCCCAGGCAGCTGTGCTCTATTAGTGGCGTCTGCGCACATGCCAATGGTGTTCCTTGAAGTCTATACGGTGTGTGCGCCATTCTGTGCACCCCCTCAGGGAATTCTTTACAGTGGCATTGGTTCTGAATCCTTGCCAACAATCTCAGGTAAACCCAGTCCTTTACAGAAAGTAGTATGCACACATTTGCAAGAAGACTGAATGCTAATTTTGACAGTCCAAATAAA
Source organism: Syngnathoides biaculeatus (assembly GCF_019802595.1). Taxonomy (NCBI): domain Eukaryota; kingdom Metazoa; phylum Chordata; class Actinopteri; order Syngnathiformes; family Syngnathidae; genus Syngnathoides; species Syngnathoides biaculeatus. The sequence continues at coordinate 5,322,545 of NC_084646.1, forward strand.
CTGGTAAGGACCGTATCGACCTCTCGGGTCTTTACTCTCTGGCGATCCGCAGACAATAGCTCAAACACACCAATAAACCTCTGTGTTTGTTTGCTCTGGCTGTGAGCCCATCAGCTAACCTCCCATCAGGCAGGGAAAGGTGTGTTTATCAGGCCCGACACATACTGTGCTAGTACAATACACAAGACAGACATATCAGCATCAAGCTAATAGGATGTCTGAGCTTCCACGGGATGGTCAGGTCAGTACTCTGAAAGCCAGAGACTGAAGCCTTGTGCTGGGGGATGTGGTTTTAAAGATGGGGAGCTGCCAGGCTGTCAGCCAGACACCCCTGGACCTGTGGACGTGATTGGCAGGCCCCGTGCCTCGATGGCTAGCTCGGGCTTTACCCTCCTCAAGTACAGACGGGGCCTTTTCATGCGGCCTCGGGCTGTGTAAAAACCACTTTGGTTGGAATACCGCAGCAATCACAGGGGGGTTCATCCACCCCAGCTAAGACTATTAGTGCCGTTTAAGTACCATCATACCATTCATGGTAGAGATATTACCGCTACTCTAGAGGAGTTTTGTACAGTAGTGCTTTCAACTGTATGTAAAACCTTCTTTGTCAGTTCATGCAAACCACACCTAAGCACACAAGTAAGAGGGAAGGGGTTTCTTACTTCCACCGCTTTGGCTTCCTCCATCTCCTTTAAAGGCCCCATCATTCTTGAACATTCGTTAATAATCTCCCATCACATCCAAACTGCCTGAGGGAAAGGCAGGCCATGCTCATTGTGTCTCTATGTGTGTCTTTGTGTGGTCGTCACTCTCTTGTCATTTTGAGATACGTCGTGTTTCTTGCATGAGTCAACGTCATACCGCGCGATCGTCTGCGTCAAGGCTTCGGCCAATCCCTTAGAAATCAACCAGTCCTCTCTTTGTAGATCGTGATCGGAGAATCGTACAGGATTCACCAGCTGCACGAGGGGACAAAGTCCTTCGTGGGGAACCCTTACGTGGCAGCGTTCTACAAACAGGTCAGTCCTCGACATACACAGTCCGCCAAGGTGGGTGAACGGGCGGCGTTCTCCATCAAAATAACATTTTTCACTTTCCTCTGCAGATAGGCGTGTTCATCTTTGGCTGCGCCATCAGCCAGTCGTTTACAGACATCGCCAAGGTGTCGGTAGGCCGCCTGAGGCCGCACTTTCTGGATGTGTGCAAGCCGGACTTCGCCGCCATCAACTGCTCACTGGGCTACATCACCGAGTACACGTGCAGCGGCAAGGAGAGCGACGTGCAAGAGGCGAGGTGGGTGGAAACAGATCACGTGTGATCGATTGACTCCATAGTTGTCCGTTGATCACAATTGCCGTTTTTTTTTCCACACTAAAAGCCTTTCATTTTCTCAAAAGCCGACGGTGCGCGTTATAATCTGGTGCGCCTTATATATGGATAAATATTGAGCCTTTAGTGCAGCTCCGTCTAAGGGATGCATAACGTAACCCCAGCCTCTACTGTAGCGTCTTTTCTATGCGCCTTATAATGCGGTGCGCCTTATGTATGAAAAAAGTTTTGAAACAGGGCATTTATTGAAGGTGCGCCTTATAGTGCGGAAAATACGGCACAGTATAGTTAGAACATGTTCAAATGGTGCAGGTTTGAGAACTCAAACGCCAGACGCCAAAAATTGTATAATCTTCTTATTTAGGCTTGGGGGTTTGGGTTAGGTTAGGGTCAGTTTCCTGGTTCACATGAGTGTTTTTAAGGGTAATCCGGATCTCAACATCAAGCCAAAACGGTATCTTCTTCAGTTAGGGTTTTGGTTAGAGGTTTCGATTGGCAATGGTCTCAGGGTTTTGACATTTTTCCCCTCTGAGACTTATCTCATTGAAAAGACACTAAATGCTTCCATATGAACTTCCATTATTTGGACCAGGATGTTAGTATCCAAAAAAAAAATAATAATAATAATAATTGGAAGAAGACATTGTGGTGCATTTTTTCCTTTATGTAACACTGTCTCAGTAGGTTTGATTTAATTAATTTCCCATTTTTTTTTTTTTTTTTTTGGTTTTTCAAATGGATTCTTTACTAAGTTGCCCTTAAACGTGAATAATACACTTTTCCCTTGGATTTTCCTTAATTTTGCTTTGTAGTTATTGCGTTTTGTCTTGATGTGATTTTCCTCTCGACTTTTTGGTTAGGGATTACAGCGCCACCTGTTGCATTTTCTCTCCCATTTAACAGTGATATTTCTCTCCACAGAAAGTCTTTCTTCTCCGGACACGCTTCTTTCTCCATGTTCTCCATGCTCTACCTGGCGGTGAGTAACTGAACCGCGGAAGCGAAGTTTGGATGATGTCGGGGGTGGTCTTACGTGGACAAGATAGAGAAACAATACTTCATTGATCGGAGCCAGCGTGTAGGAGGGAGGCAGCGGGGAGCTCATGAAATGGAGAAAACAAAACATCCTCCTCTTAAGGGATGGATGGACGGATGGATACAGTCCACCTGTTTTCCTCAGGGCAGCTGCCAGTGCACTTACTACCCCCTCTTACGTCCCTCCCTCCATCCAACTGTTGATCCCTGGAGGAATTCACTGCCAGAGTTCCAGATTACATAGACCCACACATGCACATCCATACACTCATACACACACAAAACTGCCCTTTGCATGTTCCAGAGTTGAGAAAACACTTCAGGAAGCTCAGCTGTTCTAAATTGGGAGAGGAAGTAAAAAGATAAATATAAAAAGGCTGACGAGAACCATGTGTCCGTTAACCTGAGATACCCCCAAAGTGCAGAATAGTCAAAAGAGAAAAGGCTTTTAAAAATGTAATTTTAAGATATCCATGCATGCATTTTCTTTGCCGCTTATCCTCACGAGGGTCGCAGGGAGTGCTGGAGCCTATCCCAGCTGTCAACGGGCAAGGAGGCGGTGAACTGGTTGCCAGACAATCGCAGGGCACATCGAGACAAACAGCCGCCCTCACAATCACACCTAGAGTCAATTTAGCGTTCAATTATTGTTCCATGTTTTTGGGATGTGGGAGGAAACCGGAGTGCCCGGATAAAACCCACGCAGGCACGGGGAGAACATGCATGCCCGGGACCTCAGAACTGTGACGCCAAGGCTTTACCAGCTGATCCACCGTGCTGCCAATTTTAAGATATTATTAATATTATTAATCCACCCATCCATTTTCTGAGCCGCTTTTCCTCATAAGGGTCGTGGGAATGATTATTATTGTTGTTGAAATGTCTGATTGACACGATGCTCGAGTTCTGTCATTGTGGGTTTTTATAAAAGCCCATCGCAAAAGTCCAAATCAGTCAAGTGACTGATTTGATAAATTCAACCTGTGAAAAAATGAAGAAATAAACGTGAATTAGTTAAACGGAAGATCTGAAGAAGCGCATGTACTTCTCTGTATCTCCTCATTTTGCCCATGAGCTCATTTTGAAGCATTCAATGCGGCACAGAAAGCAACCACCTGCTAACTGAAGCAAAAGTGGTTGCATATTAATTTCTGTACCAAAATACGAGTCGAGCACATCCAACAACGCGTGGATGTCACCCCCGAACACTGGCCGCCCACCCAGGAAACAATCTATTTCCTGGGAAGAATCTACGCCTGATGTTCTCTGAGCAGAAACTTGAACACCCTCCAGAGACGGTGCTTTGGCGGTCGTCTTTAATGCCGCCCCCCCCCCCCCCCCTTTTCTTTTATTCAGTGTGTGTGCACTGTCTGTCTCTGTTTTAGCAGGTTGTACCTCCCTCGGAACCATCTGTAAAAGAGGCAAACATTTGTCGGACAAATGGAAACGACATACGTGTGATATTTGCGGTCCTGACCACAGCTATGCCTGGTGTGAAGACGGGGTGAGGGTGCGGGGGGGGGGGGGGTATAAAATAGACCCGCGTCCTCAAGTCTTTCTCCTTTCTTGTGTGTGTTTTCATTTTAACACGCTCTTTGAAACAAAGCAACCAGAGAGGGAAAAGATGTCAACGAGTGTGGCTCGATGGTTTTTCAGAACCGCCAGACTTTGTGTCGCTTTTGACTGCCTCCTCCGTGGGAATCCGGGAGTCTTTGATTGTCGTTCCTCTCGGGTCAGATCGTTCGGGTGACACGAGCGCCTTTCGGGGGAGTCTTGGGAGGTTCGGAGGTTTTGCGGGTCCTTTTTTTCTACTCTTACATTCCACAGGGCTGCTGCTAAAACGCTGAAAGTGACCCTAACCCTAACCTCAACCCAGCCTACTAGCATTGACATACCAGCAGCCATATTTAATTAAAGATTGCATAGTAGAATTTTGCTTCACTAAAGTCACAAAAAAATGATACTTGTGCCTATTCTCATCTAAGTAAAGTTGACAAAATTATCTGCAAATATTTTTATCTTTGGGCCCCGGTATGCCGCCCTAACCTTCAATCATCCCCCCTCAACAAATCGCCCTTTGAGTCAAGAGGTTCAGTACGTCGGCCGACGTTCTCGCCCGGCTCACTGCGGCCTGGCTCGTCCTCGCCCGTACTACCTGAGAACCGCCGCACGGGAAGTCTGCAGTCTAAACAATCTCCGCCACGACCGGGAGGGATGGGAGGGATCCCCTTCCTCCCTTTCTCGAAACACAGAAGTAACAATGATAGAGTGTCCAAGAGGAAACGCGCAGGAGGTTTTCAGGAGTCCACGCCTAGCGGGGCACTCAGTTGGCGTGGAGGCGACTTTGCCTGTCTGCAGATATTGTTAGCCTGACTGATTATAAGGCGCACACACGTCAGGCTTTAGGGGGTGGGGGGGCAGACCTTGGCGGAGGTTTTGCCCACTTCTGTGAGAAACAGGAAGCAAAGGTTAAACGAGAGGATGTCGGAGGCACCACGTCTGACCTCACCACTTAGCGCTTACAGTATTTGTGGGAATACGGTGGTAAAATCCTCCACCCCCGCCCCCCCACCTGAATGTGACCCTGGACCTTCTCGAGAGCTGCATCCGTTTACCTCAAGTCCGGATAGATATTGTTGAAAACGGTGTACATTAGTGCATGTGTTTCTGCGGTTCCGTCTTTTTTCCCCCCCTCTCCTCCTTTACGCCGATGTTTTCACAGCTGGCGCGTCGAGCCATCCGGGTCACTGGCAGTCGAAGAGTGCGCAAAACTCTGCACTTCTCCCCCGGCCGCGTCCGCTAAAATTCAGTCGAGATTTTTCTCGCCCGCAACAAGTTGGCTTGTGTGCAGGTGCAGTGTGAGAAAAGGGGGGGGGGTGGTGAAAATATGGAACGAGTGGTCGTGCCGCAGGCGGGTGTGTGCAGACGCATGGTTACGTGTCAACAGTGAGTTGAAGTGAGTTGAAGCGTTTGTGTTGCCAGAGATGTTCAAAATGTGCTTTCTATGGTGTATGGAGAAGTTCTTTACATACATAATCGCTTGGAAAATGATTTATAGCGAGGCGGAAAGACATATTTTATTGTTTACATTTTAGTTTGAGAATTTCAGGCTTTAAGAATTCAAGACTTGGTTTACTCCACCGGTGCAATCGACAAAATACAATTTTAGGATTCCGTTCTCTGCCCCGAGAATTGAGACAATTTGGATGTGCTCGTTTTGTTTTTTCTGAATGCATTATCGAGGTTTCAGATCGAGATTTGTTTATTCAGATATTCAAAATCAACTCTGAATGGGGTTCAAATAAATAGATAAATGCATAAATATACAATATAATATATTATAAATCACTGATGGTGTAGTGGTACACACCCCTGCCTTTGGTGGGGGCAGCGCGGAGTCGATTCCCGCTCAGTGATGTTGTCGATATCTGCCCTGCGACTGACCGGCGACCTATTCGGGGTGTAGTGCGCCTTTCGCCCAAAGCTAGCTGGGATAGGCTCCAGCTTATAATGTAATACGGTAGATAGATAGATAGATAGATAGATAGATAGATAGATAGATAGATAGATAGATAGATAGATAGATAGATAGATAGATAGATAGATAGATAGATAGATAGATAGATAGATAGATAGATAGATAGATAGAATAGATAGATAGATAGATAGATAGATAGATAGATAGATAGATAGATAGATAGATAGATAGATGATCGGGACATCCTTAATTTAAAGTTAACCTTCTAAAAGTGGAAAATGGCAAAGTATTTCTAAGATGAACAGTAAAAGTTTTTAAAAAATTAATGTTACAAGATGGGCGGCACGGTGGGTCAGCAGTGCCGAGGTCCCGGGTTCAATCCCGGGCCTGCTTGTGTGGAGTTTGCATGTTCTCCCAGTGGATGAGATGTTCTTGCAAAAATATCAAAACTGCAAATTGTTGAGATATTGCAAGCATTTTCTTGACCAATCACCCCTTTAAAAGAAATGTAATAATTTGGAATAATATGAACTTCTGATTTGAAAACTAGTTATTCATCAGTTTGTTGCGTAGATAATGGACCTCAGAGGGAAATCATGACGACAATATGGCCGTTTGACCCCCCCCCCCCCCACACACACACACACCCGTACAGTACTCAACTATGCCCTTTCTCTTACAGTTCTATCTCCAGTCCCGGTTCACTTGGCGGGGCGCCCGTCTCCTGCGCCCCCTGCTGCAATTCACCCTGCTGATGATGGCGTTCTATACCGGCTTGTCGCGCGTCTCCGACCACAAGCACCACCCCACTGACGTCCTGGCGGGCTTCGCGCAGGGAGCGCTGGTGGCCTACTGCATAGTGAGTGTCGACGCACTTTTCTGAGCGTGTCCTCGTGGGGACGTTGTAGTGTTAATGCAGTGATGGAGATGATAACGTACATTTTAAGGGAATCGGGATAAAAAGTGATGAAACTAGGACTACAATACTGAAAGGGGAATTCCGGTGGTTTGCATTAACAATGCATCCAATAGGTCATGCAATATGTACTCTATTTTGACAATATGATGTTAAATCATCTCTCATTTAATAGTGTTTTGAAAAGATTTTTAAGGACAATTACGAATTTTCAGGGGCGCTGCCATTTTCGCCAGTCACATGACCTCCGTGAGCGGATGTGACGTGTGACGTGCCGCAACAAAGGCTCGATTAAATGGGACGCCATTTATGCCCAGCGCTGATTTCTCGGATTTATCCTCATAAGATAAAGAAAAAACATTAGCGGTTGATCGGGAAGATGGAGGAATACTTCCATACACATCCGTGAGCGGCACACCCGTGAGCGGCTCTCAACCGCTCGGTTGATGGGGAAGAGAAATGAATACTTCGATTCACAGCCGTGAGCGGCTCGGCCACTCGGTTGATCGGGAAGACGGAGGAATACTTCCATACACAGCCATGAGCGGCTCTCAGCCGCTCAGTTGATCTGGAAGGCAGAGGAATACTTCCATACACAGCGGGTAGTAGCACCACCATGAGCGGCTCAGCTGCTCGGTTGATCGGGAAGACGGAGGAATACTTCCAAACACAGCCGTGAGCGGATACATAAGCGGCTCTGCAGTTCGGTTGACCGGGAAGGCAGAGGAATACGTCCATATACATCAGTGAGCGGCACAGCCGTGAGCAGCTCTCCGCCGCTCGGTTGATCGGGAAGAGAGAGGAATACTTCGATACACAGCCATTAGCGGCTCGGCTGCTCGGTTAATCGGGAAGATGGAGGAATACTTCCATCCACAGCTGTGAGCGGCATAGCCATGAGCGCCTTGGCCGCTCGGTTGAATGGGAAGGCGGAGGAAAACTTCCATACACAACCGTGAGCGGCTCTCCGCCGCTGGGTTGATCAGGAAGACGGAGGAATACTTCCACACACAGCCGTGCTCCGCCGCTCTGTATGGAAGTATTCCTCCGTCTTCTCGATCAACCGATACTGTTATTTCTTCACTAGATGAGGATAAATCCGAGAAATCCGCACTGGCCATAAATGGTGTCTCGTGTGATCGAGCGTTTGGAACGGCATGTATCACGTCACATCCCCTCACGTAGGTCATGTGACTCGCAAAAATGGCCGCGCACCTGAAAATTCGTAATTGTCGATAAAATTCTTCTCAAAACACTATCAAATGAGAGAAAATTTAAAGTCACGTTATCAAGATGGAGTACATATTATATAACCTATCGGATACAGTGCTAATGCAAACCACCGGAATTCACCTTTAATGAAACGTGATTATCCAATTATACAGTAGAAAGATTGATCTTGGAAAGATTCCTTCAAACAAGTAAACAGCTAGCCTAAAAAGTCTTCGAACTCGTGTACGGTATTAATACTAAAAAGAAGCAGATTTGCACAAAATATATGAAAGATATTTATGAATTACTTGTTAATGTAATCATCCTCTTCCACACTCAGAGTTTGGCACAACTATCTTGCCAGATGATGAACGAAACACAACTCGAACTTGATAGAATTTTTGTTTTTTGGCAATGTCAAAACGTAAAGTACGATAAATATAATTGCTAGAGGCTCTACGCATCCACATCAAACGCAACATTATTCCTTACTTGGCTCACAACCGCGTTCACCTCCTCTTTCCTCCCCTCGTGCGTCTTCTGCTCCAGTTGGCCACGACTGGGAAGGAGTCGGCAGCGAAGTGAGGAGAAGGCGATTTCCCGTAATGAAGAACACATTGCGCGGTGCGTTTGCGCGAGTGTGTCAGTGTCAATCTACTCTCGGCGAAAAGGGTGAATTACACCCCCAGAAGAATTTTCATCATCATCATTATCATCACGAAATGGAGGCAAAATGAGAACCAGGCTGTTAAATTATTTCAGTTGTGTGGATTTTTATTTTTTATTTTTGGGCAGTTCTATCGCCGCAGTCGGGCCCCTCGGCTTAACTCGGCTGCCTCTGGGGAGAAGCATGAACACACAAACATGGTCAAATCTCACCTTCATCCATCACGGAAGGGATTAGATTCATAAAAATTGCGCAAGAGGGGAGCCGTGGCGCCAAGACCAACCTTGGCACAGGGGGCATGAACACACTTTGCCCAGCGGTATGGGGTCCGCGCTTGAGTGCCGGCACGGCTTGCTCGGTTGCAGTAACAATAGATTGCAATGCTTGTGGTTCAATCGTCTCCTGGACTACATCAGCCTTGACAGAAACCACCCCCCACCCCCCCAAGAAATGGAAATATGTACATCGAGCGTCCTGCTGCTGATCAAGGCGATGATGTTAGCTTTACAGCCCCTTGTGAGATACAAGTACCTTGACTTTGTAGTTTTTGGAGATATGAGCCATTGCCAGCACACTCCACAACATCTGGTCATCATCTATTCACATTGGTTTCATATCAGTACCATTTGGCTGATTTAACCAATCACAAACAGACCCCACAGAAGAATAAGGATTTAAGAACCTGCGGGATTTAATGTTCTTTGTCTCTACATTCGGTTGATCCATCCATCCGTCTTCTACCAGTTTGCCTGGTCGGGTCCCAGGGGCAGTAGTTTTAGTGGGGATGCCCAGACTTCCCTTTCCCCAGCAACTTCATGCAGCTCTTCTGAAGGGATCCCGAGGCATTCCCAAGCCAGCCAGAGATGTAGTCTCTGCAGTGTGTCCTGGGTTGTCCCCGGAGTCTCTTTCCAGTGGGATGTGCTCGGAACACCTCACCAGAGAGGCGTCCGGTTGGCATCCAGATCAGATGCTCCAGGCATCACATCTGGCACTTCATTATGCGGAGGAGCTGGGGCTCTACTCTGAGCCCTTCCCGGATGACCGAGCTTCTCTAAGGGAGAGCCCGGACACCCTGTGCGGGAAAGTCATTTCGGCCGCTTGTATCCGGGATCTTGTTCTTTCGGTCACGACCCACAGCTCGTGCTCATAGGTGAGGGTAAGAACGTAGATCAACTGGTAAATTTAGAGCTTCGCCTTTCAACTGAGCCTCCTCTTTACCACAACGGAGCGATACAAAGTCCGCCTCGCTGCAGACACTGCACCGAGCTGCCTGTCGACCTCCCGCTGAACAAGATCCCAAAGATAGTTGAACTACTCCACTTGAGGCAGGATCTCATCCCTGACCTGGAGAGGGCACGGAACCCTTCTCCGAGTGGGGACCACGATCTCAGATTTGGAGATGCTGATTCTCATACCACCCGGTTCACTCTCTGCTCTGAACCGCTTCAGTGAGCACGGCCTGATGAACCCAACAGAACCACATCATCATGAACCACATGGTGATTTTGCTGGAAAAGCAATATCACGTTTAGGAGCTTCTGAATCATGTACGTAACATAATCGACCATTGTCGTTGTAAATGTTTGGTGTACAGTCGCACGAGAACTGAGGCGACTACGTCACCCATCTCACCAAAGATGCATATCATATTAAACGGAGCAAGAGATTCACGTTGGGGACACATCATTTTGCACAGGTCCGTCACTTGTCAGGATTTCCTGTTTCATGACAAATTAAGAATATATCAGCATTTCAGAATCTATATTTTTGATTTTACTTCCTAGCCAGTGCCAGACCAGGCTCAGATAAAACCTGGTTGAGTTCTGTGATAAAGGTCAGTATTTTTTTTCTTTTTTTATACAAGGGTCTGTACTTCTACTTCAGTACAGAGTGTGAGTACTGTTGCTACAACCGATGGCAGACGTGCACATCTGTGAATATTTGCGGTGCAGCAAGGACACGACACCCAACGAGAGGCTGCGGTGGCGACCCGAGCGGGACTAAATCCTCAAGGGTGCAGAAATGCAACGCATCGGACACGGCCGGCACGGCTCCGGCGATATTTATTTTGACTCCGGAGCGAGCGAAAACACGAGTCGGCTCGTCAAAATAACGTCAGGGCGAAGTGGGGGAAGGTCACCGAGTGTGCGTGGGATTTCTGCGGTGTCTGAAGAGGGTCCACGTGCACAGAACCGAGGCCGCATCCCAGTGTAAAAATAGTGATTCCTCGACATATGGCGCGGTTTCATATCTGCGCAGATGAAAATGTCATCATTTTGATCGTAATTTGACTGCTATAGATGGAGGATATAATGACATAATCATAATACAGTGAAGAAAATGAGAATTTGAACGCCCTGCTATATTGCAAGTTCTCCCACTTAGAAGTTTTATCATAGGTGCACGTCCACTGTGAGAGAGATGATCTAAAAAACAAAATCCAGGCACTAGTCGTCATGGTAACAAAAGCCTGACATTGCATTGGCCCTGCAGCCGTGGCGGCCGGGTGAGCAGTGGTTCATTTGCACGAGATAGCGCCGCCGCATGAAAATGGGATAATTTCAGGGTCATTGAGGGAGAAAAGTGTTCTTTAATTTTGTATCCTGCAGGTTGTTTAACCAAATAATATGACAAACGACACACATTTTTAAAATTGTGGAGAAAGAAATGCATAGTATGTCTCATTTAGAGTTCTGAACAAAAGTAAAAAGATGTTAAACCAATTAAGAGTGAATAAAAAAAAATATATATATATATAGATATATATAACCTGTTATTGGTAATAAGTATAATAGTAAGTAGGTTTGGAGCGCATTTGTGGGAAACCACCCAGACTAAATGAGGGCGGCGTTAACGTTATTGCTCCCCGCGGCAGCGGTTCCCTCTTTAACCCTCCGTCAAGCGGCAATAAATTTAAAAAAAAACACAAAAACGCAGGGCCAGTGTCAACACATTCAGCCTGCTTGTGGCGATGCGTTCGAGTGACTCCGCCTAGCTTTTCGTGTGATGATGGAGGATGTTTTAAGTCTTTTGTTTTTGCCCTCAAAGGGTCCATGTTCGATTTTTGCCCCAATTATGAATAAATGAATGAATGTTTGGTCTCCGTTTTAGGATTGCTGAATTTTATGAGCAGATCGTGGAGGGGGGAGGAAAAATATCACTAACATCAACATTATCATTAACACGGCGGAACACGGTGAAAGTGTTGGCCTCGCAGTTCTGAGGACCCGGGTTCGATCCCGGCCCCACCTGTGTGGAGTTTTCCCCGTGCCTGCGTGGGTTTTCTCCGGGCACTCCGGTTTCCTCCCACATCCCAAAAACATGCAACATTAATTGGACACTCTGAATTGCCCCTAGGTGTGATTGTGTTTGTCTCGACGTGCTCTGGGATTGGCTGGCAACCAGTTCAGGGTGTGCTTCGCCTCCTGCCCGGTGACAGCTGGGATGGGTTCCAGCACTCCCCGCGACACTCGTGAGGATAAGCGCATCGGAAAATCCATGAATTATCATTAAAAAACCCAAGTCACCAGGATAATCGTTCAGGATAATATTTGCGGCAACACCCGACAATCCAGCCTTTGCCGACTTTGGTTACCCTAACCCTAACCCTACACCCTGAACTGGTTGAAAAAAAAATTCTGCTCCATTCATTTCTTAGCCACTTATCCTCACAAGGAGTGCTGGAGCCTATCCCAGCTGTCAACGGACAGGAGGGAGAGTAAACCCTGAACTGGTTGCCAGCCAATCGCTGGGCACATCGAGACAAACAGCTGCACTCACAATCACACCTATGGACAATTTAGAGTGTCCAATTAATGTTGCATGTTTTTGGGACGTGGGAGGAAACCGAAGTGCCCGGAGAAAACCCACGCAAACTCCACACAGGCGGGGTCGGGATCGAACCCGGGTCCTCAGAACTGTGAGGCCAACGCTTTACCAGCTGAGACACCGTGCCTAGAGGGTAACCAATTGAAGAGTTTGTTTTCAAAACGAGACATAAGTATTTTTTTCAGATTTACGAAACTCGCGGCAAAATTATCCATTCGGAGCTGGATAATTTTGGCGCGAGTTTTGTAAATCTGAAAAAAATACCTATGTCTCGTTTTGAAAACAAACTCTTCAATTATAGAAATATTTTGGAGACATCCGTCCACGGGGCTGGTTTGATCGGAAGGGAGGAAAAAATAGTCTACATTTGGCTCGATTTTGTTTGTTTGCACTCCACTTCAAGATTGTTGACCCGACTGGTTTACGAGCAGATCGGGGGGGGGGGGGGGGGGGGGGGTGTCACTCTAAATACACCTCACACAATGAATCTTCAAATACACATCATAACTTCCTGGGAAATTACCAAAGTTGTACTATTTGTGGTTCTTTTGGTCAGCTAAATTATTGGATAATGGAAGGACATTATCGCCAGTCGCCAGCCGCCGTCGTAAACAAAGCCACTGACTTAGAGTTGCCGCGCATTCACTTCCTGTGTGACGCGGCGTCTTTATGTGACAGGTCTGACATTTCGGTTGCGGTCGGGGCGCACGACTCGAGGGGCCGAGTACACGCGGACGCGCGCCCGCGTTCGCACAATCCGCTCTGTGTGAGGGGGCGCGTGCGTGCGGACGGGAAGCGGCGATAAGTTCATTAGCGTGACAGGTTCAGGGGGGTGGGGGTGAAAGTTCGGAGGTTTCGGGCGTACAGCGCCTCCGATGGGAAAAGCGTCACGATGCCTTCCCACGACGTCTCGTGGGGGTTGGTGGGGACAGATAAGCCCCCCAACCCCACCACCACCTAATTACAGTAAAAGAATGTGAGCCCTCCCACATATGCTAAATATATACCCGCCAGTATTCGTTTCATCCATAACTATACCACAAACTGTGATCTGAAAGAATTTACCGCAATTCCTGGCCTACAGAGCGCACCTGGTTACAAGCCTCACCGAGTACATTTGTAAAGGAAATACCATTTGGTACATACATACGCCGCAGCTGTGTAAAACCCGCGAGTGCCCACGTTGAAACACGAGATATTTCCAAAGAAATACGGTACATAGAAAGAGTTTCACGCTAACGCGGCGCTAATGCTAACAGGGCCGGTTAAAATCAAACTTACCGGTAAATATCATTGAGACACGCCAGTAACAAAGCACAAACACGTAAGCACAGCGCTAACATGAGCGCAGCACTAACTATCGGGCAGCGCTAACACTAGCGCAGCACGAACAGGGCTGGTAAAAGTCACTTCCTCGGTACATATATTACACTGGTCTCATTCTTACCTTTTCCCCTCGAGTGCCCCCCCTGCGCCCGTTAGCAAAAATGCACAATATAACTGCATAAACGGCAGGGTTAAAAGCATGTGGAAAAAAAGTCACGGCTTGTAGCCCGGAAATTACAGTACTATAAATATTGTATTTATTTTTTCCACATTTTATAAGATTACCATTAAATGTAAGTGAAAGAAAAATGATAGAATATTCTTTGTCTTCACTAAAAGACTCGCCATAACTTCCACTAACAACCCAGGCTAAAGTTAGCTCCGATGTGACGTACATGACGTTGATGGCGCGCATACTCATCAAGGCAGCTGTGCGCTTGTTACGTGTGATGTCATCCCCTGGCGAAGGTCACCCGTGCAGGTCACTCCAGGGTCAGCGAACGTTACGCTGTAATTCGGGGGGAATTTTATAATGATGGCAGTCACAGACAAGTTAAGTTTCGTGTTTTTTTTCCCCCCTCTCTATATTACTCGCCTCACTTCCTGCTCGCCAATGCCTCATTTCCTGTATGATGCCATCCCGATCGCAGGAAGAGATTTCCCCAGTGCCTTTCTTTCCCTTTCCGTCATACTCACGCTCGCGGCCAGTGTGGTCTGCGTCGTCGCGGAATTGGGGATTAGCCAGAATATCCACCTCGCGTTTGGGTGAGCCGTGCGCAAGTCACTTCCGTCTGGCGGATTAGTCACCCGCTCGAGCTCCAAGCGAAAGTTTGGAGCAATGTGTGAGGTCATGCCGCTTTAAGCAATTTTATTCCACTTTGAGCCGAGTGACAAAGCGGCAGAGTCTTGATTTGATTTCATACCAAATTTGATTGCAAAGTGATTTCGTTCAATAGCAATCAAAAACATCCATACAGAAAACACCATTTTACTATATCCGATATCAATATGTCGCGAGGGATTTTTCGTGCACTTTACATGAGTTTATAAGAAGGTTAAAAATCCAAAACAAATTGAGTGTAACTAAAAGAGGGCTGAAATCATGTTGAAGTTTTAGGGTTAGGAATTTGTGTTATGGTAGGGTTCGTATTTTTAGGGTTAGGAAATGTAGGATGAACCCCCACCAGGCTCGAACCGCGATCGAAATCACGAAACTGACAGGGGAATCCCAACTAAATAGACCCTCCCCTCAAAAAATCGAACATTCCCCCGGGGAGCCGAATTATCTATTTATTTAATACATTTTAGATGTATTCAATCGGCCTGATTATGTGTACCTTCCTCCTTCCAATTTAGTTATCAATTAAGTTCCAACCAACCTCCGGATTTTAAAAACAGCCAATTACAAAAAAAGAATGTGTAACCTAGCACTCTTTTAGCACATAGCACGACGTTTCCACCCTCTTGGGGCCCTTTTCAAGCGCACTTACTCACCAAATGTCTTCTCTCTTTGACGTCCCGTCTTGAAATGGCGGACAATATGTCCGTCCTGGAAATTTAGGTTTAGGCGGGAAAAGGTGTTTGGGGAAAATGCTCCGTGGATTTAGGGTGAGGATCAGGGTTTGGGGTAAGGTGATAGAGAAAATAAGGCATCGGGAATTTTATCAAGCTCTCTTCAGTCGAAACCCCAACTGAGTAGGGGCACTGGCTGGGTTAGGCAATGTAGGATGAACCCCAACCAGCCTCAAGCACGATCGGAATCATGAGACTGATTGGGGCCACGTTTCAACCCTCTTGGAGCCTTTTTCAAGCGCACTTAGTCACCAAAAGACGTGTTCTCTCTTCGACGTCTCATCTTGAAATGGTGGACAATACGTCAGTCCTGGAAATTTAGGTTTAGGCGGGAAAGGGTGTTTGGGGAAAAGGGTAAGTGGATTTGGGGTTAAGATCAGGGTTTGGGGGAAGGTGATAGAGAAAACAAGGCATGGATCGGGGAATTTTATCAACCTCTCTTGGGCCTATTCGGTCGAAACCCCAACTGAGTAGGGCCACCAGCCTCAACCACGATCGGAATAGGTTTAGGGTTAGTGTTCAAACAAAGCTACGATTAGTCTTATGCGTTTTGGTCAAATTTTAGACACTTTCCACAAAAGAATTTCTTCCAAAACTGAGGAAAACAATACCGAATGTTGATGTTCTCTTTTCCGACGCGCAACGAATTCTCACTGTGGCGTTTCATCCCGTGCCGCCAGGTATACTACGTGTCGGACCTGTTCAAGCCCCGCCCGAAGGCGGCCACGCCTCCTCCGTCGCCCATCAAGAAGGAGCTCCTGCCCTCGTCCGACATCATCGAGAGGAACAACCACCACAACATGGTGTGAGGAAGACCACTGATCTTCCTCTTCCTCGTCGTCCTGCGACCCACGTCGCTGCTTAAACCCCACCCCCCCCCCCCACACACACACACACACAGACACTCCCCCACCCCTCCCTCATCGGACAGTAGAATGTAGCTAAAGGGCAAACTCAACAAACCCCCCACGCAATCCGCGAGGAGCCCCATCCTGGACGGCGGTTGGCGGGTGCCGTGGGGGCGGGGTTTACTACCAGATCCGGAAAAATAAAACCACAAATTGGAAAATGACAGGCGGAGCTTGAAAGAGATGATAGAAGAACAACAACACCAAGAAAATGAAGAGACAAAAACAAACTTCCTGCAGAAGGGAGCGAAGGAATTCTCGCGATGTTTACTCTCTGAAGTCTCCGTGGCCTCGGAGCGGCAGCACCAACAACTTCCTCAGCGACGGGAAGGATGGAAAATGTAATTTAAAGCACTGTTTTTCTTTTTTTCTTCTTTTTTTTCCATTTTTATTTTGTAAACGTTCATTGTCCGCGATCACCACTCGCCGCCCGGCGCGTCCAAGCGGAAACCCGACCGCGTCACGCCGGCCTCGCTCGGTCGGGGCGTTCTGCCCGGCGGGCTCAGTGCGGCCTAAAACCCGGGATGTTGCATTTATTATAGATTTGGGTGAAAATGGGTTAGGGGGAGGGGGGGGTGGTTAGGGTTAGGGGAGGGTGGGGTTAGGACATTTCCGGAAGAACCAAAAAAGCACTACATCCTTTACATGTGACCTTTATTTGACCCTATCACAACTTTTGACGGACCTTTTGTAGAACTTGCTGTTAGGAACCGAATAGAAAAATTGGACTAATTGATCTATTTTTTGGGGGGGTGGGTGGGGGGGGATTTCCCCAAATCTGGACAAAAGTTAGAAAAGGTCAAATTAAATGCACCTTGTAAAGGTCGCCACGCATTTTAGGTTCCTGCTGAATTCCCACCCAAGGTGAATATCATATTGCATAATGGGAGGAGTTTACGTAAGAGGCGTGGCTGTGCCTTGGGACCTCCCTCTGGGGGGGTTGGGCGTTCTGATTGGGAGAATTTAAAAGGGGTGGGGTTTGGGTGATTGACAGCCAGTATGGCACATCATGTCGGGGCGGTTGGGGGCTCTTTCTGCTGGCCGGGAGGGGCTCCAAACCCACCCCAGTCAATCCTCGGCAATGAATGTGTGTATGTGTGCGTGTACGTGTGCGCATGTGTGTGTCGTGGTTCTAGAAAAAACAAACTGTGGATCTCCTGTTTTGAAACGTCTCCCTTTTCAATTTTCACACACACACACGGTTGCACATCTTCATCAGAGTTACAGTCCGTCCGATCGCCTCTCTAAGCTGTTTTCTCTTTTTCTTTTTTTTCCATATATATAAAAACATATAAATAATGTATAGATCACTAAAAAAAAAAGAAAAGAAAAAGTAACCGTGTACATGTTTTCGATATATCCACTATAATTGCAGACCTGTGTTCTTTGTAAAATGCTGCTTGAAAAGCAACAACGGACAGAATTTTTTTTTTTTTGTTTTGTATCTAGACAAGTCAACCTATCGTAGATTGTCATAATAACGTTTTGTAATATGCACTCGGTAAATACAGCCGCAGTTTCTAATCAATCCCACGTGAGTATTTTTGGATTGTTTGTGTTTTGTACAAAAGAAATTGTGGCAGTTGTTGTTGTTTTTTTTCCTGCCAAATGTACCAAGCGCTACTCCATGTGCTTTTCAATAAAAAAAAAAAAAAGCTCGTTATGAACACACGTGCAGGGGGGGCGGAGGGTTTCTTTTAATTGCTGTTATGAACTAAAAATTGTATGATTGAAGCTATTTTCAAACGCATTTGTCCATTGTCTGAGAAAAAAAAAAAGGATACAGTAGTTATTATTGGAGGTCGACTGTTAGGCGTGATGAACAGGTTAGCTTTGGTTTTGGGTCGGGTCGGTGTCGGTGGTTAGAAGTTAGTTTGGGACGGCGGATTAGGGTAGAACTGGGCTTTTTGGGTTAAGTAGGGTAAAGGGTTCGGATGGTCGGATTAGGTTGAGGGTTGGGAAAGTTTTGTGAGGGTTTGTTAGAAAAACGGATAGGCTAGGATAAGGTAAAGCTATTATTTTTTTTTATAAGTTATTAGTTATTGTTATATATAGTTAAATATAGTTATTGCTACAGAATTGCCAAGACAACCAAACTTAGCCAAGAAGTGTGCAAAACTTTTGTTGGGACACATAAAATCCCCTTAAACGCCACTTTTCCCGGAACATTTGAATTTGAATATTTGGTCTTCCATCCATCCATCCATCCATTTTCTTAGCCGCTTATCCTCACCAGGGTCGCGGGGAGCGGTCAGGTTCCACCGAGTCTTACAGGAAAATTCCGGTGGTTTGGAGTAACAATGTGTCCAATAGGTCAGGGGTGCAAACTCGTTTTCCTCGCAGGCCACATTGTTGTTCCGGTTTCCCTCGGAGGACCGTCATGACTATGAAACAAAAATATTTAGTCGTCTCATCCTGTTTATATCATCAATTTATGAACTAGTTTTGGAATCAGAAATCAAGGGTAACGTGTTTTTCAACTATTCACGTTTGGTAACAAAAATGCTTGGAATTGCTTAACTTTTATGATTTATGACAATTTGAAATTTTGACACAGATTTTTTACTACAATCGTGGAAATTGACACTCTAGATTTGGCTTCGCGGGCCACATAAAATCACGTGGCGGGCCAGACCTGGCCCCCGGGCCTTGAGTTTGACACCAGCGCAATAGGTCATGTAATATGTTCTCAACCTTGCTCGTCAGACTCCGCGTCCGAAGAACCATCCGAATATTCAACATTATTCACAGCCACGGGTTCAAATCCGTATGGACGTATTCCTCAGTCTTCCCGATCTACCGATACTGCGATTTCTTCACCAGATGAGGATAACTCCGAGAAATCAGCGCCAGGCATAATGCTGTCCCATGTAATCGAGCGTTTGGAACGGCACGTAACACGTCACATCCGCCCACGTTGGGTCATGTGAAAAATGGCGGCGCACCTGAAAATCCGCGTTTGTCGATAAAAATCTTCTCAAAACACGATTAAATGAGAAAGGATTTAACATCACATTATCAAGACAGAGTACATATTATATAACCTATTGGATACATTTGTTACTGTTATTTTCCTTGAAACTCGGATCGCTGGATTCAGAGTCCGGAATGCTCGCCATTCCACAATGGAAACCCAACCCCCCCCCCCCCCCCCCAACACACACACACATAATATTTGGTCTTGTAAACCCAAATATTGGAGTTCAAACTTCACTTTCATGGACGACTTTCACAAGGCCGCAACGTTCAAGCGCCCACTGACAGCCGACTTGGCTTCCCCCCACGCCCCAAAAAATGGAGGAGCTAGCGCTTGAATTTGTCTGCTGTGGAGTTCACGGAGAGGCCAGCGAAAACAACAACACCGGAAAGTTTAAAAACATTTCAGAGGAGGAAGAAGTAAAATCGACAGCGGTTTTAATAAAGCGAAGAAAACCACTTCGCGGTTTGTGATCGTGACCGAAACCAGCGGTGTCATTTTGTCCACCGCTGTGCAAATAAAAACTTGACCGACATCTTTTGGTGCTACAATCCGTCACGCGAGTGCGGCGATAGCGGACGGTTTAGCAAGTCTGGCCGTACGGTATCGTGTCAGCCTTTTATCGGCAGCCTTGAAAGCGCGGGGTCGGAACCAGCGGCTGGCAGACCCGAACGGGCCCGACCGAAACCAGAGAGGCCCGTGTTCTGGTCGTGGTTTTTGGCGGGAGCCGAGATGGCGCTGATCAAAATCGTTTTACAGGACCTCTGCGCAATCTCGGGATGCTGTGTGTATGTGTGTGTGTGCACGTGCATTATGTTTATATGTTTGTGTTTAGGGTGGCACAGTGGGCACACTTCTGAGGACCAGGGTTCAAATCCCGGCCCCTGCCCGTGTGGAGTTTTCATGTTCTCCCCGTGCCTGCGTGGGTTTCCTCCGGGCACTCCGCTTTCCTCCCGCATCCCCAAAACATGCAACATTAATTGGGCACTCTAAATTGCCCCGAGGTGTGATTGGGAGTGGGCGTTGCCCTCACAGTTCTGAGGTCTTGGGTTCCATCCCGTCCCTGCCTGTGTGGAGTTTTGATGTTCTCCCCGTGCCTGCGTGGGTTTCCTCCGGGCACTCCCACGTTCCAAAAACATGCAACATTAATTGGGCACTCTACATTGCCCGTAGGTGTAATTGTGAGTGCGACTGTTTGTCTCTATGTGCCCTGCGATTGGCTGGCGACCAGTTCAGGGTGTACCCCGCCTCCTGCCCATTGACAGATGTTATAGGGTCCAGTGCTCCCCGCTACCCTTGTGAGGATAAGCAGCTAAGAAAATGGATGGATGGATGGATGAATATTTGTATGATAGCTGTATGATAATCAGTATAAGTAATTATTATGATAATGCCTGATAATGATGAAAAATGCATACATTTTAACATATTATTAGCATCAATTTATGAATCACGGTGAGGATCAATAAAATACTATAGTAGTATTCTTGTAAATATAACAAATAGAAAAATTATTTTATGACGTTAAGGAATAATTCATCCATCCATTTTCTTCACCGGTTATCCTCACGTGGGTAGCGGGGTTGCGCTGGAGCCTATAACAGCTGTCAACGGGCAGGAGGCAGGGTACACCCTGAACTGGTCGCCAGCCAATCACAGGGGACACAGAGACAAACAATTGCACTTACAATCACACCTAGGGTCATTTTATAGTTTTCTATTGACATATGTTTTTGGGATGTGGGAGGAAACCGGAGTGCCCGGAGAAAACCCAAGCAGGCACGGGGAGAACGTGCAAACTCCACACAGGCGGGTCCGGAATCGAACCTGGGACCTCAGAACTGTGAGCCCAACGCTTTACCAGCCGAATCCACCGTGCCGCAAAATACATACATAATAATATATTATTACGATAAACTTGTGAATGAAGATGATGATCAATATGATATTGTAGTAGTATTCTTGTAAACATAACAAATAGAAAAAAAATTACGACGACGAGGAATAATTCATTTTTTTAAAAATCGAAAATTGCTGAGGCAAGCCTGGAAAGACATTTTGGATCCATAATCAAGAAACGCGGTGAAGAACCTTTAGTGAGCCAAAGCCCAGCGAAAGAAAGCAGACACCGAGGAAATGACACCACGACTCTGTATTAAATATAATACAATGTATGAACCTGTCTCTACATGGTCCACATGATATGAAAAGCTGCGTAATTTCAACAAGTGCGCTGCTGTGTATGCAGTGCGCAACGCAGCCCGGATAGATGCGGCCCCACCGGGGGGCTCGGAGGACCCCGGCGGGACCGCGGACTCTTCCTTTGGGCCGACGGGAGCAGATTCCCGGCATACTGCACAGTATTGTGGGGGACACGTAACGCCACTCACGGTGGGAACTGTCATCAAAACAATATTTAAATACCATAAAAGAGGATTTTTTTTTTGTTTGGCACGTATTAACCTATTTCTGAGTGGATTTTGCGTGAAAAGGAGGACACAAAGGGGCGCTGGATGCTTCCGCCGGAATCAAGTCAGTCGGTAATCTCGTGTGTGTGTGTAGGCGGGGGCGGCAGGATTAATATCCGGGATTAATGCGCCGCTTTTCACGACGATGATCCGACATGAGAACGCCGTGTCTTTGTCGGCACAGGAGGATTTTTGCCACCTTTTGTTTTTTTTTTTTTAATATTACAAAAAAAAAAAAAAGGAATAAAAGCCCAAATCCGGCGGGGGCGTCAAATGCGCTCAGACGGGAGTTCTCATGTTGTTTGGGGCCCACAGGAAGGATGGATTAACCTAATTCCTGTGTTCCTGTTTGGGGGGGGGGGGGGGGGGCGGACCTTCCGTCTATTTAGTAGCTTCAATTGAATTTCAAATTGATTTGACTTTCATTTATTTGATTCCATTTTCATACATGCCATAAATGTTTTTCTGGTACATCTGTTTCAAAGCTCATCTGTCGTCAAGGAACGGATTTATACTTTATCTTATGTATATACAGTGAAGAAAATAAGTATTTGAACACCTTTGCTATATTGTACGGAAACATATTACTGCCACACCAGAAAAAAAAAAGAGGTCACGTTTCGCATAATAATGTGATAGGTGTCACATAATTATGTGAAATCCGACCTCTTTTTTTTTTTTTTTTTGGGTGTGGCAGCAATACGCTTCCGTAATATTGCGAGTTCTCCCACTAAGTAATGAAATTTTCATCGTAGGTGCATGTCCACTGTGGGAGAGATCATCTAAAAAGAAAAATCCAGAAATCACAATGTATGATTTTTTTTAACAATTTATTTGTGTGACAAATAAGTATTTGAACACCTGTCTGTCAGCTAGAATTCTGAGCCTCAAAGACCTGTTAGTCCGCCTTTAAAAGTCCACCTCCACTCCGTGTATTATCCTGAATCAGATGCACTTGTGTGAGGTCGTTAGCTGCATAAAGACAACCTGTCCACCCCATACGATCAGTAAGACTCAAACTTGGAACATGGCCGAGACCAAAGAGCTGTCGAAAGACACCTGAGACAAAACTTGTATGACTCCACACGGCTGGAAAGGGCGACGGAGAAACTGCCAAGCAGCTTGGTGAAAAAAGGTCCACTGTTGCTGGAGCATTCGTTAGATAATGGAAGAAGCTAAACATGATCGGAGTGGAGCCCCAATGCAAGAGACCAGCTCGTGAGGTCTCAATGATCTTCAGAAAGGTAAGGAATCCGTCTAGGACTACACGACAGGACTTGGTCAATGACCTGAAAAGAGCTGGGACCACTGTTTCCAAGGTGACTGTTGGTAATACACTCAGACGTCATGGTTTGGCGCCGAAGGTTCCCCTGCTTAAACCAGCACACGTCAAGGCCCGTCTTACGTTTGACAATAAACCATTTGGATGATACAGAGGAGTCATGGGAGAAAGTTTTGTGGTCGGATGACACCAAAATGGAACCTTTTGGTCATAATTCCAAAAACCGTGTTTGGAGGAAGACGAATGATGAGTTCTATCCCAAGAACACCATCCCTACTGTGAAGCATGGGGGTGGTAGCGTCATGCTTTGGGGGTGTTTTTCCTGCACATGGGACAGGACGACTGCACTGTATTAAGAAGAGAATGACAGCGGTCATGTATTGTGAGATTTTGGGGTTTCAACCTCTTTCCCTCAGTCAGAGCAAGATGGGTCGTGGCTGGGTCTTTCAACATGACCCATGATCTAGAGAAGATCTGTGTGGAGGAGTGGGCACAAATCCCTCCTGCAGTGTGTGCAAACCTGGTGAACAACTACAAGAAGCGTTTGACCTCTGTAATTGCAAACTGTAGCAAATATTAACATTGCTTTTCTCAGGTGTTGAAATACTTCTTTGCAGCTGTATCACACAAATAAATTGTTTAAAAAAATCATACATTTTGATTTCTGGATTCTTCTTTTTAGATTATCTCTCTCGCAGTGGACAGGCACCTTCGATGAAAATTTCAGACCCCCTCCATAATTTCTAAGTGGGAGAACCTGCAATTTCGCAGGGTGTTCAAATACTTATTTTCTTCTCTGTAGTTGAAGCAGGGAAGCCCATCTTAGCTCTCTTCGCTCTTCTGGCCGAATCCCAAGGCTATTGAGTTCGTTCCATCGTCGTCAAAGCGGGCCCCATCAACACCCCGTCAGGAAATTCTGGGCGAACTCCCGAGAAAGTGTTGGTGACCTTAGTGTCCACCTGCTTCTCAATTTCTCCCCCCACACTGAGGCTCATTTCGCAAAAACCTCAAACGCCAACTCATCCCCTCTTCACCGGCGCATGGAAAAGACATCTCCTCGTCAAATCCGCCCCATTGGCCCACATAGTACGGCGCAGGAATTATGCAAATCCCTTTTGAACCTGATCCAAACATTCCAGTTTTAGTCTTCCAACATCCCGAGGACTTGAAAACTCATCACCTCCGCTGTGGCGGGCAGTCAAGACGGTTTAAGTGGAAGCAGGCGAACTTCGTCCACGTGGTTTTTAAAGGCTCATTATGTAACAATTTGAACTTGAAATCACACTTTCGCAGCTATGCTAATGTTGCGCTGGGATAACATCGCAGCTCTTGCCGTGGATCGCGTCCTTCAGCGGGCTGGCCAGAGTGAACGCAGCTTCCGGGGAAGCCCGTCGAAAACTACAGGGGGATCACACTCTCTGGTGATCTATTCAAATATGCTGAAGAAGCGGGTCCGTCGGGAGTCGAATCTTAGATTCAGGAGGAGTAATGTGGTTGTCATCCTGGCTGGAGAACCCTGGACCAGCTTAGAGCCCTCAGCAAGGTCCCCAAGGGTGCATGGGAGTTTGCCCGACCAGTCTAAGTGGTTTTTTTTTTTTTTTTGTGGACTTGGAGAAGGTGTTGTACCAGGTCCCTCGGGGAGTCCTGTGGTAGGGTGTTTCGGGAGTATGGGGTACCGAAACCCTGATACAGGTTGTACGGTCCCTTTGTGTGATGCGGCGTTTGGGCCAAATTGTCGGCAGTAAGTTGAAGTCGTTCACCGTGAGAGTCGGACTCCGCCAGGGTTGCCATTTATCGCAGATTCTGTTCAGAACTTTTGCGGACAGAATTTCAAGGCACAGCCAAGGTGTAGAGTGGGCCTGGTGTGACGGTCTAAGCGCTCCCCTGTGCTGAAAAGTCTCCTTGTGATTAATGCGCATGCGTTACTAACAGGGGAACTCTGGGTACGCCACAGACGCTTACTGGGAAATGTCCGGGTCTCATAGTTCCATATGACACCTCCATGAGACCTCCATAGCGAACATGAACACTCAGCTACAAGTTCTGGAATGGGACATATTGAAGTATGGATGGGGATGTTCCAGACTGGCCGGTGTGACGGTCTGAGCACTCCCCCGTGCTGAAACGTGTCCTTGCATCTCTGCTCTTTGCAGACGATGTGGTTCTGTTGGCTTCATCAAGCCGTGATCTCCAACATTCACCGGAGCGGTTCGCTATGCGAGCCGTAGGAAGAGACATGGAGCAAAAAAAAAAAAAAAATTGAAAATAATAAAAATTCCCAAGTGCGCTCGTTGCAAACGCGCAGTCATGACATGACGATTAGCAGAGTCTCTCAGGCTTCCATCCACGCGCAGCTGAAGCCGCGGCCTCCCGCGTGCGTGCTCACGAGTGGAAACGAACGCTCATCGATTACGCGTCCCGTCGTTTGCCACCGGCAGTCCTTTCTCATCGCGCTGTGACGATCGGGCGCAGGAATCTGCTGGAATGCGCACCCTGGAGGCTCGCAACACGAGCGCTCAGCGAGAATTATTGCCACTGGTGAGCATCATTCATGTTCGCTATCAGAGAGACCGCCGTGTGATGACGTTTAGCTTTTTCGTGGGACGAGATTATGAGTCATGAAAACTGCTCTTGACCGACTGTCGCAAAACCGCCCCAGAATACGACAAGCACCGATCATTCTTAAACCGGGCGACGCGTCCCTCGGGTCTCGGTCCATCGCGCCCTGCGGGGATTCGACCCCGAGTGGCGTACGGGGGTACCTAATGTGGTGTCCACTGACCGTTGCGAACAAACGCGGAGCAGATGTTTGTTTGTTGTCTCCGCGGGGGGCGTGGAGCGCCGAGATATGGTCTCCTCCGCACAATAACTGTCCGTGTTTATTTACGACCTCTGTCTCTCGGGGACAATGTCACGGATGTCTTTGATTGCGCTGGTGGAGGGGGTGGGCACGGGGGGGGGGGGTTCGAGCTTCATTCCTGAGCTGGAAGGAAGGCCAAAATGCGGAATTAGCATTTTAGCTGATCGGATAGCGTTGATAGTCGCGGTCTTAGAACCCTTTAAGAGATATTCGAAAATATATGTGATTACAATACTCACAGGCATATATTCTTTATCCTCACCACCACTCTCATTCATTTGTGACTTTCTGACTGTATTGTAGTACCGTAATACACCACAAGGAGCAGCAAAAGGAACTGAATGGATGCATAACATTCAAAACTGGGATTGTTTTCATTCTTGATATTCTATTTAATGGGTCGGCACGGTGGATCAGCATTCGCCTCACAATTCTGAGGACCCGGGTTCGGTTGATTATTGATTTTACATCACTGTTCAGGTTTTTATTAGGGGTTAAGGATTCAAAGAAACAATCCAAGCCTTAGTTAGGGCTCAAATGGATTTACAAGTAGGGTTTTAATTTCCGGTGGCACGGTGGATCAGCTGGTAAAGCGTTGGCCTCACAGTTCTGAGGACCCGGGTTCAATCCTGGACCCCGCCTGTGTGGAGTTTGCATGTTCTCCCCGTGCCTGCATGGATTTCCTCCGGGCACTCCGGTTTCCTCCCAAAAACACGCAACACGAATTGGACACTGTAAGTTGCCCGTAGGTGTGATTGTGAGTCCGATTGTTGTCTCTCTCCATGTGTCCTGCGATTGGCTGGCAACCAGTTCAGGGTGTACCCTGCCTCCTGCCCATTGACAGCCGGGATAGGCTCCAGCACTCCCAGTGACCCTCGTAAGGATAAGCGGGAATACAATTGATTGATGGATGGATGGATGGATGGAAATTGTCCGTAGGCGTAATTTTGAGTGTGGCTGTTTGTCTCTATGTGCGATGCGATTGTCTGGCAACCAGTTCAGGGTATACCCCGCCTCCTGCCCGTTGACAGCTGGGATAGGCTCCAGCACTCCCCGCACGCCTCGTGAGGATAAGCGGCAAAAGAAAATGGATGGATGGATTGTTTTAATTCTTTCTATTCTATTTAATTATCTTATTACTTTGTAGGGTGACATTCCCTCTATTAAAAACACATTGCATAAGATTTTGTTGAAGGGGGAGGTAGGCTGGAACGGATTAACGCCATTTCCGTTCATTTGAGTCCTGAGGAAGTAAATAAAACTTGCATCTCAAGGCACCACCATTGGTTTGTAAATTTGCGTTTCACGTATGTGTGGAAAGATCTGCAGATGGGGGGAGATCAGAGACGAAAGTGGCGGCATGGGCAAAAATCTCTGGCCTTGCTCACTCAGGGCAACCGAGCAAAGGATCTTGGGGTCGGATCAAACGCAAACGCTTGCTGGTCTTGGAGGGGACCGGAGAAAATGGGGGGGGGGGGGGGTTCAGGGATCAGGACGCAGCAGCTCATGTGCTGCGAGGTCAGCGGGTTAACAGGTAATGCGCTCAATTGTTGAGGGATGAAAGCAAAAGGCTTCTTTACGGCGGAGAGGAAGAGGAGGAGGTCGGCGAGGAGGAGGAGGAGGAGGACGAGGAGTAGGAGCCATCCAGCTCGGCTTCCTGCTGTCCCCCCCCCCCTCCTCGTCCTCCTCCACCTCTTCGTCCTCGTCTGTCTATTGTCCGCTGTCACTCACTTTATCTGTTTTCTGTTTGTGTTGGAAAAGAATGACACTTTTTACGTCTTTTTTTTATGTGTCGGAAACGGTGAAAATGCTCAGTCGGCGCAAAAGCCACGATAACGCCTGGACCCTAATAAAGGTTTCTGTTTGACCTTGAGGGAGGTCAGACACAAACAATGGGACAACGCGACGCCGATTTTTGGGGAGGTGGCGGGTATTCGTGAGAGCTGGATGGTAAAAAGGCTCCCGCCCAACTGGGAACATTCTTATTTTATTTTATTTTATTTTATTTTATTTTATTTTGCATGACCATGTTTTAATTTATGGAAAAACATTTTAAAATGTTTTCTACACTATGTGGCGTTTATTGTAAATATATAAACACTTATGAATATTACTTATTATATCACTTAAAAAATATTTTTCTCATGATTTCTTCTATTTAATTGCTTTATTAATAAATCTCATTTATATTACATCAAACCATATCTGGTGAAATTTTTTTAATATAGGGGCATATTTTCTTAACTGTATATGTATATTTTAATCGATATGTATTTTGTCTTCAATAACAATAAGGAAAATATGACAAAAAATGTAACTTCTTCAACATTTTAGAATATTTTATTTTTTGTAATTATGTTGTACCAAAACTGTATTTGTTAAATAGTGATTAAATACTAAAATAAATGAAAAAAATGTGATTGAATGAATTAATAGTTACATTTTTTGTTTTAATCTCTAAAATAAAAATCTACATAAACATGTTTCCCATGTTCAATTATTTTTTTTAGTATGTAATATTTTAATTTGTAAATAATGAATCGCTGGTTGCAGTACAACAAACCATATTTGGTAAAGCCAGCCAACATACAACAATTATTCTTATTCTATTGTATACAATTTGCGCCAGTAAAAAAAAATATATGCAAACAATACCATTTTTCAAATTTTTTTTTCATATTTTCTTCTAAATAAAATTACAGATTACAAATTACAATGGAAAAGGAAAAAGTACATGAACATGTTTCCCATGTTCAATTATTTGTAATATATATTTTTTAATTAATTTGTTTGAATAATTAATCACTGGTTGCAGTAAAACAAACTATATTTGGTAAAGTCAGCCAACATATAACAATTATTATTTTATTTTATACAATTTGCACCAATTAAAAAAATATATGCAAACAATACCATACTTTAACTTTTTTTTTTTGCATATTTTCTTCCAAATAATATTACAGATTACAAATTGAAATGGAAAAGGAAAAACTACACGATCATGTTTCCCATGTTCAATTAATTTTTTAATATATATTTTTTAATTAATTTGTTTGAATAATTAATCACTGGTTGCAGTAAAACAAACTATATTTGGTAAAGTCAGCCAACATATAACAATTATTATTTTATTTTATACAATTTGCACCAATTAAAAAAATATATGCAAACAATACCATACTTTAACTTTTTTTTTTTGCATATTTTCTTCCAAATAATATTACAGATTACAAATTGAAATGGAAAAGGAAAAACTACACGATCATGTTTCCCATGTTCAATTAATTTTTTAATATATATTTTTTTATTTTAAAAAATGTAAATAATTAATGACTGGTTGCAGTAGAACAAACCATATTTGGTAAAGTCAGCCAACATAAAACAATTATCATCATTTGCGGCAATTATATATTTATATGCAAACAATACCAGACTTAAACATTTTTTTGCATATTTTCTTCCAAATAATATTAAAAATATTACAAATTACAATGGAAAAGAAAATATTCAATCATTTTTCAATATATTTTTTTTCTTTTTTGAATTGAAATTTCAAAAACATAAATAAGTAATCACTGGTTGCTGTACAACAAACCATATTTGGTAAAGTCAGCCAACACATAACAATTATTATCATTTTATTTTATACAATTTGCACAAGTTAAAAAAATATATGCAAACAATACCATACTTCAACCTTTTTTTGCATAATTTCTTCCAAATAATATTACAAATATTACAAATTACAATGGAAAAGAAAATGTTCAATTATTTTTTAATATATTTTTTATTTTAAAAAATGTAGATAATTAATCACTGGTTGGGGTACGACAAGCCATATTTGGGAAAGTCAGCCAACATATAACAATTATTATACTGTTTTGTCCAATTTGTGCCAGTTAAAAAAATATGTGCAAACAAAACCACATTTCAACATTTTTTTTCCATATTTTCTTCCAAATAATGTTTGGATATTATAACATCTAATAAAATATATAATAATAATAATGTCATGTAATAATGATATAATTATATAATAATATTAATAATAATAAAATAATATATTATTATACAACATATATATATATATATATATATATATAATATAAATAATTTCATGATGCATATAGTACACTAACTTTCATGGGAGGCATATTTCATAGGCATCTCCGAGCAAATCGGTTGAGCGTCCCAAGTTGAGGCGCAACCATCGGGAGAGTTCCGCGTTCGCCTTTAGCGATTGTCTGCAAGCGGGTGGCCTCCGACAGGCGGCGTATTCATGTGCTGACGGGGGGTGTGTGTGTCTGGGGGTGGGGGGGGGGGTTGCCGCGTGTACCCAGGTTAGGGCTCCGCTCCACCGGGGGGGGGGGGGGGTGAACGGCCCGTTTCTCTCGCCCTCCGGCGGCCGCCGCCCCACAATCCTTCATTCACACGCCGCCGCTTCTATATGCAGAACACCTTCGCAGGTCAATGAGGGAGGGGAGAGAAAAGGCTCACTGAGGGGGGCTTGAATATTTTTTTTGGGGGGGGGGGGGGACTGAGGTATAATGTAGCCGAGTTCCCAGGAGAGCCAGCGCGTGAGGTTGTTTTTTGTATGTAACGTTTACAGAAGCGCCATTTATTCGATGTGGAATATGAATGCGATCTGTAAGCGGGCCCTCGAGCTGATTTATTCGCCTCCTGTCAAACGCCGGACAGTAAAACGGCTTGACGGGTTTTTACGGGCTCGGTCAATTTTTTTCTTCTTCATTTTTCAATAAATACACATTCAGGACAACCTCGGTTCTGGACCACAATCCGTTCCAAAAGGCAGTTCGAGAAGGGATTTGTTCGAAAACCAAATCGATTTTTCCCATTAAAATCAATGGAAAAAGAAATAATGCGTTCCAAATCTAAAAAAAAAATGTAGCTTTTTTTTTTTTTAGCTTTTCCTGATCATAAACTGCATCATAGAAATACATGTATAGTTTAAATGGTGCCCTAAGATGGAATAAATGCCGTACCCCTCGATAAATATATGCCACACCTGAAAGAGACAACTTTTAGCGTTGTAGCCCTTTTTACAACCCGCCACAGCGCGTATTAAAGTGTCGAAAGATGTTTTCGTTCGGATGGAACGTCTGGGAAAAAAAATGTTTTGTTTTTTTTCTCTCTCTCTCTCTCGGCGTGCATTTGGCGGACATCTTTGCGGCATGTGCGTGCGCTCGGTTCTCAGCTTGTGCAACGATAAACTGGAGCTGGCGCAAACACGCGTTCCCATCGTTGTGCCTCGTAACCCCCCCTCCCCCCCCCCCCCCCGCTGCCCCATTCCCCTCCTCATATCTGGTGTCCGTGTTGTTATGAATGATGAAGAGAAGATGGCCTCCGCTGAGAGCTCGCAGGAGGTCAGAGGCACAAAAAACGAAAAAAAAAGGAAAGAAAAGAAAAGAAAAGAAAAGGCGGTTCTGGTTCGGCGCCAATGCACACAAAAGTCATGCGCGCATTCCTCACCGGGTGGACGCTAAAACCGAATCATGAAAAATGCAGGCCGACGCGAGCGCGTCCCATTAAAGAGCCCTGACAGCGCTCGGAAGACGCGAATGCGGCATTTGAAGGGCCACTGTCATGAAATGCATGATTTTTACGAAAGCATAAAGAATATCACATAATGATGTGTAAATATCACATCATTATGTGTAACGTTTCACATCATTATATGTAAATATCACATAATAATGTGTAACGTTTCACATCATGATGTGTAACGTTTCACATCATGATGTGTAACGTTTCACATCATTATGTGTAACATTTCACATAATTATATGTAAATATCACATAATAATGTGTAACGTTACACATCATTATGTGTAATGTTTCACATAATTCTGTGAAGCGTATCACATAATTGTGTGTAACATTTTACATAATTATGTTATATTGACACATAATTATCTGAAACGATTCACATAATTATATGTAAATATCACACAATTATGTGAAACAATTCACATAAATATGTGTAAATATCACATAATTATGTGTAACATTTCACATAATTATATGTAAATATCACATAATAATGAGTAACGTTTCACATCATTATGTGTAATATTTCACATAATCGTGTAAAAATCACATAATTATGTGTAACGTTTCACATAATTCTGTGAAGCGTATCACATAATTATGTGTAACATTTTACATAATTATGTTATATTGACACATAATTATCTGAAACGATTCACATAATTATATGTAAATATCACACAATTATGTGAAACAATTCACATAATTATGTGTAAATATCACATAATTATGAGTAATGTTTCACATAATTGTGTGAAATGCGACCTTTTTTTAATTTGGTGTGGCAGTACACATAATTATGTGAAACGTTATAATCATGTGTAAGCATCACATAATGATGTGTAAATAATATAATTATGTGTAACATCACACCTAATTATATGTTAATATCACATAATTAGGTGTAACGTTTCACATAATTACGTGTACTGCCACACCAAATAAAAAAAAAAGGTCGCATTTGACATAATTCTGTGTAATGTTACCCATAATTCTGTGAAACGCGACCTTTTTTTTTTTGGGTGTGGCAGTAATACGCTTTCGTAATTATTAGTATGTTATTATTAAGGAAAGAAAAATGCAGCCGGTACGGACCCATGCGTTTTTTTCACCACAAAACATGATTTTCACGTGTATGGCTTTTTGTAACGCCCGGGATTTGTTTTCCGAGAAGAACCAGGAAGTGACGTACACGGCGGCGGGAGCGCCCTCAAGTGGACTCGTTTGTTTCTATCAGTTTTACCTGCGGGAAGGTCGCTCGTTGTTCCTCCGTGTTAGTCAAAATGGCGGCTCGTTGCATTGCTGGATATTGCTTGAACACTCGTGAGGATGGATTTACCTTTCATAAGCTTGCAAGAGACCCGGTTCGTCGTGAAAAATGGATTGCACAGGTGCAAAGGATGATTGCAACTTTGCGCATGGATGCCGCGCTCTCCGCTCACATTTATTTTTTCGTATCGACATCGAAGTGAATCACGTTTTATGTATTTTTCATTACAATATCTATTTTAGAATGTTTATAGGGATGACACTCGACCTTTAAAGTCAAGTTCAGTTCTAGAGTCCTGACTCACAAGAGAGTCTCAAAGGGCTTCATATTTATCAAATCTGTTTACAGATTTCAACAACATTCCCTGGTCTAGACCCCCTTTCGAGGTCAGGAAAAACTCAGAGAAAACCCTCGTAGAGGAGAAAAAACAGATAACTTGAGAATTATTTACAGATGGTTGTTTTCATAGGGGGGCGGTGGCCCGGTGGAGCAGCTGGAAAGCATTGGCCTCACAGTTCTGAGGAACCTCGGTTCAATCCCGGACCCGCCTGTGCGGAGTTTGCATGTTCTCCTGCGTGGGTTTTCTCCCACATCCCAAAAGCATGGAACATGAATTGGACACTCTAAATTGACCATAGGTGTGATTGTGAGTGCGGCTGTTTGTCTCCGTGTGCCCCGCGATTGGCTGGCGACCAGTTCAGGGTGTGCCCCGCCTCCTGCCCGTTGAAAGCATGGATAAGCTCCAGGGCTCCCTGCTAACCTTGTGAGGATAAGCGGCAAAGAAAATTGATTGGATGGACGTCTGTCGGGTGGCGGCACGGTGGAGCAGCCGGAAAGCGTTGGTCTCACAGTTCTGAGGTCCCTGGTTCAATCCTGGACCCACTTGTGTGGAGTTCGTATGTTGTCCCTGTGCCTGTGTGGGTTTTCTTCGGGCACTCCGGTTTCCTCCCACACGCAACATTAATTGGACACTCTAAATTGCCCGTAGGTGTGATTGCGAGTCCGGCTGTTTGTCTCCATGTGCCCTGGGATTGGATGGCAACCAGTTCAGGGTGTAACCCCGTCTCCTGGGATAGGCTCCAGCTCTCCCGTGACCCTCGTGAGGATAAGCAGCTAAGAAAATGGATGGATGGATGTTTTCATAGGTGGGAATTGGCCAAAAGGGGCACAAAAAAGGTTAAAATTTGATCTTCACAGGACAATATGGAAATTTTTTAAAGAGCTGGAGCTGGAAATGGTATAATCAGCAGTCATGGGAAGTCTCATTACATCTGAATTGTTAAATATGATATGTAAAGGAAGCCAGGTAGACAACTTGCCAGAGGGTTCGAATTCCCCAAACGGAGTTTTTTCGTAGCGGCGAAAGCGAGCAGATACCGACGGGATGAGACGTCGGCTTCCTGGCAGCGAGCGTCAGCGCGTCGTCACACGCGGCGGCTTGCGCAAGAACACGTCAGCGCGGTTTACGTGAAACGAGAAGAATTCCTGACGCGTGACTGGCCCCGGTCGGGTCCAACTCGGTCAGGGAAGCGCCTCAGCGCCGATGTGGTGTTCTTCACTCGGCCCGTGAAAATGAAGATTATGTTGTTGACGGTTTAGATAAGGACCGGGCAGACTTCTTAGACAGACCTGGTCTCAAGAAAAACTACGGAACTACTAAGGTTAGGGTTTTAAGACAGGGTTTAGGGTTTCGTAGTTGGGTTGAAAACCCAAGTAAAGTTTCAAGTCACAGTTATGGTTTGGTATTTGGGTTTGAAGGCTGGGTCAGGGGTTGAATGGTAAGGTTTTGAAGCACGGGATGGGGTTTAAAAGTTCAGGTCTCCAGACAGGTTCGGTTTTCAAATGAAGGTTTTGAAGCACGGGTTGGGGTTTAAAAGTTCAGGTCTCGAGACAGGTTCGGTTTTCAAATGAAGGTTTTGAAGCACGGGTAAGGGTTTAAAATTAAGGTCTTGAGACTGGTTTGGGTTTCAAATGAAAGTTTTGAAGCACGGATTCGGGTTTAAAAGTTCAGGTCTTGAGACAGGTTCGGTTTTCAAATGAAGGTTTTGAAGCACGGGTAAGGGTTATAAGTAAGGTCTCGAGACTGGTTTTGGATTGAAATGAAAGTTTTGAAGCACGGATTCGGGTTTAAAAGTTCAGGTCTCGAGACAGGTTCGGTTTTCAAATGAAGGTTTTGAAGCACGGGTAAGGGTTATAAGTAAGGTCTCGAGACTGGTTTGGGTTTGAAATGAAAGTTTTGAAGCACGGATTCGGGTTTAAAAGTTCAGGTCTCGAGACAGGTTCGGTTTTCAAATGAAGGTTTTGAAGCACGGGTAAGGGTTTATAAGTAAGGTCTCGAGACTGGTTTGGGTTTGAAATGAAAGTTTTGAAGCACGGATTCGGGTTTAAAAGTTCAGGTCTCGAGACAGGTTCGGTTTTCAAATGAAGGTTTTGAAGCACGGGTAATGGTTTAAAATTAAGGTCTTGAGACTGGTTTGGGTTTCAAATGAAAGTTTTGAAGCACGGATTCGGGTTTAAAAGTTCAGGTCTCGAGACAGGTTCGGTTTTCAAATGAAGGTTTTGAAGCACGGGTAAGGGTTTAAAATTAAGGTCTTGAGACTGGTTTGGGTTTCAAATGAAGGTTTTGAAGCACGGGTAAGGGTTTAAAATTAAGGTCTTGAGACTGGTTGGGTTTCAAATGAAAGTTTTGAAGCACGGATTCGGGTTTAAAAGTTCAGGTCTTGAGACAGGTTCGGTTTTCAAATGAAGGTTTTGAAGCACGGGTAAGGGTTATAAGTAAGGTCTCGAGACTGGTTTTGGATTGAAATGAAAGTTTTGAAGCACGGATTCGGGTTTAAAAGTTCAGGTCTCGAGACAGGTTCGGTTTTCAAATGAAGGTTTTGAAGCACGGGTAAGGGTTATAAGTAAGGTCTCGAGACTGGTTTGGGTTTGAAATGAAAGTTTTGAAGCACGGATTCGGGTTTAAAAGTTCAGGTCTCGAGACAGGTTCGGTTTTCAAATGAAGGTTTTGAAGCACGGGTAAGGGTTTATAAGTAAGGTCTCGAGACTGGTTTGGGTTTGAAATGAAAGTTTTGAAGCACGGATTCGGGTTTAAAAGTTCAGGTCTCGAGACAGGTTCGGTTTTCAAATGAAGGTTTTGAAGCACGGGTAATGGTTTAAAATTAAGGTCTTGAGACTGGTTTGGGTTTCAAATGAAAGTTTTGAAGCACGGATTCGGGTTTAAAAGTTCAGGTCTCGAGACAGGTTCGGTTTTCAAATGAAGGTTTTGAAGCACGGGTAAGGGTTTAAAATTAAGGTCTTGAGACTGGTTTGGGTTTCAAATGAAAGTTTTGAAGCACGGATTCGGGTTTAAAAGTTCAGGTCTCGATACAGGTTCGGTTTTCAAATGAAAGTTTTGAAGCACGGATTCGGGTTTAAAAGTTCAGGTCTCGATACAGGTTCGGTTTTAAAATGAAGGTTTTGAAGCACAGGTTAGGGTTTAAAAGTAGGGTCTCGAGACTGGTTTGGGTTTCAAATGAAGGTTTTGAAGCACGGGTTCAGGTTTAAAAGTAAGGTCGAGAGACAGGTTTCGGTTTTCAAATGAAGGTTTTGAAGCACGGGTTAAGGGTTTTCAGATTAGGGTTCAAATTTATGGTTTCAAAGTAGACAGTGGTAGTCTTTCAAAGTAGGGTTTCACACAAGCGTAAGGGTTCTGACTCCAATTGGGGTTCTAAAACCGGGAGCATTTCAATTTGGGATTTCAAGACAGGGTTGCGGTTTGGGGTCTTTAAACGAATGGTTCATGTTCAAAAGGAGGGTTTAATGATAGGGTTAGTCTTTCAAATTAGGGTTTTAAGCAGGAGTTGGGTTTTCAAGAAAGTATTAAGGTCATGTCATGATCCAAGCCGCTTATCCTCACAAGGATTGCGGGAAAGATGGATCCTATCCCAGCTAGCTTCGGGCGAAAGGCGGACTACACCCTGAACTGGTCGCAGGGCAGATATCGACACTGAGCGGAAAGTTAGTTTTGCCAAATGTTTGTCGTTAGCTAGCTTGTACGACGACCGGGTCAGGATTTCAAAGTAAAACCAGTGACCTGTCGTAAAACTTTTCAAAGTAAGATTTAAAAGTTCTTAACCGGTGTAAAAATGTGAAAACAAAGTTTCAATTTTCACAAGAAGCCATCAATAACAGCTCACCTCGAATATGACTTTGATGTCTTCTCGTATTAATGTTAAGTCTGCAGAAGCGTTCAGCAGCCGAAGCGCTAATGCGCCGAGCGCACCGGAGTCCGGTTCCACGCGGAGGTTTAGCACGCAGCTGTCATATTTTGCTGACACTCATAACGCCATCTGCTTGAAGCCTTACCCCGCCCTCCATCTTGGATTTCCACCGTTTTCCGAGATGACGGACGGCTTCCTCGGATTTGTCGAAGCCCACGCGTCGAATTCTTTCGCCAAAGCTCACGATTTTGACACGTGGCGCTACGTTGGTTAGCATTCAGGTTTCAAGTGAAAGTGGGGTTGAAATTCAGGGTTTGGGTTTAGGGATTAAAATTGGGGTTTCTTGCCGGGTTAAGATTTCTACTGAATGTTAGGTTTTGCAGTGCGGGTTAGGGTTTCAAAGACGGGTTTCAAGCCCGAGTAAGGGTTCCAAAAGATTTAGAACATCACAAGGGTTTGAATCTTGACTTTACAAAGTAGGGTCTCAAATTTCATTTTTGAATCCAGGTTTAAAGTCAGATAACGGTTTCAAATTTATGTTTCATGAGAGAGTTTGGAGTCCAAATTCTGGCTTCAAATATTGGTTTCTTGACTGGATTAGGCTTTCAAGTAAAGTTTCAAATTAAGGTTTTAAGTGTGGTTTCAAAGTTGAGTTGAGTTGGTCCTTAGTTAGGACTCAAATGGATTTACAAATAGGGTTTTAAATTGAATTTACATAGTAGGGTTTTAATTTTCAGTTTTGAATTAAGCCTAGGTTAGAGTAGGGTTTTATTTTTGATTTAGGGTTTAAAGTCAGATAACGGTTTCAAATTAATGTTTCATGGGAAAGTTTGGATTTAAAATTCTAGTTAAGGCTTAAAATTTTGGTTTCTTGGCTGGATTTGGGTTTCAAGTAAAGATTAATAGTTTCAAATTAAGGTTTTAAGTGTGGTTTCAAAGTTGAGTTTTACGTCGCTGTTTTGGTTTTTATTGCGTGTTAAGGATTCAAAGAAACACTACAAACCTTAGTTAGGACTCAAATGGTTTTACAAGTAGAGTTTTAAAGTTGAATTTACATAGTAGGGTTTTAATTTTCAGTTTTGAATTAAGCCTCGGTTAGAGGAGGGTTTCATTCTACGTTTTCAAAACAGGGTTAGGTTTCAAGACAGGCTTAACGTCTGTCTGGCGCCCCCCAGTGGTGCTTGTGGGGTTGCAAGGGCCTCGCAGTGACTCGTTCCCTCCCAAAACCCCTTCAGGTACGATTGAGTGTGTTTCTTTTGGACTTCCCCCAAAAGCGCTTTTGAACGCCACGTTGTTACGTAACACCTTGGCTGTCTGTTTTTGTTATCGCAAACATAAATCCGAATCAATCCCGGGGAATATAAGAAACTCCCCAGAGATTCATTTGTAACTTTTATCACCGTAGAAAAAAAAGTACTATAGTGTGGGGGGTCGGGGTATCGGGGCGTGGGGGACTCGAGTTAGCGTCAAATCTTGTCTCCGGGCCAGGTAGGCGTCGAAGATAGCCTTCAGTTTTGGGCTGGGAGGCCATGACGGATGGCAGGAGGCCGTCTCCCGCGACGTCTCCTTTGTGTCTACAAAACAACGGGTCTTCGGTTGTGTT
The DNA here is from genome assembly GCF_019802595.1 of Syngnathoides biaculeatus. Lineage (NCBI taxonomy): Eukaryota > Metazoa > Chordata > Actinopteri > Syngnathiformes > Syngnathidae > Syngnathoides > Syngnathoides biaculeatus. Next base: position 5,361,046 of record NC_084646.1, read on the forward strand.
CGCACGACCACACAAAAGTCCAGACACCCTTGCGTGTGCTTGACATGACAGCGTCTCTGCAAACCTTTGAATGATCAGTCAGAATTTAGGGAACGAGAACTTCGGTTTGAAATTTAGGTTTCGAGACCAGGGTTAGGGGTTCAATGAAGGGTTTCACGACAAAATTGAAGTCCGGATTATGGTTTCGAACCAGGGTTGGAATCTCAAATTAGGGTTTGAACACACAGTTGGGGTTTGAAGAACGAGTTGGGGTTTCAAATTTGGGTAGAAAGTTGGGGTTAGGGTTACAAGTTAGGGTATGAAGATTGGGTTTCGAATATAGATTTGGGCTTTAAATCAGGGTGAGGATTTCAGGTAAGAACTTTAAAATAGAGTTATGGTTTGAATTTTGCATCAAAAATGGGTTAAGATTCCAAATAAAGACTGGAGGTTCAAGGTTTCAAACTAAGGTTTTAAGAATGAATGAGGATTCAGGTTTGGGTTTGATTTTTAAATGAGGGTTTCGAGTAAGGATGACGGTTTGAAAATGGGGTCTCATCAAGGGTAGTCAAAGTAGGGTGTCAAATCTTGTCTATGGGCCAGGTAGGCGTCGAAGATGGCCTTCAGTTTTGGACTGGGAGGCCATGATGGATGGTAGCAGGCCGTCTCCCGCGACGTCTCCCTCGTGTCTACAAAACAACGGGTCTTCGGTTGCGTTCGCACGACCACACAAAAGTAAACACACCCTTGCGCGTGTTCGACACGACAGTGCGTCTGCAAACCTTTGAACGATCAGAAGAACTTGGGTTTGAAATTTAGGTGTTTGTGAGGATAGGTTGGATAGGATGGATAGGTTTCAAGCAAGCTAAAGTTTTGAAAATAATGTTTCAAAATACGGTTATGGTTTCAAATTAGGATTAATAAAAACTTTTCTATGGATTTTTCAAACAAGATGGTGTTGTATTAAGTGAAATTCATCTCGACGTGAATATGAGAATCATAACTTCCTGGTAGGAAAGTTTGTGGTTTCAAATCAGGGTTTCAAGTCCCTATGACCCTTGTGAGGATAAGCGGCTCAGCAAGTGGTTGGATGGATGGGTTTCAAGCAAGCTAAGTTTTTCAAAATAAGGTTGTGGTTTCAAATTAAGATTGATAAAAACTTTTCTATGGATTTTTCAAACAAGATGGTGTTGTATTAAGTGAAATTCATCTCGACGTGAATATGAGAATCATAACTTCCTGGTAGGAAAGCGTGTGGTGTTGCGATGACTCCGCTCGTCATCTAAAGGTCAAACCACTCGTTGAAGGTCACGTTGAAACGTCAGAAGCGCGAATAACGAGGCCGGCGAACTTCCCGAAATGTCATCAATCCGTTGAACGCAATCATGTTGTCAGGCTGTCCTTTTTAATTAGCGGGCGTGAAAGGCGGCACGGGGTCAAAGTTCAGACACCCGCACTTCGGCCCCCGTGACACCACCGTGATTGAAAATTCCGGTTGAATTTTGTTCTGAATCGGGTCGGGGTGGCGGCGGCGAACTTCCCGGAAAAGGCGAGCCAGCGAGAGAGAAAGAGATGAGCGAGCTGAGATAACATAACAGGAAGTCGTCACTGACGGGGTGAAAGGACGCCGGCGTCACCGCGGGAAAACTGCGCCGATACTTTGCAGGTTAGGATCAAGGTTTCAAACCAGTCAGCTTTTCAAGACCGGTTTGCTAGGGTTTCAAAGACGGGTTTCGAGCGTAAGAATTTCAAAGTAAGTTTTTAACCCTTTCAGTTGCTCTACCGTGCTGCCAGTTCAATTCTAACTCAAATATATTTGATATTCTATATTCTAATATATTCGATTCTAACTAAATATATAGTTCATATGAATTTCTCTTCCTTCTTAATTGTTTCCTTTTTATATTCATAAAAATATACCGTAAGTTATATGTGTATATCTATGAATTTTATTTTACATATTATTGTATTTTCAACCTTTTTAATGTGCTATGTATTGCTGAGAATAATAATCAGTTAATAACTAAATAATAGCTAATATAATTATTTAAAATAAGTAATACAGTAAAATAATTATCTTTTCATCTTACTTACATTTACACACTGATTTTGCCTTTTGTTGATTGATAATATGAATTTGTATGTTTGTGCTATGTACTTTTTAACGATGCTAATATTAATAACAATAATTTTCTAATTATTAGAACAGGTCGGTGAAATGGTTGTGCAGCTGATAAAGCGTTGGCCTCACAGTTCTGAGGTCCCGGGTTCGATCCCGGCTCCTCTCTGCGTGGAGTTTGCACATTCTCCCCCCCCCGTGCCTGCGTGGGTTTTCTCTGGGTAGTCCGGTTTCGTACCACATCCCAAAAACATGCAACATTAATTGGACACTCCAAATTGCCCCAAGGTGCGATTGTGAGTGTGGGTGTTCGTCTCCATGTGCCGTGCGATTGGCTGGCGACCAATTCAGGGTGTACACCGCCTCAGCCGCGATAGGCTCCAACCCTCCCTTGTGAGGATAAGCGGCAAAGAAAACGGATGGATGAACGGTCGGGTTGGGGGGGGTTTCAAAATTGGTTTTCAACACTGGGTTGAGGTTTTAGATTACGACGTCAAGCGAGGTTCAGGTTTCAAACCCGGATCAGGGTTTCAAAGTAGTGGTTTAAGACTACGTGAGGGTTTCGAGTTAGGGTTTGAAGCCATAGTCACAATTTCAAGACCGCGTTCAAAGTAGGGTTTCAACTCGGGCTTCCAAATTAGGGTTTTGAGCAGGCTTGCGGTTCCAAAAGAGGATTTCTCGAAAGATTTAGCGTCGAAATGGGGTTCGGGTTTCAAATAAGGATTCTGGTTTCAAGCCTCGGTTAGCTTTGTGGGACTGAAGAGAGAAGTCTGCTCCCTTCCGTGTGATGTTTGCCACTTCAGTCTCGGTATAGATTTGAAAAGAAAAGAAGAAAAGGGACGCTCACGTTCTTGTCTCTAACTTGGCATTTCCTTTGTTGTGGGGAGATGGAAAGCACATGTTGGAAAGACAACAACGGGCACGGCTGAGGTATGACGAACCGCACGGGAGCGCCGGAATCTCCCGGAGAACGACTGAATGTGCTCCCTGACTAACCAGGAAATGAACGCAACGCACGCGACCCGTCAGGATGACGCGTGGATGGATTGCACGTCAACAGCTGACGTAATGCTGCTTTCTTACCCATTCTTTTTATTTATTCTTAACTCATTTCAACGACATCCATAATTGCATTTTTATGTATAAATAGACAAATTTAGACAATGCAAAAAAAAAAAAAAAAAAAAGCGATACAACTTCAAAAATAACTGAGGAGAAAGACTCACCCCGCCGCTTACCTCATTCAGCAAGAAAGAAAATAAGAAGAAATTAAATTAAATTATGGTTCTTTTTTCAAATTTCAAAGTAATAGCAGTGACCTGTCGTAAAGCTTTTCAAAATAATATTTAAATGTTCTTAAGCGCTGTAAAAATGTGGAAACCGTGCCTGCGTGGGTTTTCTCCGGTCACTCCGGTTTCGTACCACATCCCAAAAACATGAAACATAAATTGCACACTCTAATTAAAATGATAAAATAATAATTAAATTAAATGATGGTTCTTTTTTGATTCCTTCATATTTGAGAGGGCATAATAATAAGGGAATAATAATCAGTTTATAACTAAATAATACCTATTATAATTCGTTATAATAAGTAATACAATAAAATAATTATTTTTTTTAATTTAATGTGTGTTGAATTATAATATGAATTTGTATGTTTGTGCTATGTAATTTTCATAACAACGATAAGTATAATATTAATAATGATCATAACTTTGTAATTATCAGAACAGGTCGGTGGCATGGTGGAACAGCTGGTAAAACCTGGGCCTCACAGTTCTGTGGTCCCGGGTTCAATCCCGGACCCGCCTGTGTGGAGTTTGCATGCATTTATTGGACACTCTAAATTGCCCGCAGGTGTGATTATGAATGCGACTGTTTGTCTCGATGTGTCCTGCGATTGGCTGGCGACCAGTTCGGGGTGTATCCCTGCGCCTCCTGCCCGTTCACAGCCGGGATAGGCTCCAGCACTCCCCGCGACCCTTGTGAGGATAAGCGGTGAAGAAAATGGATGAATGGATAGGTGATATTGTGTCTTGTTGTTAAGAAGCAGACTAATCTATCACCTTCGGCAATTTATGGATGCTGCTGGTTTAAAAAAAAAAAATCAAGATTTTTAATTCACGTAGGAATACTCATGAACTCTTTGATCATTTGATTATTTGATTGGCCGGAGCTGCGTTTAGTGAAACACGTTTTTATCACATCTGGTACTTTTGGCACCTTACGGATGTTGCAGTTTCAAAATATGGCGGCGGAATTCTTGCTTGATGGGGGAATGCCGAAACTCGTGAAAGCGGCGATGATTGTTCAAAACTTCGCATTTGCTAGATTTGGCCATCTTTTATGGTTAAATCAAAACGCGGATGAAACATCAAGCGACGGATTTTGATTTTCTCCCGTCCCTTTACGAGCTCTATAATAATGTTTAATTTCAGAACGTTCACTTCCATGAGGTACTTAAAAGCACTCGCAGGCATTTTTCACATTTTTTTGTTTACCGCGGCGATGACAGCGGTACTTCGATCCATGGCCGCGGATGAAAGTCCTACTCTGGGTGTGCGTGTGTGAAACGATCCAGTTCCTCGGACTGCGGCGCTGTCACTTTAAAACCCGATTCATCTCCAGGCAGACGACCGCGCGACACAAACAAAACCAAATCCCAGAAAATTAGTTCTTGGGGCTGGTAAACCGCACGCTTTGAACCGAATCCCGTGAGCTCGGGCCAGCGCGTTAGCCCCGCTGAACGCCACATCACACAAAACGGACGGGAGGCCCAAAAAGTTCTGGAGAATGTTAGGGAAACCTCTGCGTGTGTTGCGCGTCACATGCAACACAACAACAGTGGAAACAAAAATGGCAGATGGCTTAAGACTTTTAGTCGTGGTTGCCTGGGAAAAACAGAAGCGTTAGAATAAACACGACCCTCGTCTAGGCAGGTTTTCTCCAACTTTTGGGTTTTTCGAAAACCTTTGGAGTAGTTTTATAAAGAACGCTTGGACTGTAATTCTCTTTTAGTTTGGCAGTAAACTTCACCGGAAATGGCTTCAAAAAGCTTGCTCGGTGGTTAGCATTTAGCTAAGCAGGCTTTCCCAAGACAAACCTTTGGAGTAGTTTTATAAAGAACACTTGGACTGTAATTCTCTTTTAGTTTGACAGTAAACTTCACCAGAAATTGCTTCAAAAAGCAAGCTAGCTGGTTAGCATTAAGCTAAGAAGACTTTCCCAAGACAAACCTTTGGAGTAGTTTTACAAAGAACACTTGGACTGTAATTCTCTTTTAGTTTGGCAGTAAACTTCACCGGAAATAGCTTCAAAAAGCAAGCTAGCTGGTTAGCATTTAGCTAAGCAGGCTTTCCCAAGACAAACCTTTGGAGTAGTTTTATAAAGAACCCTTGGACTGTAATTCTCTTTTAGTTTGGCAGTAAACTTCACCGGAAATGGCTTCAAAAAGCAAGCTAGCTGGTTAGCATTAAGCTAAGCAGACTTTCCCAAGACAAACCTTTGGAGTAGTTTTACAAAGAACACTTGGACTGTAATTCTCTTTTAGTTTGGCAGTAAACTTCACCGGAAATGGCTTCAAAAAGCAAGCTAGCTGGTTAGCATTTAGCTAAGCAGGCTTTCCCAAGACAAACCTTTGGAGTAGTTTTATAAAGAACCCTTGGACTGTAATTCTCTTTTAGTTTGGCAGTAAACTTCACCGGAAATGGCTTCAAAAAGCAAGCTAGCTGGTTAGCATTAAGCTAAGCAGGCTTTCCCAAGACAAACCTTTGGAGTAGTTTTACAAAGAACACTTGGACTGTAATTCTCTTTTAGTTTGGCAGTAAACTTCACAGGAAATGGCTTCAAAAAGCAAGCTAGCTGGTTAGCATTAAGCTAAGCAGGCTTTCCCAAGACAAACCTTTGGAGTAGTTTTACAAAGAACACTTGGACTGTAATCCTCTTTTAGCTTGGCAGTAAACTTCACTGGAAATGGCTTCAAAAAGCTTGCTAGCTCTTTTCCGAAGAATTGTTGAACGTGGAACAAACTGCAGCTCTTTGTGAAGTGAGCAACAGCAAAAATAAATCATCCAAACAATAGCTTGAATCTCAAAATGCTCATAAGTTGGGTCACTTGAAGTGGATCCGCTTGGAATTACGCCAACACAGCTGCCGTACGATCATTTTGCCGACGCAAGGGTCCAAGCAGCAATGTCAACTCTTTCGTGACCTTTTAACGGATAGTTTGCTTTTCTTTGGTTCCGCCTTGAACTTAGCGTGAAACGCACGAGCTCAGCAGAGTCCTCGAAGTGCGCAAATAAATAAAAGCGCACCAAGAATGCTTTGTTTTGACAGCGAGTCATTAGGGGCGCAAACAGCACTCGCATGGATGACGACTCCACCCGAGCTAAACCATGACGAACGCGGAGGGTCCAACGGGGCACTTCCTGCCTCCCAGCAAATGAGGTGAAAGTGTGCGAGCCGGAGGGGAGGGGTGCAATGGGGGGGGGGGGGGGGGATAAGTGCCAGGAACAATAGCGTCACGAAGGTGGTTATTTCGAGCCCACGCGTCGATGAGACGATCTACGGAGGCTATCAGAACGGCGCTTCCTGGCACTAGACTGTCGTTTGATGGCCAAGTGACAGGCAGCTTCCTCTTCCTCCGCCCTTCCTCTTTCCTGCTTCCTCGATGGCCGACGGCTCAGGTTGAGGGGTTGGGGTCAACGGTAGATACAAATCATTTGTCGGTCTTTAAATGAGACGCTTCTGGTAGTTGTACGTATCTAATTTTCCTCACGATGCATAACAAGTTCTTTGAATCAAGTAGAAGAAAATGGAATAGTCCATTGCATGTAAAGGGAGGGGAGCGCGCTCACAAGGATCATAATAGATGTAGGATTTTGATGCGTTTTTAAACTTGAGACTCAAACAATAATGGATGTATTTGTCTAATGGTAAGTCGGCTCCTGGTGAGAAACAAAAAAGTCATGAACCAACAGTGCGGGGTCCAAATGCAGGACTTTGAGGCAGAGGCATAATGTTCAATGCGGTTTACTCCAGAAAGTGGATCGTACACAGTGTAGCAGTCCGACCAGGCAGAGGCACAGAAACGCTAGGCTAGGCGGGATCCAAAAGACATGCAGCAATGTCCGATGATTATGAGGCAAACTAACAAACTCAACCGGACAGGATCAAACAAAAGGGCACAGAACCGCTGTGACTCGGTTCACTTTAACTTACGCGTAGAAGCGGAGAGTCCCAGAGGCATGTGGTGCATCTTGTGCCAACTTAAAAAACACGAGCTTCTGACGTTCTAAAAATGATCCCTCTTTGCAGGTAAATTGTATTTTTAAAGCAATTTTATGAACAACATAAATCCTGCATGGCAGGTGGTGCAACGTCGCGCTGGAAACAGGTTAGACAGCTGTCGGTGATATCGTAGACAAGCACAGGCCAGCAGAGAGTAGGGAGGCTGCACCAATGTTGCAGCCAATCAAAGCAGCTCCTCCCATTCCCTTTGAATACATTGCGACCGACACAATAGGGACATGGTACCATTTTTTGTGTGTGAAAGAACGATCTTTTTACCAAATTGTCACTCTGCCAGGCTCACGTCCACCGACGCTCCTCCTGAAGCGCCAGAGCGCCCAGCTAGACGCTGACCGATCTGCAAAACTGGCAAACATGCACAATGAGCCTTGTGCTGGCACGAAAAGTTTTTGTGCCCCTGCCACAGATGCCGTCTACTAAAATAAGGAGTCAAATCCTCCACTCGTCGCAGGGCTTTTCCACGCCGTGACAACGAGGCACTCTAAAGCAGCCATGCGAGCGTCTGGTCCTAGTCCGTAAGCTCGTTGTGAAGTCTGGTTTTTGTTTTTCCGGACCTTTGTACATGATTTCAACAATTACCTGTAAACACGCATCATGTATTTGGTAACAAATCTCAGAATTATTTTCGGACATAGTGCGAGTACTTTTGGTATCTATTTTCTGCTGGGGTTAACACGGACCCGAAGCCAACGCAAGGCCCAGATCCAGACACACAACCGTTGCCACTCACTCAGTTCCTGGGAAGGAATCCGCACATGAGTCACTCGAATGTATCACTACACGGTCAGTAACTTGATCCGGAAGGCATTTACTGTATTCTCCTCAGATACTTGGGGGAAAGCGAAACGTGTGGTAAATGTTTACATTTGCGTCCCGAGAAGACGGATGAGCACATTAATTGTGAGCGCGCTTGTAAATATTGCATCAGGATGTTGAGGCTCAGGGATTCGAGCGGGATCCTGTTCACACAAAACGCTTTGTCTTCTTGATTTGTTTTAAAAGATTCACATTTTCAAGCGTATTACTCACACCTACAGGATGGCGACAATGACTGTTCCGGAAGACACACAACACGCGCCCATCTATCCTTCCATTTTCTTAGCTGCTTATCCTCACGAGGGCGGCATGAGTGCAGGAGCCTATCCCAGCTGTCAACGGGCAGCAGGCAGGGTACACCCTGAACTGGTTGCCAGCCAATCGCAGGGCACATGGAGACAAACAGCCGCACTCACAATCACACCTACGGGCAATTTAGAGTGTCCAATTGATGTTGCGTGTGGGAGGAAACCGGAGTGCCCGAAGAAAACCCACACAGGCACAGGGACAACATGCGATCTCCACCCAGGTGGGTCCAGGATTGAACCAGGGGCCTCAGAATTGTGAGACCAACGCTTTCCAGCTGTTCCATCGTGCCGCCACCCAACAGACGACCATCCATCCATTTTATTTTGCCGCTTATCCTCACAAGGGTCGCAGGGAGTGCTGGAGCCTATCCCAGCTGTCGAAGGGCAGGAGGCGGGCTACATCCTGAACTGGTTGCCAGCCAATCGCAGGGCACGTCGAGACCAACCGTCGCACTCGCAATCACACCTAGGTGCAATTTAGAGTGTCCAATTAATGTTGCATGATTTTGGGATGTGGGAGGAAACCGGAATACCCGGAGAAAACCCACGCAAGCACGGGGGAAAACATGCAAACTCTACACAAGTGGGTCCAGGATTGAACCCGGGTCCTCAGAACTTTCCATCTGATCCACCGCCCCCCGACAGACATGACATGCTAAATTAGTCTGTCCATTCCTCCATTATCTGAGCCGCTTATCCTCACAAGGGTCGCGGGAGCGCTGGAGCCCAGCGCCGCTATCTTCGGGCACTCAGCACGTTGATAAATTTTGTTGAGGGCAATCTGGGTCAGTCAAAACAGGCAAGCTGGTGGGTGGTGACCATGCGTGGGGCGGTGAGAGTAGGGGGGCGGTGTTCATCCACCCTCATGTTTACTACTGCCACTCTGCTGGGGACAAACCGCACGTTGGCGCTTCTCGTCCAAGTCCAACCACGAGATTCCAGGAACATTCCATCTGATTTATTCATTACGCGTCGGCAATCCAAATGACACTTAATCCAACCATTTTCCGTAGCGCTAGTAAAATCCGATGTCGCAAGGAGGGATTGTGAAATGTACGCTGGATACGCCGTAATCACACGGAATCATTTTGATTTTAATAGTAAAAGCTTACTTAACTGCTAGCGACCCCCTAGCAAAAGCTGCCCTTTTGGAGGGGACGGCGTGGAGGATTTGTGCTGTAAATTTCGTCCACTTGCATGCGCCACATCCACAGATCAGGCAAATTTGGTCGTTTGCTGATGAAGTGCTGCCTTGGTGAGCGAAAACACATTCCATTCTTTCACCGTCGTTACACCGACTCGCTGGTTTCCTCACACTCTGCGGCGAGTCATGGGCCGCTTGTGTTTTCAGCGGTCTCTAAAAAAGGTGGGGTTCACTGGAGAGTTGCCCCCCCCCCCACCTCCTCGCACCTCAAAGAGTCAAAGTTCGAGTCCCGCGGGGCCTCGAAGAAGAGACGACATAAACAGAGGCGACGACGTCCGGCTGTCATGCGATCACGCGGCCGGAATCCCTCGGGGTGTGCGCCGTCGGGACCGAGACGGGGGGGTTACGCATGTGTGGGGGGGGGGGGGGGGGGCTCGTTTAAGGTTAACGACGCCGCGCTCAACGGTCGACGGTGTGCTCTTTGACAAAATGGCGCGCTCTTCCGCGGCTTGCGCGGATTAACGTCGAGAGGTTGTGTGCAAACGTGCTGACGGATGCTTTGCAGACCAGAACTTGGCTACGAGCCTTCGCTCACTTCTCCCCCCGTAAATCCGTGTCGTGAATTTGTCGAGTTGGCCCACATTCCCGAGCCATAAAGAGCATAAAAAGATGCCTCCATGTCGAACATCATGTGTGTCTAATATTAACCGCTCGACCAGAAGGAGCTGCCAATCATGCTCCGGGGAAGGAATTTTTTTTTTTAATAAATCAAACAAGATGGCAAGTGGAGATCAGATAACAAAAGCTTCCTCTTCAGCGATATTCCAAACACTTTCCAAACAATTCACCTGTTCTATCCATCCATCCATCCATCCATCCATTTTCTCTGCCGCTGATCCTCACGAGGGTCGTAGGGAGTGGGGCACTTGATTCAATTCGATTACAAGAGCAGAATTGCAATTCAAGACTCGGGCAACGTTTGAGGGGGAATTTAAGAATCAGACTTTGAATTTGACCAATGTAAAAAAAAAAAAAAAAAAGGCTGCGCTTCGGGCCCGCGGACGGCGGCGGCTCTGAAGAACGCATCCGACAATGCCTCACTCAGCCGCGTGCGACGACAACGCCGTAAAGCGCCCCGGCTCAACACTGTTGTTCACGACGGACTGCGGTGGCTATGAACAACTCCCGAAAGTACCACGGCTCGGCTCCATTACAAGCCACCACGTTCACCGATCACGGCTTCGGCGAAGGCTGCGCGTCGGGCTTGCGGACGGCGGCGGCTCTGAAGAGCGCAGCCGACAACGAAGTAAAGCGCCCCAGCTCGATGGTGTTGTTCATCGCCTACTGTGGCGGCTGTGAACAACCCCCGAAAGCATCACGGCTCGGCTCCATGATAAGCCACCTCCGGGCCGAAAATAAGATAAATAAGATAAGCGGCGATGGCTCATCTCCGCCGCGGAAGTGGATCGGACGGGGAGGCGGTTTGGCCGTGATCGCATATCATCTGAATATGGCTCGAAACAATAGTGTAATATTACCACGGTAACTTCACTCGGTTGTGTTGTCCTTTTCGAAAAGAGCATCCGTGTCAGAAGGGGTGCGTTCGTATCCCGTAGTTAGGGTGCACCGCGTGTTTTCATTGGCGAATGCCAGGATGACATCACGGACAGAGGATGACTTGAATGTCGTAGAATGACACTTCTGCAACTTTGCGCATGGATGCCGCGCTCTCCGCTCACATTTATTTTTTCGTATAGACATCGAAGTGAATAATGATGTGTATTTTTTCATTACAATATCTATTTTAGAATGTTTATAGGGATGACACTTGACCTTTGAGAACGTTAATTTGTGACGTGTGTTCAAACGATACACTGAAACATTGCGTGCACAGCGACTATAAATTTCTCCGTTTGAGCATTGTTTCCTGCGGGTGGGGGGGGGGGGGGGGAGGATTTATTCACTCCAACAAACGAGAGGTCAGGCACCCCGTAATGGCTTTGTTTGACCTTTGAGTTTCCGCCGTATATCCCAGCACCCGAGAGGTCTTTTCTCTTCCAAACAACACCGCAGTGAGTCATGTGCGCAGTAAAAAAAAAAAAAGAGAGAGAGAAATAATAAAAATAAAAAAGAGCAAAGAAAAATCCGAGAGCAGCTTGAATCAAGCAGAGTGAGTCAGGGGCCAACAACGGCCTCCATCTTGTCCTCTTTGCGTGTGCGGTTTCTGGCTCCAATTAAAGACTTCCCGTGGCCTTTTCAAACGAGCGCTCCCCCCTTTCATCCGAAGACGCTCACGTGATCGCGCTTACCTACGCCGCGTCGACCGCAGGACAACAAAGCCGGGCGGCTGCCCTTGAACGCCCGCTTTTTACAAGGCGCGCGGTGCCGCCGTCCCAGTTTGACCGTTCTTGCGCTATTTAGTCATGTGCTCAAAAAAATCTTTGGCGCGTAAGTCAGCGAAGTTGCGGTAAGTGGACGCCGGAGACGTTACTCAGACGCCTCCGCTGACATCAATTACCCAACCGTGTTAGTCGTTTGATAAAACACGTTGAAATATCATCCATCCATTTTCTGAGCCGCTTATCCTCACGAGGGTCAGATGAGTGCTGGAGCTTATCGCAGCTGTCAACGAGCAGGAGGCGGGGGACACCAGCCAGCCAATCGCAGGGAACATGGAGACAGACAACAATCACACTAATTTAGAGTGTCCAATTAATAATTAATGTTGCATGTTTTTTTGGGGATGTGGGAGGAAACAGGAGTGCCCGGAGAAAACCCACACAAGCACGGGGGAGAACATGCAAACTCCACACAAGTGGGTCCAGGATCGAACCCAAGTCCAGCTGATCCACCGTGCCGCCACCCAACGGACATGACATGCGAAATTAGTTCTGTCCGTTCATCCGTGATCTGTGCCGCTTATCCTCACAAGGGTCGCGGGAGCGCTGGAGCCCACCGCCGCTATCTTCGGGCACGAGGCGAGGTACAAATGCAGTTAGTCAAATCCAGAAAATAATAAAATGAGAACACTTAATTGGACCGCCCCGTAAAGGAATAACAAAACATGAATATTTCAGTACTGTACATACAATCATACCATTTGAGTCCTATTTGTTGTTATTTACATTTGTGGTGGTTTTTAGGTGCGTTGGAACGGATAAAAGGTATTTCTATTCATTTCAATCGGGTCATTTGATTTGATATACAAGTTAATTGAATTGACAATTTACGGCAAGCCAATGTACCGCTGTATTTATTTTAAACAGGAAGTAAATAATTAAAATATTTCCTTCCAAGTGGTCCCGGCGCATCGCCGACGGCCGTGACGGTCGCAAAGGGGCGTCGCCGGTTCACCCTTTGTGTCATTCGTCGCCAACGGCGTCACCGCAGCGAGAATAGCGACGTTACCGCAAGTCGCAAAACGCACACCATGAAAAAAAGCGGCTCGAAAGCACAATTTTTGACTTGACGAGGTCGAAACATAACAATAAGCAGCGGCCGGCCGGGTGATCTCAACACGTGGTTTTTGGAGCGCGTCCGTGGGAATTTCATCCGGAATAACATTTGCTCAGGAATAAAGTTCACTTTGTTTTGGACCTGCCGACTCGCCGTCTCCATTACGGGCCGCGTTCTTCCGCACCAAAATTCACCCGAACCCTGCTGGAAGAGAAAACTCATTTGGGATGCATGCGACTGTGCGAAAGGGGAACGAACAGCGCGTCGAGAAAGCTCTCAAAGTGATTCGCTTTTCCCACATTTTGCATATTTTGGGCTCCATCCCAAAATGTATTTCATTCATTATTTTTCAAAAGTCTACACACAAGCATTGTAAGCAGTAACTCATTTGCATTAGACAAATTAATGATTTATAAACCGATTAAGACATGTAATGTATCTTAACTCTTAGTGGGAGTTTAACATATAAATATGATTTATTCATTATATTCATAATTAATATTCTATTTTATGATAGTTTATTTTGTGTTTAAAATGTGTATTCACTGAATGCATTTCATTCTAATTAAATTGGTTGATGAAATGAGTAAAATGTTTCATGTATATGTAAAATCTATTTATTTAACTCTTAGATAAATCACTTGTCCAATTATTTAATTAAAGTAATTCATAAATAATAATTTTAAAATGAACAAATATAGAGTAAGTTTCTTTCGGCTTGTCCCGTCATCTCAGATGAACGCTCATATTTGTTTGGCGTAGTTTTTACGCCGGGTGCCCTTCCTGGCGCAGCCCGTCTTGGGGAGTAAAAAAATGATATAATAAAGCAATTTTAGGGAAAAATTAAAGGACGTTTGAAAGTGTAATAGCTCTCTGGGGCAGATTTGTGTCCCTGTGAAGTCAAAGCAGGGTAATGAGTGGTTTTAACAGCCCTGCCAAGTTTGCCGATAATTAAAAAAATAATCATTTAAAAAGATTAACTAATAAAAAGATTTAGCATTTAAAAAGAGAGTTCAAAAGGTGCTATTTTGGCTACACTCCAAAAGTTTCACAAACTGAAATGGTGAAAATCTGTTTAATGCAATATCTTCACAAGCCATCGCCACATAATTGTCAGTCTTTGCACAATTGTAACCATGTATCCATTTTCTTAGCTGCTTATCCTCACAAGGGTCGCGGGGAGTGCAGGAGCCTATCCCAGCTGTCAACGGGTAGCAGGCAGGGCACACCCTGAACTGGTCGGCAGCCAATCGCAGGGCACATAGAGACAAACAGCCGCACTCGCAATCACACCTATGGGCAATTTAGAGTGTCCAATGAATGTTGCATGTTTTTGGGGATGTGGGAGGAAACTGGAGTTCCCGGAGAAAACCCACGCAGGCACGGGGAGAACACACAAACTCCACACGGGCTGGTCCGGGATTCAACCCGGGACCTCAGAACTGTGAGGCCAACACTTTCCAGTTCATCCACTGTGGCGCCAAACATCCATCCATTTTCTTCACCGCTTATCCTCACGAGGGTCGCGGGGAGTGCTGGAGCCTATCCCAGCTGTCGACGTGCAGGGGGCGGGGTCACACCCTGAACTGGTTGCCAGCCAATCGCAGGGCACATGGAGACAAACAGCCGCACTCGCAATCACACCTATGGGCAATTTAGAGTGTCCAGTTAATGTTGCATGTCTTGGGGGATGTGGGAGGAAGCCGGAGTGCTCGGAGAAACCCCACGCAGGCACCGGGGAGAACATGCAAATTCCACACAGGCGGGTCCGGGAGCGAGCTGTATGTGGCCCCAGGGCCACACTTTGCCCACCGTTGCTATTACAGGATGCGGCAGTTTGCCTCTGTGATGTCAGCGGGTGAAAAATGGCCGACACCGGTATAGATGATGAGGAGAGAGGGTGGTGGTGGACAGATGAGGTGAGGAGACAGAAGATGGCCGCATGACGCATCCAGCGGCGGTGACGGAACGGTAAAACACGCCGGTGTCGCCACGGTAACGAGGGAGAGGCGGACACGTTCTAACGACGCCTCCGTACAGAACATATGGCGGCAGAACCGAGGGCCGGGCCGCGGAGTCTGTTTTCCATCCCCGACCGGACCGCTTTTGGAACCGACTGCAAGCGTAAGCCGAGCTCCGGAAAACATTTCTGCGGCGTAAATCACGCGGCGTGGGAGTGGCCACTATTCCTCGCGTGTTTACCTAACCTCCAAATAATACCATCAATTACAAATTAACTAATCCCCGGATGAAGTAAACCCACTCCGAGGTGGATACGCCCGGCACCGCTTTCGGCGTTAGGCGGGCGGCGGATTGCTCGTTAGATGACGTCGTGCGCCACATGGACTCGGGTCAAAATATGTTAAGAACAGGACAGACTTTTAACGCTGCATTGGCGTGATTATCGAGGGTGGTTTCGTTATCGCAGGTGAGCGATCCAAAAAGGCAAAGCTAAAAAAAAAATAAAAATCCACGAACGAGGTGCAAAAACTACGAGGCAAAACTCGGAAACGTGAATAACGCAAGACTCGACTGGCGCCACGGAAATACTCGAACAAGATGCTTTCGTACTCACACGCAACGAAGCTCTCTCAAAGACAACGAACTGGCAACTCACAATGAAAATCACGAGGCTTAGTACTGTATATGCCTGGCCTGATTACAGTGAAGAAAATAAGTATTTGAACACCCTGCGATCTTGCAAGTTCTCCCACTTAGAACTCATGGAGGGGTCTGAAATTTTCATCGTATTTGCATGTCCGCTGTGAGAGAGAGAATCCTGAAATCACAATGTATGATTTTTTTACGGTTTATTTGGGTGATACAGCCGCAAATAAGTATTTGAACACCTGAGAAAACCAATGTTAATATTTGGTACAGTAGCCTTTGTTTGCAATTGCAGAGGTCAAACGTTTCACCAGGTTTGCACACACTGCAGGAGGGATTTTGGCCCACTCGTCCACACAGATCTTCTCTTGATCAGACGGGTTTCTGGGTAGTGGCCGAGAAACACGGCGGTTCAGCTTCCTCCAAAGATTTTCCATTGGGTTTAGGTCTGGAGACTGGTTAGGCCACACCAGAAACTGGATATGCTAATTACGGAGCCACTCCTTGGTTTTCCACGCTGTGTGCTTCGGGTCATTGTCAAGTTGAAAAACCCAGCCACGACCCATCTTCAATGCTCAGACTGAGGGAAGGAGGTTGAAACCCCAAAATCTCACAATACATGGCCGCGGTCATCCTCTCCTGAATACACTGCAGTCGTCCAGTCCCATGTCCAGAAAACCCCGCCCGAAGCATGACCACCCCCATGTTTCACAGTAGGGATGGTGTTCTTGGGATGGAACTCATCATTCGTCTTCCTCCAAACACAGTTAGTGGAATTATGACCAAAAAGTTATATTTTGGTCTTATATGACCACAAAACTTTCTCCCATGACTCATCTGTACCATCCAAATGGTCATTGGCAAACTTAAGACGGGACTGGACTTTTAAAGGGGGACTAACAGGTCTTTGAGGGTCAGAATTCTAGCGGATGGGCAGGTGTTCGAATACTTATTTGCAGCCGTATCACACAAATAAATCATTATAAAAACATACATTGTGATTTCTGGATTCTCTCTCACACAGTGGACATGAAAATACAATGAAAATTTCAGACCCCTCCATGAGTTCTAAGTGGGAGAACTCGCAATATAGCAGGGTGTTCAAATACTTATTTTCTCCACTGTAGTGTCAATTAGGCGCAGGTGTGGAGGCCTGGCCACGCCCTTGACAATTTCCCGCACGGGTTCTTGAGAGTTTTTTTGTGGATCGACTCTTAGTCGACATGCATACAAAATTTCACGAGTGTTACTGTAAACGAGAAGATTCAATAATTCCGTATTTCATGGAGTCATCATCATGCTCCGCCCACAAATATTTGGCAATTTAGCATCAACCACCTGTCAAATATTATAATAACTTATAGGCAAAGTTTGTTCGTGAAAATGACCCAAAAATGAAAAAAAAAAATTCAGAGCGGCTACGTTTTTTTCAGGCTTCCGTGGTTATGGTGCAAAATGTCAAGTTGCTAAGTAAACGAGTCTTCAGGGGTATTCCGGGGGGTCGCTAGTTTGGAGACTCAAACCTGCCGCCCTCACATAAATATTTAGCAGGATGACCACTCTTGGGGAGTCTTGGAGTAAGAAAAAATCCTCCAGTTGGCGATTTATTAGGTCAAAGGCCCAGTTAGCGAACGCAGTAATTCTCTATTTGACAGTAAATCTACGAAAAACTGTCGATTTAGAAGTAGCCCAACACTTCCAGACTCCTGGAACCAGAAATATTTCATCGTGGCTTTCAGCATGGAGACAACTGAAAGTTGGATGGGGTTCACCTTGACCCCTCGAAACTCTGCCAGCTCCTCGCATGTAAAAGTCGAATTTTTGAATGTTTACCTCCCAGCCCCCGAAAAGGGTCGGACGACAGGAGCGTTGACGCCATCTTGGTGGAATGCCTGAGCCTGGATGCTCTGACACACTCAAAACGCACACCATCGCACTGGAATGACGTCTGGCAAAGTGCGGCGGGGGGCCGTTTCACAACACTTACTGGAATCCACCCACCCCCCGGCCACCACACACACACACACACACACACACGGAGTCCTATTCCCCCCAGAGGAGGGTCTCATCACTTCAGCGGTGGGGTGTGAACTGTCAGGGAAAAACAAGCTCGTTTTCTCAATTTTACCGCCGGGATCTGTTTCGCACTTGCGCGACATTCGCGGACGTGATGAAGTATCGAAGTACGAATACCTCGTTAAAATTTCACTCACAAGCAGAGACTCGGGTGGCAGCGGACTTTACGGCAAGCAGCAGTTGCTAAAATAGGAAACCATTTTTCAAAAACAAAACAAAAAAAGGCCACGAGCTTCTTTCAAGACACGCTAACCAAACTAGCATATGTAACCCAGTTAAAAAATTGCTATAGTTAAAAGTTAAAATAAATAGAGTAGCAGTTAGGTTATCTTTTCTTTACACAAGGTGGTGGAATTAGCCGCTAATACAGAGTCTAAGTGGATACATAGAACTTTGCTAGGGTGCTAGCAACAAGCTAACGCCAGCTAGCGAGGCCCGTGTTGGACCACGTGGAAGAAGACGAGAATGCTAGCAATGAGCGAATGCTAGCGAGGCCTGCATCAGCTCGCGAGGCCTGCATGGGCTAGCGAGGCCTGTGTTGGACCGCGTGGAAGAAGACGAGAATGTCAGCGATGAGCTAACGCTAGCGAGGCCTGCATCAGCTAGCGAGGCCTGCATCGGCTAGCGAGCCCTGCATTGGAGTACAAGGACAAAGGTTCGCGACGGATCGGACCGTCAGGACTTGGATGAGGCTGGACGCAACCCTCGACGTTCGGCACTCCTGCCGTTTGAAACAAAGACGTTGGGGTTTGAACTTCAGTTGTTTTTCCCGCGAGGTAATATTTGTTTTGTTCAGGGTGTGCAGTGCCTCCTGCCCGTTGACAGCTGGGATAGGCTCCAGCACTCCCCACGACCCCCGTGAGGATTAGCGGCAAAGAAAATGGATGGATGGATGGATGGATGGATGGATGGATGATGGATGGATGGATGGACAGGGGTAAGGTTTGGGATCTTTAAACAAATGGTTCATGTTTGAAAGTCGGGTTTAAGGACAGTGTTAGTCTTTCAAAAGTGAGAGCACTCCCGCGAACCTTGTGAGGATAAGCAGCTAAGAAAATGGATGGATAGAGAACTCATATTTGAACACATATGGTGGCAACACAAATCTGCACCCAAATGCAGACAGAGCATAAAACGAGACTATTTTTTTACATTTACTGAAATATCAGAGTTGAGTAGAGTACTTTTTTTTTTTTTTTTTGGAATATGTACAATATCTGTACTTCTACTTTTAGCGAGTGTGAGTACTTTTTCCACCTCCGCATCCGGCTTATCCGGCGCGTTCTTTCCGCTATATTGGCATACGGACATGAACGGGATTGGCTCCGGGATTGCCGGTTGAAAACGACAAAATAATACGCGGGAGAGATTAACCAGTTCCACAACACAGACAAAGTGACGGGGGCCACGTCGGCATTGATGAAAGCGAACCTCGAGCTGGAGGGGGTGGGAGTGGGGGTGGGGGGTCGCGCTCGAGGTTTTGCTTCACATGTGGTCATGTGATTTTATTGGAAAATCATCCACAATAAAGTACAACAAATGGTTTTCATTTAACTTCAGATGGACATAAATAAGACGTGGGCGAGCAGGTGCGCCGGGGTTATTTGGACCGTCCAAGTGCTAAGTTTTGGGAGGGTCTGGTTTCCGCCAACAAAATATTTTCCGTGTATTCCAGGAGCCAAATCGTGAGCCGTAAAAAAACCTAAAAAAAAAAATACTTTTGCAATGTTAAACAGATCTCTCTCGTTGCTCATGTACAAGGCTTCAGCCATCTGAGCAAAAACTGCGAGGAATAACAAAAACCAGGACCCAACACCAGTTTCGCAAATTGGGTGGACGTTATAACAAGACGCACGAAAAGTCTCGAGCATCCGTGCGGGAAATTGAATCGGAACTCAGTCATTTTGCTTTGAGGTTTGCGTTTCCAATGGATTTGTCAAACTCCTACTTAGGAGTCCAGGACTGCTTAAAGGGGAAATCCGCTGGTTTGCATTAACAATGTATCCAATAGGTCATGTAATATGTACTCCATTTTGACAATATGATGTTAAATCATCTCTCGTTTAATAGTGTTTTGAGAAGATTTTCATCGACAATTACGAATTTTCAGGGGCGCCGCCATTTTTGCCAGTCACATGACCTAGGTGCGCGGATGTGATGCGTACCGTGCCACAACAAAGGCTTGATTACATGGGACGCCATTCATGCCCAGCGTTGATTTCTCGGATTTATCCTCATCTGATGAAGAAATAGCAGTAGCGGTTGATCGGGAAGGCCCAGGAATACTTCCATAGACAGCCGTGACCGGCACAGCCGTGAGCGTCACAACCTTGAACGGCTCCGTCGCTCGGTTGATCAGGAAGACGGAGGAATACTTCCATACACAGCCGTGAGCCCGGGAACTGTGCCGCTCCCGGGCGAGCGAGCTCACGCCTCCCGCGATCCCCGGAGCTGTGCCGCTAACGGCTGTGTATGGAAGTATTCCTCCGTCTTCCGGATCAACCGAGCGGCCGAGCCGTGACCTCGCTCCCCGAGCCCTGGAGCTGTGTCACTCACGGCTGTGTATGGAAGCATTCCTCCGTCTTCCCGATCAACCGACCAGCCGAGCTGGTCGTGGCTGTGTATGGAAGTATTTCTCCGTCTTCCCGATCAACCGATACTGCCATTTCTTCATCATACAAGGATAAATGCGAGAAATCAACGCTGGCTCGCTCCCCGAGCCCTGGAGCGAGCTCACGGCTCCCCCGATCCCTAGAGCTGTGCCGCTCACGGCTGTGTATAGAAGTATTCCTCCGTATTCCCGATCAACCCAGCGGCTGAGCCGCTCACGGCTGTCCCCTGCGATTGGCTGGCAACCAGTTCAGGGTATACCCTGCCTCCTGCCGGTTGACCGCTCGGATAGGCTCCAGCGCTCCCCGCGACCCTTGTGAGGATAAGCAGCTAAGAAAATTGATGAATGGATTTATTTCATGCCTCATCCTCAGTACTGACCTAACTATACCGATCGGTGTGCTTCCCCTTCCAAAATAGATCCAACCAAATTTGGTCTTTGACCTTGAAGCCACTCGCTAGCATTCCCAAAATGACTCAAACGCACACACACACTCATGGGAATTTCTGCAGCCGCATCCACATCTACCTGGCAGTGCCGACGGCAGGGCGGGAATCCGGGTGCGACATCACCGCCATCATTTCCAGCAGCTGTTGCGGCCGATCAAAGCAGAGCGAGCGTGAGCGAACGGCGCAGCCGTGCCAGCCGCCAAGCTAGCGAGTCACGATCCATCCACCTGGATGCAATAGCACGCCTGCCGCGCCGCATTTCGAAACCCGGTCGCGATCTGCAGCAAAGATGCCTTTGAGAAGATTTTTAATTTTTCTTATATTTTCCACCTCGCATCCAAAATATAAATGGGGAAGCGTCCGAATGACTCGATTATTAGCAGACCGACCTCGTGAACGAGGCGGTATCGATGACCCACTTTCACCCGGCCCGGTCTGGGCGTCGTTCTTGGAGGGGTTAAGAAATATCTGCGACAGCTGAGCTCGCCAGGCTGGTGAAAAATTGTTTATGGGAGTGCGTGCGCTCGAGTCCGTGCGAGGGAGGGCGGAGAGTAATCGGCATGAAAGGACACGTTATCTGCCCGGCTACAGCCTCGCAACATTCGTTCAAGTCTTTTAGAGTTTCATTGAATTCTCGTGGGATTTCCTGACATCTGGCAAGATTTACCGAAGTCTCCCGAGATTCAAATCTTACAATATGATGTTCAGCAGTCTCAAAAGGTTAAAAAAGAGCATTACTCAAATCGTGGGAGATTTACAAAAGCTTTGCAACATTTTCAAAATTTGAGAAGTCTCCTAGAAATTATTAGTTTAGAGTTGTTAAAATCTCACAAGTATGATTGAAGTCAGGGATTTTTTAAAGTAGGCACAAGATTTGCTCAAGTATCGCAAGATAAATTTAGTAAAGTCTCCAAAGATTTACGGAAGTCTTACGAGATTGAGTGAACTTTCAGAACACTTCCTGCAGTGAAATCTCATCAAACATTTACGTGAGTCTCGTAAAATGTATTGAGGCCACGCGATATTAAAATCTCACAAGATTATGGATGTTTCACAACAGCGACTCAAATCGATCCAGATTAATTTAAATTTCACAAGAATTACTTGAAGTCCTGTCGGATTTTCACGAGACAACAATATTGCAAGATGAAACTCACATTTTGGAAGATTTAGTGAGCTCTCAAAAGATTTACCAAACTTTCAAGAGATTTACTACCAGATTTAATGAAATCTCACAAGATTTAGTGCCGTTTTGCCAGATTTACTGATGGGTTTATCGACACCTTGCAAGATTTGGTGCATAATTTAGTAAAGTCTTCAAACATTTACTGAAGTTTTATGAGATTTTGTGATATTCAGAACACTTCCTGCAGTGAAATCTTGCACCATCAGGGAAGTCGGGAAACATTTAATTTACTGTGTCGAGATTACGTGAAGAGTTTCGAGACTGACTGAAGTTTTGTAAGATTTAGAATTATTAAACATTTACGTGAGTCTCGTAAAATTTATTGAGGCCACGCGATATTAAAATCTCACAAGATTATGGATGTTTCACAAGAGCGACTCAAATCGATCCAGATTAATTTAAATTTCACAAGAACTACTTGAAGTCCTGATTCCATTTTTACAAGACAACAATATTGCAAGATGAAACTCACATTTTGGAAGATTTAGTGAGGTCTCAAAAGATTTGCCAAACTTTCAAGAGATTTAGTACCAGATTTAATAAAATCTCACAACATTTAATGCAGTTTTGCCAGATTTACTGATGGATTTTGTGCATGATTTTATGAAGTCTCAGCACATTTACTGAAGTCTCGCAAGATACACTTAAATCTCACAGGATTTACTCGAGTCTTGTAAGATTAACTTAGTCTCGCTATATTGACTTTTTACAAAATTAAGGAAGTTTGACCAGATTCACCGCAGTCACACAAGATTGACAAATCCTAAAGAGATTTACTGTCAGATTTAGTAAAGTCTCACCATATTTACTAACATATTTTGTGAAGTCTCATGAGAATTTGTCAAATATCACGAGATTTACCGAAATCTCGCAAGACGGCAAACTTATTGTAACCTTGCCTTTTAGCCTCTTTTCTCTCTAGTCAGACAAGCTCATGTCTGAACAGGAAGTTCAATTCCCTTTATGGGGGCCCATTAGACGCGGTGACCTTTCACCTCCGGCCTCTACACGCCCATTCGGCCTCGTCGGGTGTCAAAGTGCACGGCGCGCTGACGTAAACACAAACATCACGATTAATCTTGTGTCCGTTAACGCCTTTCTTGTGTTTTCATAAGTGCCCGAAAGGAAGTGAGCTGAACTTGTGTTATAAAGGGGTAATAATGTAATAAGCGGAGGACGGCACCAAGATGGCACACCTCCAAACACACTTAGCAATTTGTTTTTTAATTGAACATTGCTTTCGTCGCAGGGCACAAAGCTGCTCATGGTGTTTTTTATTCCACTACTTATTGATCGAACGGACGCTCATTTTGCAACTCTGGTGGGAAAAATGCATTTCTCGGCTGCCTTGTTTATCTTTTCGTGTTAGCCAAACTGCTAAACTCTGTCAGCGTGCGTGTCCGAGTAACAAGTGCACAATGGGCCCACGCCTAAGCTGCTTCCTGAACATCCCTCATCAGGATGAGCGTGTGGGACTGGTCTTTGAAAAAATAACTGCTGAGTAAGGGCTTTTCTCTCACGAGCCACTGCCGCTATATTAGCCTCCGCTTGTGTTTATGCGTACACACACTCAGACAAATACACACGGTCGGTATCTTGCTCCTGCACTTCGACATGGTCACAATCGCAGAGGATTGGACCCGGCATAAATTCAGGGTTGGGAGATTACCGGTACCACTTTTATCACCTGGGCCATGGTGCCCTCTAGTCAGAATTGTTAAAGGGCCAATGTCATGAAATGCATGATTTTTAGTATGTTATTAATGGAAAAAAAACGGCAGCCGGTATGGACCCATGCCTTTTTTCACGACGAAAAAATTCTTTTGACGTATATAGCTTTTTGTCACTCCCGCCATGGAAATCCTCTCGAGGGATTTGTCTTCGAGAAAAAGCAGGAAGTGACGTACGGGGCAGGAGCACCCTCTAGCGAACACATTTATTTCTATGAGTTTTACCTGCGGGAAGGTAGCATGCTGTTCCTTTGTGTTAGCTAAAATGCTAGCTTGTTGCATTGCTGGATATTGCTCAAACACTCAGGAGGATGGATTTACCGTTCATCAGTTTCCAAGTGACTCGTTTTCTCATTAAAAAATGGATTGCACAGGTGGGTGACAGCTAGGTGTGTATAAAGCTATCAATAAATACAATAGTTGGGGGTGTAATCCGTTAGTCAGGGGTGCTAAATGTTTCGATGTGCACCAGCCGCTGAAGGACGCCCTCCGCAGGCCTTGTGGATCGCTACCGGCCTCGTCGACAAGGCCGAGCCGGCCGCCGGCCTTGTCGACCCGGGTGGCTCGTCTCTGCTGCAGAAGTGGCCGTTTATCACCGCCGCGCAGAGGTGGATCAGACGGGGAGGTGGTTTGGCCGTGATCCGCATGTCATCTAAATACGGCTCGAAACAATAGGGTAATATTGCCCCGGACACTTCACTCGATTGTGAGATGTTTTCTTAGAAAAGAGCTTCCGTGTCTTAAGGGGCCACAGCGTGTTTTCAATGGCGAATGTCCGGGGTGATGTCACGGACAGGAAATGCAGCCAATATGGCGACCACTTGGATGCCGAATGACACATCTGCAACTTTGCGCGTGGATGACGCGCTTTCCGCTCATATTTATTTCTTCGCGTAGACATAGAAGTAAATAATGTCAGATGTATTTTTCATTTCAATATCTATTTTAGAATGTTTATAGGGATGACACTTGACCTTTAAAGATTTTGTGATGATGGTGGCAAAATGTGGACATGAACGGACGTAGGCTGGAGACGAAAGTCCAAAAATGAGTTATTCTCCCCCCAAAAATAAAAATGTCAAACAAGGTATGACGTAGAAGCAAATACTAAATCTACCAAGTCAAAAAAAACAAGCTTCAAAGCCACAAAGAAAGACGAGGACATAAAACGGAAAAACAAACGACAGTGAATACCCGCTTCATGAACGTCTCCGCTCTTGAACAAATCGGTATTCGAACGAAAATTTCGAGATATTTTTGCTTCTGTTTTCGAACGGAATTCGGTACTCGAACGTCTGCAGCAAAACCCGGACACAACATATCGCGCGTGACCCGACCAGCTGATCCACAACGCGCGTTTTTATCGTGTATAACGCTGCCTCTGTACGCGGACGTGGGAAATATCGATTCGGTTTTTGGACAAATGGGTTCTCGACCCGCCTTCTGGAACCGATTGCGGTTGAGAACCGAGGTTGTACTGTATGAGGAAACGACCCACACAGACTGAAAGAAAACAGGTCACTAAACACGAACAAAGCGACGGGACAGCGAGGCACGCCTGGACAAGCCACAAGTGACTGGAGGGAGCTGAGTGGTTGACATAACTCTCTCATAAAACTGTAATTAAATAACCACGCAAGAAGGGTCTGGAATGATGATAATAGATTTATTTTTCTTCGAACTGTAAATTGTTTTTGTGTGGCCTTAACACCGCTTAATGTGCCCGTGGGCAAGATTGTGATGTATCCGCCACACAATCCGCAGGTGCACCGCTCGACTTGCCCCCTCCCTCCACTAATAAACCTCCCAGGACCGATGATCGGAACCATCCATCACCGTAATTCAATAACGGCACTTTCAGGGTTGTAAAATTCTACTTTCAAGGTCTGTGTTTTACAAGCCCTGAAGGACGAGCCCGAGAGCGTAGTCGCCCGTTTTCCGTGTGGCTCGAGTGGAAAACCAAAAGCAAAACACATCATGTGATGCTTGGAGTTGGAGATGGGGGGGTGGGGGGGGGGGCGTATTGTAAGAGGGACTTCCCGTGACACCCGGCCCGATGTGATTCCCCTTTTTCCCTAAAACCGCACGGCATCTGCCCGCGTGACGCACGTTACCTAATCGACTCCGAAATCTCATTTGCGAAGGTATTTCTTCGACTCCGGGAAAAAAGAGGTCCAGTTTTTATTAACGCGACATCCACATGGTTCCACTTCACTACGTAGAAAGTTCTACGGAAAAGAAAAACGAAACACTGGCACGAGTCGTAATGTTAAAAGCAAAAAGGTGGACAGTGCGACAATAATGCTGCAATTATTGTAATTTCCGGCCTACAAGCCGTGATTTGTTGACACACGCTTTCAACCCTGCATTTTATGCAGTTATGCGGCTAATTTGTGCATTTTTTTTCTAACGGCCGCAAAGGGGGCGCTCGAGCGGAACAAGGTAAGAGTGAGACCGGAATATATGTGTCGAGGAAGTGACTTTTACCGGCCATGTTAGTGCTGCGGTAGCGATAGCACTGTGCTAGCGTGTTGCTGCTGTGTTACTGCCGTGTCTCAGTGATTTTTACCAGTAAGTTTTTTTTTTTGACTGGCCCTGTCAGCACCATGCTAGCGTTAGCGCTCCGCTAGCATTAATAATAATAATAATAATAATCTTTAATAATACATTGTTAACATCTTTGTTAAACTTTGATGCCTAATATATTTAAATTGAATGATTATTTACAGGCGGCAGGGTGGCTCTGCTGGTAAAGCGTTGGCCTCACAGTTCTGAGGAACCGGGTTCGACCTGAACCCGCCTGTCTGGAGTTTGCATGTTGTCCCCGTGCCTGCGTGGGTTTTTTCCGGGCACTACGGTTTCCTCCCACATCCCAAAAACATGCAACATTGATTGGAGGTGGGATTGTGAGTGCGGCTGTTTGTCACGATGTCTGAACTGATGCTGCGTAAATTCATCCAGAATGATTTCCAGCCTGAATTGGGCCGGGACTGTGTGTTTTGTGTCTGTGTGTCGAAAGCAACTACCTGATGCACCCACCCACCTCCTTTTTTCGGGTTGCCAATGAACTGATGGCTTTACCATGTTGCTCTAAAGGCATTCAACACACACCCGTTTGCGTACGTGGACGTGCACACGAGGTGCACCCAAGACCGTGGAAAGAATGTGAGCCACTTTGATCCAAACACGCACACGGGAACACAAAAACGTTGGCGCGAGTGAGCCAAACTTCTTTTTTATTTTATTTATTTATAAAGCTCTGACTTCCCCCAAGGGAGCTGCTGGAATGGAGGAAGCGAGAAGACGGCAGGAAATCAAATGAAGCGGCTACACAAGCGCAGAGGTGAAATACGCGCGTCCAGGGATTGTCGTTTATTCAATAAACAGAGGCGGAAGGTAAAAAAACATTACCTACGTTTAGTTTTGTATATTATAATTGTTTTGTTTTTTTGGCGAAGCTCTCAATTTACCAGTCAATCTATGTTCCTACCTTCAGCTATGGGCACGAGCTGTGAGGTCGTTACCAAGAGAACAAGATCCCGGATACAAGCGACCAAAATGAGTTTCCTCCGCAGGGTGTCCGGACTCTGCCTTAGAGGTAGGGTGAGAAGCTCGGTCATCCGGGAGGGGGTCAGTGTCGAGCTGCTGCTCCTCCGCATTGAGAGGAGCCAAATGAGGTGGCTGGGGTATCTGATTCGGATGCCTCCCGGACGCCTCCCTGGCGAGGTGTTCTGGGCATGTCCCATCGGAAAGAGACCCCGAAGACGACCCAGGATACGCTGGAGGGACTATGTCTCTCGGCTGGCTTGGGAACGCCTCGGGATCCCTCCGGAATCCGCATTGAGAGGAGCCAGATGAGGTGGCTGGGGTATCTGATTCGGATGCCTCCCGGACGCCTCCCTGGCGAGGTGTTTCGGGCATGTCCCATCGGAAAGAGACCCCGAAGACGACCCAGGATACGCTGGAGGGACTATGTCTCTCGGCTGGCTTGGGAACGCCTCGGGATCCCTCCGGAATCCGCATTGAGAGGAGCCAAATGAGGTGGCTGGGGTATCTGATTCGGATGCCTCCCGGACGCCTCCCTGGCGAGGTGTTCGGGCATGTCCCATCGGAAAGAGACCCCGAAGACGACCCAGGATACGCTGGAGGGACTATGTCTCTCGGCTGGCTTGGGAACGCCTCGGGATCCCTCCGGAATCCGCATTGAGAGGAGCCAGATGAGGTGGCTGGGGTATCTGATTCAGATGCCTCCTGGACGCCTCCCTGGTGAAGTGTTCTGGGCATGTCCCACTGGAATACAGACCCCGAGGACGACCCAGGACACGCTGGAGAGACTATGTCTCTCAGCTGGCTTGGGAATGTCTTGGGGTCCCTCCGGAAGAGCTGGAAGAAGTGGCTGGGGAAAGGGAAGTCTGGGTATCCCTGCTGAAGCTATTTCCTCCGCGACCCAACCCGGAAAAGCGGTAGATAATGGATGGATTGATAATTGTTTTTTTTTTTTTTTTTTTTTGCACCACTGAGATTTTGCACCAACACTTTATGGGAAACATTTAAGAATCCACCACCAGGAAGCAGCATAGAAGTTGATCATCATCATCAGTTGACATCTGTTCACCCCTTCAGAGAATGTTTACTCATCGCTGTGAAAATCAAATTTGGACCCCCCTCACATGTCCTGTACATGTTCTGTTACGTCATAAACATACTGCTGACATCACTAGGCAAGGAGAAGGCAAAACGAGGGGAAGAGAACACGCTCCATGCCACTTTTGGTAAGCGTTTTTCATGCGCATGTCGGATTCTCCACTATTGTGCCAAAGCCTAGTCTAGAGCGATCCTTGTCACAGCGAGTCTGCACCCTTTTAGTTCGTCCACATCTTGTCAAGTTTCTTAGTTTGTTCCGTTGTTGTCGGACCAAGTTTCACGTTGTTGGGATCTTGCCTTCAGTCTAGCGTTTTTGTGCCTCCGCCTTGTCGGACTGCTCCACCGTGTATGACCCTGACTTGGAATAAAACCACGCTCAGTACCATGCCCTTGTCTTGGAGTCCTGCATTTGCGTTCGCCCCCGTGCCGCTGGTTGATGACAGCGTTATGGTGGACTGGTTTTAAGGTAATTAATTTAAGATTACAAAGAAGATGGTACTATTGCCCCATGAACACGTTTGGTGTGGAGAAGCAAACCCAACAGGAAGCTTAAGTAGCGTACAATACCGTGTGACTTTTCTATTACTTCTTTGTTACACTTGTGTGTAACTGTGACATGTCGCGGCTGATGAAATCAAGCTTAACGTCGTTAACGAGGCGCTCGCTGTGACGGCGGCATGACTCCGGAGTGGATTGAGCAGCGCGCTTGTGTGAGTGTGCTGCCCACAGGAAGTTCCCACCGTGGTGCCTATCAGGGTGGAAAATGACTGTTTGTCACTGACTTAAGTCACAAATCCTCCCCCTCTCGAACACACACACACGTTATACACAGCTTAACATCCCTTTTCCCACAGCAGCCGTGATGTCTCAGTTCATGGAATTTTTTTTTTTTTTTTTTCTGTGTATATGGACATGCATGCCACTTCCTTTGGGTGTTATGGACTTGTGTGCCAATACCAGAGGTGGGAGGAACTCACATGTGGGCAAAGTATAAGTCAGTTCCACGTCTGATTTTCATCTTTCAAGAGAGTCTGTAGCAAAAAGCAAGCAAGTTCATTACCAATTTAATCAATTCCATGAAACGTTCGCAAATCGAGGTAAGGTTTCTCATTGAAATGAATGCAATCGCATCTAATTTGTTCCAACCCCTGCACAAAGTTACATTTACCTCATTTTTGTTGACATGTAGTTACAAATAAATACTGTGTGATATGAGAATAACTACAAATTGACTTAATTATGAAGAAATAAAACACACTTTGCAACATATTTTTTTTAGGAGCCATGAGGGTGAATTAAGAGCAAGTGAAAACATTTAAATACAGCAGAGGCAAAGATATTCACACAGTGCACGTCTATGCCAAATACCAAAATTGTGTGTAAATTGAGGTAAAATATCCTCAAAGAATCCATCCATTTTCTTCACCGCTTATCCTGACGAGGGTCACGGGGAGTGCTGGAGACTATCCCAGTTGTCAATGGGCAGGAGGCGGGGTACACCCTTAACTGGTTGCAAGCCAATCGCAGGGCACATTGAGACAGACAACAGTCGCACTCACAATCAGACCTACGGGCAATTTAGAGTGTCCAATTAATGCTGCATGTTTTTGGAACGATGAGGCCTACGCTTTACCAAGTGAGCCACCGTGCTGCCTATCCTCAAAGAATGTAATACATAAATCAAATTGTAAGATGGGTCATTTGTAAATTACTCCCACTGTTTTGAAAATGCTGATTTTTAATGTAAGCAGGCAAGACTGAACCTGAAGTCCAAGTCATTGCCGAGTCTTATGAATGCAAGGTCAAGTCGAGCCTTCCATAAATTCCCAAGTCCTAAAATTGACGACTGAAGTCTGGTTCCAGCCAAGTCACGTGATTCGAGTCCTCAATATTTTGTAATTTAACCTTACTTCCATGTCAGAATGTTGTTTCATTTCCCAGCATAAGACCCAAAACTTATTTTTTACTCAAAAAATAGAAACCTCTGTAAAATCACAGCCAGTAATGCAGGTACTTTACTTTTTCCAGCTGTAGTGATGTGATTACTTGTTTTTTTTTTTTGTTGTTGTTGTTTAACAATATTGTCAGCTCCTTGTACCAAAAACTGAAAATTTGCTACTTGGCTGGCGGGAATGATGGGTGCAGCTGTGACTAATGCAAAGAAAATTCCATCAACACCAGCAAAAATTGATTTACACTTTTAATAATGTCCAAACAAAACAAATATATGATGAATTTAATGTCGCTTTTTAATTGAATATAATTGTGTTTTTCTTCCAGGAAGATAGAAATTTCAGTGGTTAACAGCCTTTCAACCTGTTCCGAAGACCCAGACGGCAGCTAAAAAATATGAAATCATCTCTTTTGCCAAAGGAAACATAAGTACTAATCATGAATTAACTTCCTGTAAATTTAATTAAATTTGATTAATTAAATTAAACTAATTAAATTCACGGAGAAATGTAAATGAATTCATTAAAATAATTTTTATAAGTTTTCAGCCTTTCATTTGTTCCAAAGACCCAGACGGCAGCCAAAAAATATGAACTCATCTTTTTTTCCAAAGGAAATACATGTGCTGATTATGAATTAAATTCACGGAAATTTAATTACAGTTGATTAATTAAATTAAACTAATTAAATACACGGAGAAATGTAAATTAATTAATTGAAATAATAAGTTTCTTTCGACTTGTCCCTTTCGGGGTCGCCACAGCGTGTCATCTCAGATGAACGCACATTTTTAAGTTTTCAGCATTTCATTTTCAATTTTTTTTACAAAGGAAACATAAGGGCTAATTATGAATTAAATTCCTGTAAATGTAATTACATTTACTTAATTCAAACTAATTAAATACACAGAGAAATGTAAATGAATTAATTAAAATTATTTTTAATAAGTTTTCAGCCTTTCATTTGTTCCAAAGACCCAGACGGCAGCCCAAAAATATGAAATTCTCTTTTTTTCCCAAAGGAAACATAAGTGCTAGTTATGAATTAAATTCCTGTTAATCTAATTACATTTAATTAAATCATACGAATTAAATACATGGAGAAATGTAAATTAATAAATTAAAACAATTTTTAATGGGTTTTTAGCCTTTCATTTGTTCCAAAGACCCAGACGGCAGCCCAAAAATATGAAATCCTCTTTTTTTTTTTTTTTTTTTTTTACAAAGGAAACATAAGTGCTGATTATGAATTAAATTCCTGTAAATGTAATTACATTTAACTAAATCATATAAATTAAACACATGGAAAAATGTAAATTAATTATTTTACAAATTTACATGAAATAGAATTAAAAATTACATTAAATTAAATCTAAAAAATGTTATATAATTGTTAAAATGTAGTATTTAAAGTTGCTTACAAAAATAATTGTAAAAAATTCTAATAATAACAATAACACTCTTTTTAAATGTATAGAATAAAGTACATAATCACATTCATTTAAGATCAAATTAAATCAATTTAAAATGGGGTAATTTTCTTATTATTGTACGTCGGTAATACAATCTGCTGGTTTTCGAAAAATGAAATCCTGGAAAATTACCGGAAAAGGTTGCACTACAACAGAATGAATAAAGAGTTTCTCCCAAAATGGAGAGAAAAAGATTTGGGCACATGAGACCGGATTACATCATCGGAGGTGGAAAGAACTCAATCAGTCTCACTAAAGGTTGTCTGCGGGCCAGAAAGTGCCATGGGAAACACTAAATGCTGATGTCATAGTTTATGACCTCTTGAAACGAATCAGAGTTGACCTGCCGCGCTAATTGGCAGTTTGCGTGGCGGTCGGTTCGGTTCAGATCACACGATCATGGCCGTTGCTCCGTCGCGCAAGTTCGATCAATTGTAATTGAAATGCGTGAAAAGGAAAAATCCAAATAAGGTTGGTGAAAAGTAAAGTGGGTGTTCTCCGCACGTTGGCCTTGACCCGGTAAACCTTTACACACCAGTGTGATGTTCAACCGCAATTCAAATCTCAATTCACGGGAGAACGAGAGCCGGATTCTTTCCGACGTGATCGGAAGACGAACAAAAACGTCGTTAGCGATTAGGTAAACAGCGCTAGCTTATAAGAAGCGGCACATACTTGATTGTTCGGTGAAGTTGTCGACACTGTGGCGATGGTTGAGGGGTACTGGTTGATGTGTTAAGACGTCACATACGCGTATGTAGTATATGAAGTGCTGCTGCCACGAGTGAAAATGTTTTTATTGTTTTCAAAAGGTTGTCCGCTCCCCTTGCGCTAACGCTGATCATTATGGCGACAAAATTCTTACACACAGGGTGGAATAGCTTTTGTAAGACCGGGACGGTCCATAAAAAGCGGCTGATTTCAGCAAGACAAAAAATCGGGTGTGTAAGCTATCCTATAATTCTTGATTTTTCGTTTCGGTTTGTCCCGTTAGGGGTCGCCACAGCGTGCCATCTTAGATGAAGGCATATTTGTTTGGCATAGTTTTACGCCGGATGCCCAATTCTTGATTCTAAAGGTGTTTTGACAAAACTGGTTTAAATTGCATAATGTCTCCTTTAAAACTGCACGTTTAGTAAAGGTTAAAGGTGGCGCGAGTTTGACCAGATAACGGATTATTTCTATTTATAGTGCTGATAGGGAGCGAGGTTTGCTTTGGATAATGAAAATCTGCGAGTAATTGATGGGCCCATAAAAATATTTTAGAATTGATTTGAGATGCCACAAGATGGCAGCAAATTACGACTTTTCTATTAGACAGGGCAATGGCTTGACTAAAAGAAGCTCTTCACCTCTATTCTAAACAGTTCCTTGACATGGCCAAGGCAATACTTTTAGATTCATCTTTGGCCTGAACCTTTCTATCCATCCATCCATCCATTTTCTACCGCATTTCCAGGTTAGGTCACGCGAGAAGTAGCTTCAGCAGGGATACCCAGACTTTCCTTTCCCAGCGTTCCCAAGCAAGCCAAGAGACATAGTCTCTCTGGCGTGTCCTGCATCGTCCCCGGGGTCTCTTTCCGGTGGGATATGCCCAGAACACCTTAACAGGGAGGCATCCGGGAGGCATCTGAATCAGATGCCCCAGCCACTTCATCTGGCTCCTCTCAATGCGGATTCCAGAGGGATCCCAAAGCGTTCCAAGCCAGCCGAGAGACATGGTCTCTCCAACGTGTCCTGGGTGGTCCCCGGTCTCTCTTTCCGCTGGGACATGCCCAGAACACCTCACCGAGGAGGTGTCCGGGAGGCATCCGAATCAGATCCCCCAGCCACCTCATTTGGCTCCTCTCAATGCGGAGGAACAGCAGCTCGACACTGACCCCCTCCCGGATGACCGAGCTTCTCACCCTATCTCTAAGGCAGAGTCCGGACACCCTACGAAGGAGATTCATTTCAGCCGCTTGTATCCGGGATCTTGTTCTTTCGGTCAAGACCCAGCGGTCGTGCCCATAGGTGAGGGTAGGAACGTAGACCGACTGGTAAATTGAGAGCTTCACTTTTCGAATTAGCTCCCTCTTCACCACAACGGACCGATACAAAGTCCGCATCACTGCAGACGCTGCACCGATCCGTCTGTCGATCTCCCGATCCATTCTTCCCTCACTCGTAAACAAGACCCCCAGATACTTGAACTCCTCCACTTGGGGCAGGACTTCATCCCCTACCCGGAGAGGGCACGCCACCCTTTTCCGACCGAGGACCACGGTCTCAGATTTCAAGGTGCTGAACCTTGCGAACAGCAAACTGCAAACACGCACAGTAATACCGTACACTATTTCCTGTGAGGAAAATTGCCCCGGATTAGACCTCGACTTTGTAGTTTCCGCTCCATTACATGTTCCATCTTTAAGGCTATTAATTTACAGCTATTTAATCGAATAACTGTGACTGAAATGAAAACGGACACATGTCACTTTTCTCAGCAGGCACCCGGCGTGACCGCAGGCTGCAGGCAAAGCGTTCACTTAAGGCGGACCCCCTGCGCAGTTTTTAAATTTCATTTGGGCTTGAACCTCTGCCAAGATGATAGATTACAAGTTCAAGCTCGGCCTCGGGGGCTGAACGTGATCCTTAGTCCTTGCTCCCTGCGGATTCGCTCCCTCGCTCTCCCCATGACTCGCTTTATTCGGGGGTTGCGAAGAAATGAAGAAAAGACCCAGTTCGGTCACGACATTCATCGACATTATCTACGATAATGATATTAAAGTGTGTGGATTACTTAGCACATTTTACGCCTCCCACAATGACAATAACTGTGACGTTACACGATGGATATCCAGTTTAATTATTTGTGGGTTTTTTTTAACATTTCTAAACAGTTTAGAGATTTTTTTTTTAACAATATGTTTGGAATCGTTTCGTCAAAATACTCAAGGGGTCAAGAATTCCAATTAAATTGCGTTACGAGTTTAGTCACAGAAAAATGGCCGCATGACAATATTAGGCAGCCTCTGTGGGGGGGGGGGGGGGCATATTCGCACGGGGACGCGCGCTAATGAAAGCGCTCTTCAAATGCGTCAGCATCCACGGAACGTCGCGGATGCTCCGCAGATGTGCCGTTGCCTCGCGCTTTGATTTTCGCTTCTAATGAAAGCCACAGATGCGAGGACATTATTGGAAGATATTCGTCAAGAGAAAATGAGATACAGGTGCACTTTGGAGCCGGTCACGATCAACGTTTTGTTTGTTCACCCATAGAAGGAAAAATTTTCAAAGGGAGTATCCCTAATATTGCTTCATAAATCAGCATTTTCAGCATGATCAAGTTGTTATTGCATTTCATTTCAAAAGATAACTTAAAGGTCCACTGTCATGAAATGCATGATTTTTAGTGTGTTATTAATGGAAAAAAGGATCCATCCGTTTTTTCACCATGCAACGTGATT
This sequence comes from Syngnathoides biaculeatus, assembly GCF_019802595.1. Classification (NCBI taxonomy): domain Eukaryota; kingdom Metazoa; phylum Chordata; class Actinopteri; order Syngnathiformes; family Syngnathidae; genus Syngnathoides; species Syngnathoides biaculeatus. Next base: position 5,396,354 of record NC_084646.1, read on the forward strand.
TTGACTTTTTGTCACTCCCGCCATGAAAATCCTCTCGAGGGATTTGTTTAAGAGAAGAAGCAGGAAGTGACGTAAGTAGCAGACCCTCACTCAGCCGGTCTCGTATGTTTCTACTAGTTTTACCTGCTGGAAGGCAGCTCGTTGTTCCTTCGTGTTAACCGAAATGTCGGCTCGCTATATTCCTGGATATTGTTCGAATACTCGGGAGGATGGATTCATTCTTCATACTTTTCAAAAAGACCTGGTTCGACGTGAAAAATGGATTGCACGGGTGCAAAGGACGAGAGCTTCGTGGGTTCCAAATGACAGGTAGTTGTGTACAAAGCTTCTGAATAAAATAATTGTGGGGGGCGGGGGGGGGACGTAATCCTCTCAGAACGTAACAAAAGATCGGCGTACGTAAGTCAGGGGTGCTAAATGTGTCGATGCACCCTATGGCCGGGCTGGCTCATCGTACTCTCTGGGAGTCTGTTGTTAGTTAGAAGTGATCCGCATATCATCTAAATATGGCTCCAAACGATAGGGTAATATTGCCACGGTCACTTGACTCAATTGTGAGATGTTCTCTTCTTTAAAAAGATTTTCCGTGTCCCATAGTGGGTGCCACAGCATGTTTTTAATGGTGAATGTCCGGGTGTGACGTAATGGACAGACGTTGCAGCCAATATGGGTGCCACTTGGATGTGCGTTCTGCTCATATTTATTTTTTCGTACAGATAGATATTGTTAGCGGTCCACCGTGTTGTACAAAGTCATGTAAATTTAATAACCGTCTGCGGTGTGTTATGGAATTAAAATGCGACATTGCACAATGTGATAAACTGCTAACGTCCACCGCCAACAGCTGAGTAGCGGCTAGTGTTGGTTATTATCACCTTAAGTTGTGACATCTTGCAGGGTCGTTGACTGCTAACCGCTAATAGCTAAGAAAGAGCTACAGACGCTTGTTAAAATACAAAGTGTGACATCACAATTTATACAAGCGCTAATGAATAACTAGCCATGATTATTGCTTCTTATATAATGGATAATGTTAGCTAACAGCTACCTATTCTGCAATTGTAGATAACAGTGAAGAAAGAGCTACGGACGCTTGTTAATAATACAAAATGTGACATCACAATTTATACAAGCGCTAATGGATAACTAGCCATGATTATTGCTTCTTATATAATGCCTATTGTTAGCTAACAGCTAATTTTTTTGCATTTGTAGCTAACAGCGAAGAAAGAGCTATGGACGCTTGTTAATAATACAAAGTGTGAGATCACAATTTATACAAGCGCTAATGGATAACTACCCATGATTATTGCTCGTTATATAATGCCTAATGTTAGCTAACAGCTAATTTTTCTGCAATTGTAGCTTGTTATGGCGGCATCGACTTTCCATATGACATCGCAGAATAGGCTCAACCGCTAGCGTTAGCTGCCCACCGCGGAGTAGCGACTACTGTGGTGCGTTTAAGACTTAACGTGTGACATCGCACAATGACCGCTAAACCCTCGTCACCTGCTGCTTATTTTATTTGTACTCCTCGTGCTCTTGTAAAATTATGAGTCTTCGCTGCTAATTCAACACAGATTGAGTAATACGTCATTCATACTTTGCATGTGTGTGTGTGTCACAAAGTAAGAGGCTGTTGGACTTGCTTCCATCATTTTCCTGATACTAAATATATAGAATTCAATTGTAAACGTGCAATCACAGCACCACATACAAAAAAAAAATGGCTAAAATGAAGCTAATTCAAAAATCCCCACGGCGGAGGTCCAGTTGGCGCTATTGACATACACATGCTTTTGCCAGACGACTTTTAACACCGTCGACTCGCATCCTGATGGATTTTGTGATTAGCGAGCTCTTCTGAATCAAACTACGCCAGATCACAACGGGGGTTGGCCGCCGTCGGCGACACGTTTTTGACTCCTGCTGATGAGTCGCATTGACAAACTCGAGCCAGCGGGCCAACGGTGGCGGTCAGCCATCGATTAGCTAAAAGGACGTTAGCCAACGGTTCGCTCATATGATCGTTCCACATACTGGACTATTTTTAACAAACTAGTACACGTGCACGTCTGGAAGACGGGGGAAAATAATCTGATAAACAAACCAAGGTTTTCATATTTCAACATCCATGTGGTATATATCAATCCAATCCGCCCAAGGCCATCAGACTCTGTTTTACTGGTCCATGTAACTTGTACTATACAGTAATCCCTCATTTTTCGCAGTTAATCGGTACCAGACCCACCAGTCAAACCTGAAAAACCGTTGACCTCACAGTTCTGAGGTCCCGGGTTCAATCCCGGACCCGCTTGTGTGGAGTTTGCATGTTCTCCCCATGCCTGCGTGGGTTTTCTCCGGGAGCTCCGGTTCCCTCCCACATCCCCAAAACATGCGACATTAATTGGACACTCTAAATTGCCCCAAGGTGTGATTGTGAGTGCGATTGTTGTTTGTCTCGAGGTGCCCTGCGATTGCCTGGCATTGTCTGGATTTTCTCCGGGCACTCCGGTTTCCACCCACATTCCAAAAACATCCAACATTAAGTAGGCACTCTAAATTGCCCCAAGGTGACCCTTGTGAGGATAAGCGGCAGGTGTGATTGTGAGTGTGGATGTTCGACTCTATGTGACCTGCAATTGGCTGGCGACCAGTTCAGGGTGTACCCTGCCTCCTGCCCGTTGACAGCTGGGATAGGCTCCAGCACTCCCGCGACCCTTGTGAGGATAAGCGACAAAGAAAATGAATGGATGGATGCTGCATTATACCCTATCAGTACTGTATTAATGCATGCTGTTATGCATCATGTTATTTTTTTAATAATTGTTTTTTTGTATTTGTATTTTTTGCTTCATTGGTCCATGTCGTTGCGGTGAGAATGGCGCATTAGAACGTAGCGATGTTGGATTTTTTTTTTTTGGGGGGGGGGTTGTCCAGAAATCCGTAATGCACTGAATCCGCAATAAGTGATCCACGAAGTAGAGAAGGATTACTATTATTAGCAATTAGAAAGTTTGTCCTCACAGGGCTCCCCTCGATGATGTCAGCATTTCTCCATTCTCTGATTGGCTGATGAGAGCAAAACTCTTCGCAGCCAACGTTGACGAGCAAAACATTTATCTACACATTAAATATGCAAGCAGGAACTTTTTAACTTTGCATTTATAGAACATGTAAACAAAAGAATCCACTCAAGATAAACTTGTGACAAATGAAATTATCCGAGACGGTTACTTCACATTTATGCAACTTTATGGACATTCGCGTCGAAAACAATTGTGAGGTACTGACAGAACTGTAACAAAATCTGGATTTTGGCTGCTGAAACTTCACATTTCTCGTACTCTGTGACATTCCAAGCAATAATTGAACACAAGGGTTCGCATTTACGTGTTTGCGCTCGAGTGTGTTGAAAGAGGAATCCTGAAGAAGAGGAGAAAAAGGAGGAGGAAGAAGGGGGGAAAGAACACTTTAGCGGAATGAGGAGGCCGCAGAGCGACCGCAAAGCGACTGGAGGTTGACCGCGGGGTGAAACCGGAGAAGTTTGGGTTGACGAGACTCCCGGTGGTTAAGAGAACGTTAAACAAGACGGACAACAAAACGCACAAAACAAAATGACTTTGCAAAATATACAAATGGGAAAAACGAGTTGTTTGCATATCCTGGCACAAAAAAAATTATTTACAGTGAAGTTTCGTCAATTAATATTCAAGTACTTGCCTCTCCGCGGTTGGTACCCACCCACTAAACTCAACTGAACAGCAACTTGGCATTTCCGAGTTTTATGGGTGCAAGTACACTTTACACTTGTTTTACAGCAATACTTGACATTTACAGTTTATGATGTAACAGTGGATGAAACACCGGAGCCGGCAGTCGTCGCGATGATCCATCGCGGAAGGTTCATTTGTAATTTGCACCCACCTTTCAGATAACGTCCACTATTAATTAAATTCGACGCAGATTATTGACGGTAAGCCCGTCTGTCTCAAATGCCAAGTGGAAAAGATGAACTAGAGTAGTTTCAGAAGGACATTTTGGGCATTTTCATGACAAATTATCTCGTGAACCCATGACAGAAATAAACCCAAGGACGTCAAAGACAATCCATCCATCCATCCATTTTCTTTACCGCTTATCCTCACGAGGGTCGTGGGGAGTGCTGCAGCCTATCCCAGCTGTCAACGGGCAGGAGGCGGGGTACACCCTGAACTGGTTGCCAGCCAATCGCAGGGCACAGACAAACAACCATTTGCACTCACAATCACACCTAGGGGCAATTTAGAGTGTCCAATTTATGTTGCATGTTTTTGGGATTTGTGAGGAAACCGGAGCTCCCGGAGAAAACCCACGCAGGCACGGGGAGAACATGCAAACTCCACAGAGGCGGGGCCGGGATCGAACCTGGGTCCTCAGAACTGTGAGGCCAACGCTTTACCAGCTGCGCCACCATGCTTCCCATCAAATACTATAAAAATGAAAAAGAAAATAAATAGCACTCGATTATATTGTAGAGGGCGGCACGGTGGAGCAACTGTAAAGCGTTGGCCTCACAGTTCCGAGGACCCGGGTTCAATCCCGTACCCACCCGTGTGGAGTTTGCATGTTCTCCGCGTGCCTGTGTGGGTTTTCTCCGGGAGCTCCGGTTCCCTCCCACATCCCAAAAACATGCAACAGTAATTGGACACTCTAAAATGCCCCCAGGTGACCCTTGTGAGGATAAGCGGCAGGTGTGATTGTGAGTTTGGCCGTTTGTCTCCGTGTACCAGTTCTGGGTGTACCCCAGGTCCTGCTCGTTGACAGCGGGGATAGGTTCCAGCACTTCCGCGACTCTTGTGAGGACAAGCGGCTAAGAAAATGGATGGATGGATGGATGGATGGATATATTGTACAGTGCAAAAAAAAATCATTTTAAGTAATATTTCATCTATTTCATACATGTATGTGGCACAATGACACGTCACCGAGCAAAATTGTGGAATTCTGGAATCCATCGCACGGGTTGGGTGCCTTTTGTCCAAATACTTTCGGACCATCACAGGAGTCGGAAAGCGCCATCTGGAGAAAAGAAATCGACTCCTGCAGAGTGTCAAGTGGAGCGCCGGGTCCGATAACTCAAAGATTAGCCAACTCGCTTTCCTCACTGCGGCAGAGCAAAACGCACGCGAGCACGAACGCGCACTCCTCGATGACTTCATGCGCTTCAGTCATCGAGGTCTTGCGAGGGAGCGACGAGACGAAGATAAATAAGAGAGCGAGATTGGGAAAAGGAGGGACGATGAGAAACGAGCGAGATATCCAGGAAATGAAGATAGGAGGGCCGGGGGGAGAAGAAAAACATACACTACGTACTTTAAAAAAAAAAAAAAGAAAAGAAAAAATCTCTTTTTACAATGTTATGAATCACTGAGATAACACAAATCAATTCAGTGAAATCACATTTTAGCCAAACAGAATTGCTGGGGGGGCAATGTCGCCAGGCAGAAATTATTAGAATTAAAGTAACGTGAAAACAAAATGTGCATGATTTGGTTTTCCTTATAATTTTTTTATTTATTATATATTATTATTATTTCCTTTTTAAACTTGTTTTTGTTATTTTTAACATTTTATTAATTTTGTTTGTCATTATTTAAATTCTTAAATCATGCATGAAATAAACTCTATAGTATGTTTGTATGCATTTTTTGAAGTTATTTTGACAATTGATGATTAATTATTTGAATTTTTTTTCTATTTTATTTTGTTTGAATTACTGGAACTATTACAACATAAAATAAGTACTATGGCTTTAAAATAAGTAAACTTTGTTTTTTAAACTTTAATTTTAAATATAGAATTTCCTAGATATCATTTTTCAAACACCTTATCCGATTTATTAAAGCAAAATAAAGAAGATACACTTTGAAATATTCTTTATATTTTTTTATTTTATACTTTAAATTCTATAAAGTACTAAAATGAAAAACATAGTGATACTTGGAAATTTTGTGATTTGTATGTTTTTAATATAGAATTATGAATCCAGATGTGAAGCCAAAAAAAATACCATTTTCGAAATAACTTGCAGAATTGATTCTTTAGATTTTGTTTGGTGTGTTCACTGGTAGTGTAAAATCAAAATTGAAACGTAGCTTTTGGTGACTTTGTTTGTTCTATGAGGAAAAGTTGGGGGTTGCGGGGAGGTTCGATGGAGAAAGTTGGGGGTGGGGTCCGGGGGGGGGGGGGGGGGGGGGCGGAATCAAAAGCACATGCAGGCAGAATCTCCAGTATTGTTCTAAAGTGAAAGCAGCTGGCCGCTGCCGGCGTATCCGTCAAAATAAACATCTTCCCCGTAGCCGCCAGCTATTGTGCCTACCCCTTAAAAACACTGCGGCACATCGCATGCCGGACGACGCTCCAGCGTGTACGTTTGAAAAGGGTTCATTCGCGAGCGTCTCGCGACTCTCGCTCGGCTGGCCGGAGGTGCAAGTATTCTGCACTTTAAAGGACCGGATATTGGAAAATACGCAGTCATGTGACGATACAGCAACATGCGTATGTATTTTAGCCTTTGTGAAAAATGATAAATATTGCTGCAGTTTACTCACTCATGTCATGTAGTTGTGAAACTCTTCTTCGTTTGTGGTTTCATGACTGTTTTAAACCGCCTCCGGTGTCCAAAGTGAGTCTTAACGTTATCCATCCATCCGTTTTCTTGGCCGCTTATCCTCACGAGGGTCGCGGGGACTGCCGGAGCCTATCCCAGCTGTCAACGGGGCAGGAGGCGTGGTACACCCTGAACTGGTCGGCAGCCAATTGCAGGGCACATAGAGTCGAACATCCACACTCACAATCACACCTGTCGCTTATCCTCACAAGGGTCACCTTGGGGCAATTTAGAGTGCCTACTTAATGTTGCATGTTTTTGGAATGTGGGTGGAAACCGGAGTGCCCGGAGAAAATCCAGACAGGCACGGGGAGGACATGCAAACTCCACACAGGTGGGTCCGGGATCAAACCCGGGTCCTCAGAACTGTGATGCCAACGCTTTACCAGGTGATCCACCGTGCCGCCATCCATCCCAAAAACGTGCAACATTAATAAACTGCCCCGAGGTGTGATTGTGAGTGCGGCTGTTTGTCTCCACGTGTCCTGTGATTGGCTGGCGACCAGTTCAGGGTGTGCCTCGCCTCCTGCCCGTTGACAGCTGGGACAAGCTCCAGCACTCCCCGTGACCCTGTGAGGATAAGCGGCAAAGAAAATGGATGGATGGATGAATGGATGGATGGATGGATGGATGGATGGATGGACTACTGTACCAAATGCACATTCCCCCAACAAATAATCACACTTCCATTTATGTCAATCGTGAAAAATGTATTTGAAATGGGAGTGCTTTGAGATTACAAGCGTGGTCATCAAACAAATGAAGCTTGCATCTCAAAGGAACTGTTAATATTTTTTTCTCGAGAATATTGCATCCAAATGAGTTTATCACTTTTGATGTGAACCTGCCAAAAGACACGCACAAATATAAAAAACAATAACTATAAACAGACAGTAGGACATGTCACATTGTTGTCTTTGGAGCTTATTTTCGCTACCGTCTATTGTCCTTCTCTCCATATGTTTCCTACCTAGCAACCATCTGTTACAGCGGCCGAGATCCGCCGCGAACCCTCAACCAAAAGGACGAGGCCGGCCCGGCCCGGCTTCCTCTTTGTACGTCTTGATTCTATTTTGGCATTCCGCCTTCGAAAAACTTGTGAGTTCAGCAGCTCGGCCTGCCTCGCTTCCCCCGGCAGGCTTTGCGGTCCTGCGCGCCAACAACAACAGCGCCGCTGAGTTTAGATGTGGAGAGGCCATATCCTGTGTGTGTGCGTGTGTGTGTCTGTGTGTGCGTGTGTGTGCGTGTGTGTGTGTGCGTGTGTGTGTGTTGCTGGAGGAAGCCGTTGAATCAACATGTGCCGAATTCACGCATGCGTGCATTCTTGTGTGTATTCAAATAAATTCAAGTCAACTTTTGGGATCATGTCATGGGATACAAAGATTTATATGTATCTCCATCCATCCATTTTCTTAGCCACTTATCCTCACAAGGGTCGCGGCGAGTGCCAGAGCCAACCGAGCTGTCAATGGGCAGGAAGCGGGGTACCCCCCGAAATGATCGGCAGCCAATCGCAGGGCACATGGAGACAAACAGCCACACCCACAGTCACACCTGGGGGCAATTTAGAGTCTGCAATTAAGGTTGCATATTTTTGGGATGTGTGGAGGAAACCGGAGTACCCGGGGAAAACCCAAGCAGACACGGGGAGAACATGCAAACTCCACACAGGCAGGGCCGGGATCAAACCCAGGTCCTCAGAACTGTGAAGCCAACGCTTTCCAGCTGCGCCACCGTGCCGCCCTTTATAATATAATAAAGTGCTATTCATTTTATTACCGGTAAGTTTTATTTTAACCGACCCTGTTAGCATTAGCGGTAGCTTTAGCGTGGCGTTAGCATTAGCGCTAGCTTTAGCGCAGCACTAGCGTTAAACTCTTTCTGTGTACCGTCTTTCTTTGTACATATCTTGTGTTTGAATGTGGCTTTCAATGTGGGCACTTGCGGCTTTTACACAGCTGGGGCCTATGTACGTACCAAATGGTATTTCCTTTACAAATGTACTGGATGAGGCTTATAACCAGGTGCGCTGTGATAGATAGCTAGATAGACAGACAGACAGACCGACCGACCAGTTCGGGGTGGAGTCCGCCTTTCGCCCGAAGCTAGCTAGGATAGGCTCCAGCTTCCCTGCAACCCTTGTGAGGATAAGCGGCTTTGATAATGACATGATATGATATATCATATCATATATGATATTATATATGATATGATATATCATATAATATAATGTAGATAGATAGATACTCAGAATCACAGAAATGATTGTTGTGCAAATTTGTAGAACATTTTCCTCAAAAATAGACACAATTTGCTAGAGAATATAACGTTTTCTTGAAAATACATACACATTTGACTCAATAATAAAATACATTTTATTTCCATATATATTCTCAAATGTGCATATTTTTTCCCCCTCAAAAATGGCTTTACAAATACAGCTTTTTTTAGAATTACACATCGTGTTGGGATTTTTCTCAAAAATATTTGAAAATTTTCAAAAATGTGGGTGGGAATCTAACATTTTTTTTTTTTAATTCTTTAAAAAAAGTGAAACTGACAGCTTCTCTAAGCTTGCGACATTCAGCTGGAAAATATAGAACTTTTCCCAAATTTGTGACTCCCGGTATGCTGACAAAAACACCCCCGCGCGTGCTTTGCTCAATGGTTGAGGTTCCATTTCAAGTCCGATTCATGCGCTAATTAAGTGTCGCCTTCTCCCCCAGAGAAAGAGCGAAAAGCAAGCGCGCTGATAACATTCTGATCTCATCTGTTGCTCTATCCTCTTTGTCCCTTTTTGCTATCAGAGAGTCGCCACACACAGGCCGGTGGACTTTTGCAACAAGTCCTCGTCGGAGAAGTCCGCGGGGGTCTTTGCGAATTGCAAAGACAACGTAAACACACCTGCGTCCTGTAACCGTGCGAGCAAACCGGGCCTTATCTCCTCTCAATATTTACTCATGCCAACCCCTCTAATTAACTCCAAGTTCTTTGTTGCGGCATCCTCCATCTTTCTCCTCCTCCTGCGGCTTTTGGTGAACCAACTCCGCGAAAGGATGTGACGGCAGGGAAGAAATATTGGAGACTTTAGAAATTGATTTCATTCACAATTTCATACAGGGCGGCGCGGTGGAGCAATTGGTTAGAGTTGGCCTCACAGTTCTGGGGAATGGGGTTCAAGTCCATGTCCGTCACGTCTGAATTGACATTTGTTGTGATCATGTCTGTCTCCAGGTGCCCTGCGATTGGCTGGCAAGCATTTCAGGGTGTGCCCCGCCTCCTGCCTGATGACAGCTGGGATGGGCACCGGCACCACCGTGACCCTTGTGAGGATGAGTGGCTCAGAAAATGGACAGATGGAATTTACAAGAGGTGTCTGAAACCATAACGTGTTCTGACATTCAGAATATGTCTGAAATGTTTCTGGCAAAATACCTGATAAATATTCACATTTTTTGGTCTAAAATGACATATCTATAAACAGAATAGATTCAAAATCTAATCTTAAAAAAATGGGAAACATAACTTTTGTTTTAAAAAAAAATATACAACTTTTTTTGTCTTTTTTCTTTAAAAAGTGTTCAATGATGACTTTTCATTTGGAATTTTTATTTAACATTTTCTAATGCTTTATTAAATATTAAATGTAATTTTCCAAAATATACAAAAATGTTTTAAATATATCACGTTGTCTTATACCAATTGTAAGAAATATAGTACTCCTTTGTGATGTAATACTTTTTTTAAAAATATGAATTTATTGTGTAAATATACAACTGTATAATGAAAAACTTTTTGTCGGAAAAAATACTGAAAAATATAATTATTCTGAAAAATTATGTGGTTGGTTTTCTGCTTTTTTTTTTTTTTTTACATTTTGTTAAATCTAAGCCTTAAAGACTTAAAATGTTCCTCTTTTTTTATCCAAAATGTAAATTTTCTTATAAATACTCTTTTTTCCCACACAACTTTAAAAAGTGTTTTTTTTTTTCTGGAATTTTTTTTATTTAAAAGCAGACTTCTCAAGTGAGACTTCTTTTCTTTTTTTAACTTTAATATGTAAATATACATCTTTATAATTGCCAACTTATTTTTTCTAGGAAAACAAAAACCTCATATTCTTTCTTGAATTTTCAAGAAATAAATACTTTTTTTTTTTTTTTTAAATACTACAGCGACATGTTGCCATGTCCGTAAGTAGACTTTTACACATTTTAAAATGAAAAATTTTCACGTGTAGCGTGTATAAAATCCCCCAAACGAGCACGTATTGTACATGTACATTTTTGCATGTGCGTGCGACGGTTACACGCGATGTACATAATGCAAGTAATGAACAGCAGATGTGCATTTTCCATGACACACAACAGAGACACGACCCAGCACTGCAACAATAACGGCTGCAGTTAAACGATAAAGCGAAAAAGGAAAAACACGATACAAGCGTCCGATGATGGTAAGCTCGGAACCGGGTCGGGTTAGTGGGTTAGTGTGCCAGAAAGACACGTGTTTTATCTGCTGCACGCACGACACGTTGCTATGGTTACAGTGTACGCACGGTTTCCACATCAACTGTTACATGTGTCGCTTGTCTTGTCTTTTACTCGGCCGGTATTTATGTATATCCAAGTTTTGTTTTATTTTTTTGTTTTTCCTGGAACTCTACGCACATGTTTGAGGTTACCGCGTTGAACCAACATCTCTGAACGTATTCGGGGGATAAACGGCTCGTGTAACTGGGCGACGTCCTTAGAGGGGCTCAATTCCACCACCAAATTACCGCAGGAATGTTGATGTGGCAAGTATTTTTGGACCTTTTAAGGGGAAAAATTATTTTCTCAAAAGTAAATGAATATTTTTCTTAAAATATATATATTGAGAGAGAGAGTATTTTCATCATGAGATTTTTTTTTTTTCTCAAAACAACACAATTTTTTCTGGAAAAAAAATATTTAAAATGTTGAAAATATGCAAGATATTTTTTCAACATTTTTCTCACAAATGTGCAGCTTATTCTCAAATTTTCATAAAAACACTCAAATATGGACTTGTTATAAACATGAAATCTAATAATAATAATGAAAAAAAAAAATGGGCGGCATAGTGGATTAGCTGGTAAAGCGTTGGCCTCACAGTTCTGAGGACCCGAGTTTGAGCCCGGCCCTGCCTGTGTGGAGTTTGCATGTTCTCCCCGTGCCTGCGTGGGATTTCTCCGGGACTCCGGTTTCCTCACAAATTCCAAAAACATGCAACATAAATTGGACACTCTAAATTGCCCCTAGGTGGGATTGTGAATGCGGCAGTTTGTGCCCTGCGATTGGTTGGTAACCAGTTCAGGGTGTACCCCGCCTCCTGCCCGTTGACAGCTGGGATAGGCTGCACGACTCCCCGCGACCCTCGTGAGGATAAGCGGCAGAAGAAAATGGATAGATAGATAGATAGATAGATAATAATGTAAAACTCTGACCGAAAATGTATCAGCATAATGCCCGTTTTTGATATATTGTTGTGTTGTTATTTGTCTTTTGTCTGACTCAGCATGGACTTTAAGGAATTATGTATTTCAACATGTCAAAACATCCATCCATCAATTTTCTTAGCCGCTTATCCTCACAAGGGTCGCGGGGAGTGTTGGAGCCCATCCCAGCTGTCAACGGGCAGGAGGCGGGGGACACCCTGAACTGGTTGCCAGCCAATCGCAGGGCACATTGAGACAAACTACTGCACTCACAATCACACCTAGGGGCAATTTAGAGTGTCCAATTAATGTTGCATGTTTTTGGGATGTGGGAGGAAACCGGAGTGCCCGGAGGAAAACCCACGCAGGCACAGGGGAGAACATGCAAACACCACACAGGGAGGGCCTGGATTGAACCCGGGTCCTCAGAACTGTGAGGCCAACGCTTTGCAGCTGCTCCACCGTGCCGCCCCCGTCAAAATATTATTCATTTTTTTCCTCCCAGTATGTGTGCTTTGAGCCAACATCTCCAAACGTATTTTGTGACTAAACGGCTCGTGTAGTTGAGCAAAATCCCCTGAGGGGATTCACCCCACCACCAATTTACTGCAAGAATCCATTGTCAGAAAAGTCGGTTTGACGCGTGTCCAACAATTTCTGGAACTTGTTGGCTACGTCCCGCTTTACGCCAACTGAGAACGATTTGATGAAGAAGAAAAAAAATTCCATAATTACAACCACAGCCTTGCAAGAGATCCCCTTTTTGCGCCAACCACTGACAACCCTTTGGATCATCTAGAAGACATTGGACCCGGTCAATGTGATGAAGATCAAATTTTGGATTATTTGTTCTGCTGATAATAAAAACAATAAACATTTGCAACGTGATTTAAGACATAATAACTTCCTTGCCAATAAATGTGAAAATCATCACTCAGTCCTTGTGAATTATCTTCTGTCCACTAATGATAACCTTCGATTATTACACGAGAGCTGATTAATTGTTAACTAATCTCGACAATCCGGCTTTTATGGTAAATACCTCATTCTCTGTGTGGCACCCATGTCACTCACCAGTTTAGGCCTCGCCTTTTAAAGCCATACATACTTGAAAGTCACACACGACTAGAACGCGAGGACAGTGAGCGGACAAAAATAATACTTCACATGTAGATGTTATGCTAAATAATGCAAAAATATAATTGTTTAATTCCAGACCTGTTCTCTGATCTAGAACATTACAAGTGATTAGTGCTATATTTTTCTCCGAGTGTAACTTTGCTCTGCTCCAATTAAGACGGTTTCTGCCTGCAATGAAGAATGCTTTGCTTTGCTCCAATTTAAAAAAATGTTTCTGCTTGCAATGAAGAATGCTTTTCTCTGCCTGCAATGAAGAACGCTTTGCTCTGCTCTAGATAACATGGCAGCCGCCTAGCAGGAGATAGCACAAGAACAAAAACATCTAACCATCAGAACTGTTAGAACGAGGAGCACCTGTTGTCTGTTAAAGAAATGATGACCACACGCGTGCTGAGAAATCTTCCACACACAAACGAACAAACAAGTACACTTTGTTTCCAACTATGTTTTGCTCGCCCGTCTCCTTTTTGTAACGTTCATGTAAAAAAGGGTGTCTTGAAACTAAATAAATAGAGGTGGTGAGGAGAGGATAATCAGAGAGTGCAGTGGTGAATTGTATGAGACAGTTCCTTTCCTCTCTAGATAGATAGAACACTAGAAATTCTAGATTCGAAAAATATTTCATCGCTGTAATTCTACTTTGGCGTCGTTGTTTTGGGTTTTGTTTTGTTTACTGCGCTGATGAGTTTAAGCAAATCTTTTTAGTTCCATATTTGCAAAAAGTGCAAAAATTGGGATTATGCTGTCAGTCTCTTCTGACTGATTTAGGCAACATTCACTCCTTTATTTATTCAGTTTTCTCCTGTTTTTCTACTGGTGCTCTATGTTGCAAGACAAACTCAACCCGAGCACCGAACGGTCGCCGGGGGCGGCAAAGGTTCTCGCATATTGTTCCGCGACGCTTTCCTTCGAATCCGCAGCCACCTCACACGGCGCTCTGTTATCAGCTGATATCGATGAGACGATAAACACTCGCTGGGTTCTGGGGCACGACCGGGGGTTGTCAATCAAATGCGACTGTTGTCAGATCGGTGGGTTCGGTCCCCCCCGTGCGCGCATGCCTCGTGGCTGAACCGTGATCCCGATCCATCTGCGCCTCACCTCTGACCCCCGCTGCTAAGCGAAAACAGGTGCGAGCTCAGAGCAACGGGGCTTGGATGTGTGTTTTCGTGTGCGCACGCCGAAGACCCCCCGCTGACGTTGAGTGACGGTTCTGAACTGCTGGTGGTACCGAGGGGATGTTGTTGGGCCCTCAAGGGAGGAGAGAGGATACTACCGATGGCCTCATGTTGACCTGATAACCACAAAGATTGGCGGACGTCAGAATTGATGCAACGGGAACGACACATCCCCGGTGAGGTTGAATCTCAGCCGTCCGACCACGCCCCTGAAACTGACAACAACCCCTCCTGCAGTGCACCAAATGTAAACAACTTGCTGACAGGAAATCCCGTCTGTCACACTAACTGCGAAATTGTGACGTTTAACGACTAACCCCCGATTTGCACCACACCTTCGATGACCCCTCCCACCCCACCGCTTCGATCAATTGACACACGCAAGTGAAGATTTAAACATATCCGAGCTCAAAATGAAACGAATTGCAGGAATAAAATCTTGGGCAAATACTGTGCGTTAGTCGTGTCTGCGTGTTGGATTGTCTTTTGGAGGCGGGGCCTGGCGTGGTGCAGTGTGACATCAGCGAGTGTGCGAGTGGGCGTCCAAAAGTGAGCTGACATCAGCTCCTAAGTGAGTCTGGTAAAATGCCTGAAAAGTGCATCAGCATCTGTGGCTCTTGTACTTGTCACCCATGAAGTTGAAGTGCTAAATGTGGAGGAAAATGAATCACGCGGAACAACATTTTTCTATGACGGATGAAACAAAAATATTTTAGTCAGGCACACCAAAGACGGTACAATGAAGATGAAGAGGAAAACAACACAGTGCTAACAATCAAGCATGGTGTGAAGGATCCATAATACTGTGGGGTTGCTTTCCTACATGTGGTACTGGACGCCTTGAGTGTACCATGAGTTTCATGAGCCAGGCTGGACCACGGCTAAGAGGGGCGTGTCCAATGCCCTGGCCAGTGACCCATGTCACCGCTCACAACTATTTCATATTAGGACTGTAATTCGATGTATTTAAGTTGGAGTTTTGGTCATTGGTAGTGGCCACTTCGTTGTGCCCTGAGTTAATGAGTTGCATTGACTGACAGTAGGAATCTCCACTTTTGAAAATAGTGGAGTGTTGCGCTATCCTCGCCACAGTGTTTCTGTGCCACCTCAGTTTAGTCCTGTCTCAGTTTATGTTCCATGGTCAAGTCCTAGTTCATAGTGTGTCTCCTGGTCATCAGACCTCGCTTCACGTTTTTGGATCCTGCCTTTGCTTAGCGTTTCTGTACTTGGGCCTTCTCGGACTGCTTACACCCTGTATGACCTTAGCTTTTGAATAAAACTCTCGCCTAACGTCATGTCCTTGTCCCGGGGTCCTGCATTTGGGTCCAGGCCCTGCACCGGAGGTTCGTGACACGAGTATCATAAAATAATACAATTTTGAAGAGATTTTAGAGCAAAATGTATTACCCTGTGTGACAAAATGTGGTTTGAGGAGAAAATTACGGGTCATCTAGCGACAAATAACACAACCAATGGGACACAAAAAGTTTTACTGTTTTAAAACAATCAAAGATGAGACCTGATCTCAAATCTGTAATCTGCCATCAGGGAAAAGAACCCTGCAAATGTTCAAGTGCTTGAACAAATTGCATCGGAAGAATGAGGGAAAACACCAACAGAGAAGCCCGAAAAGTTTACAGTTTAGGATTTGGAGTCTGTCGTCACTCCCAAATATTCGGTAGCCTTGCCAATTTTGCTCCATCTGTTCTTTTCAGGGTTGTTTTTTTTAATTAAAATATCCATCCATCCATTTTCTTAGCCGCTTATCCTCACAAGGGTGTTGCAGCCCATCTCAGCTGTCAACGAGCACGAGGCGGGGTACACCCTGAACTGGTTACCAACCAATCGCAGGGCACATAGAGACAAACTGCCGCATTCACAATCCCACCTAGGGGCAATTTAGAGTGTCCAATTTATGTTGCATGTTTTGGGGATGTGGGAGGAAACCGGAGACCCTGGAGAAAACCCACGCAGGCACGAAGAGAACATGCAAACTCCGCACAGGCGGGTCCGGGATCGAACCTGGGACCTCCAAACTGTGACGCCAACACTTTCCAGCTGATCCACTGTGGCGCCAAAATTATATTTAAGTTGAAAAAAATATATATTTTCTTTGGTACATTCATTTTGAGCTTCACTGATGGTGTTGTGGTACACACGCCTGACTTGTGGGATCGATTCCCGCTCAGTGATGGTGTCGATATTTACCCTAGTGACCAGTTCAGGGTGAAGTCCGCCTTTCGCCCGAAGCTAGCTAGGATAGGTTCCGGCTCTCCCGTGACCCTTGTGAGGATAAACGGCTTGAATAACAGGTGGATGGACATTGATTTTGACCGCTGATTAAAAGATCCTGATGATAAAATGTCTGGTAGATTTTAATCAATTTCTGAAGCTATGAAATATCTTGTGCCAAAAATGATTTGTTTGTTTAAGAAGGGCAGTACAGTATAGCAGGGACGCAAAGGATGGACCGCGACGTAGTAGAGGAACGCTGTCGTTGTCGTCTGTGACGGGCTGTCAGTCTCGCCCACCTATCTCGCGGTCTGGGATCACTCACTCATTGCCAGACACGCGTGGCTTAACCTTGCGCTGCCGACCCCGTCTGCCCCTGGCCCTCGTCATTCTCCAACAAAACCCCTCAGTCGTCCGACCACGAGTTTTGCCAGAGCACCCTCGGCCTGTTGTTGTCGCCCAATTTTTTTTTTTTTTTGGAAAGTTCCTTACGCTGCTATCTGTGGATTACGGAGCATTGCATGACCTGGCCCCCAAAACCCCTTCCCAATCTTCAAAGGCTCTTTATCTGATTTTTGAAGTGAACTGCTTTTTATCTGGACTGTGTATTTGAACCGCATAGCTACTCACCTGCTCATCGTTGGGTTTGTCACAGTTGATCACAAAAGCTATCTCCAACTAAGACTGAGAATCCCCAAAAATTCACGATTCCACTTTACGCAGACTCACCCACTCATAATTTTTTCTGCGGAAACTAATTATCGACCATTCAAAACGCAGCTATTGACAACCTATCTGTGTTTTTCTTTCTGTAACCCCCGAAATAAGGTCCTGCGCGCCGTGCCCTGCTAGTTAGCGGAGGAGTCGCTAGCTGATAGCCAACCAGTTTGACAGCGAACAGGAGCGTGATGCAAAATTCCAGTAGTTCTGTTATCAGCCGATATCGACGAGAGATGGCGCAAAAATTATGAACCTCATTGGTTTGGTCAAATACCGTAATTTTTTCACCTTTTTCACATGCTTTCAACCCTGAGGCTTATGCGGTGATGCGGCTAATTTGTGCATTTTTTTCCCCCATGGGCCGCAAGGGGGCACTCGAGCGGAAAAGGTAAAAGTGAGACCGGTGGAATGTATGTGCCGAGCAAGTGACTTTTACCGGTCCGGCTCTGTTAGCGCCGCACCAGCATGTTGCTGTCGTGTCTCAGTGTCAGTGTTTGTTTAACCGGCCCTTTTAGTGCGGTGGCGCTAGCGTTAGCATTAGCATGGCGGAGCTAGTGTTAAATTGAGTACCGTCTTTCTTGTAAATATCTCATGTTTCAATGTCGGTTTCAATGTGGGCACTTGCGGTTTTTACACGGCTGCGGCCTATGAATGTACCAAACGGTATTTGCTTTCCAAATATACTGGGTGAGGCTTATAACCAGGTGCGCTCTGTAGGCCGCAAATTACGGTAATGTTTTTTCGCTATAGACGAAAGTCCCTGAGGCCTATAAGAAAGTAGAAATTAATATTTTTACAAGTTGCAAAGGGGCTATGAACACACCAGCATCCTTGCTCTTCAAGTGCTTGTAAGCCATTAATTTTTCAGAGAAAAATGGTACGAAAGTGTTTTGAGATATGGATTTGGGGTATATTCAGGGTTTAACCAATTAATATTGAAAATTAAGGAAGTCATCTATTATTTGTACACGTGATTCTTTTTACATCCCTGTCCCCAGTAGTGCAGGTGCACTGAACTGTCCTTTATATATCCATCCATTTTCCGAGCCGCTTATCCTCACAAGGGTCGCTGGAGTGCTGGAGCCTATCCCGGCTATCTTCGGTCAGGAGGCGGAGGACACCCTCAACTGGTTGCCAGCCATTCGCAGGGCACCATAGAGACAGACAAGTCGCATGGCATGATGCATTTCCACTTTCCACTTGCGATGAGTATTCAATGACATGCTTGCACGGATGCTTACGTTTTGAGTAAGCCGGAGTTTGAAAAGTGAATCACATATTAGGGTCATTAAAAAAAAAAATAAAGAAATAACTGCATCACCATGAGATCATTTGCTGGCTCTCAAAAATGTCCGCTGACTTTGTTTCTGCATTCAAAAAGCGCAAAAGACTCACAGGACCTTCCAAGCTTCACATGAACCAGAAAAAGACATTAACGCTTGTCTTGTTCTTAAATAGAATCACGCTTGAATCTAGGGAATCAGGTAAAATAGCCGCTTTTGAGATTTGTGTTGGTTTATTTATGTATTTTCCATGTTTATTATATTACTGTTGTTTTTAATATTCTGGAAAACATTAACATTAGTTGAAATATATTTACACATGCATTACCATGAACTCAGTTGTTCTGTTGAGGGTCACATTGATCCATTTTAAAGAGTAAAGTAATGCTGTTAAAAAAATGATTAAAAGTATGTTTTTTTTCTGAATGAAACTTCACACATTGATAAGCTATTGCACTATTACCGTAATTTCCGGCCTACAAGCCGCGACTTTTTTTCCACACGCTTTCAACCCTGCGGTTTATGCGGTGATGCGGCTAATTTGTGCATTTTTTTTCTTTTTTTCTCTTTCTTTTTTTTTATAAATGAATGAGACGTTCTTCGCTAGCATAACATTGCTGCGTGTGAACGATTGACACACTTATTCTTTGCTGAGCGATATTTAGCGATGATCGGACTGCACAAACGTGTTGCTTTCTTGCCTACTCGCGGCCGAAGCTTAACCAGACTGTGTTTGCACGAAGATATGCCCTTAATTTGATTTTTAATACACGTCTCGTATAAATGAATGAGACATTCTTCGCTAGCATAACTTTGCTGGTGTGAACGATTGACACACTTATTCTTTGCTGAGCGATATTTAGCGATGATCGGACTGCACAAACATATCGATTTCTTGCTGGCTCGCGGCCGAAAGTTAACCAGACTGTGTTTGCACGAAGATATGCCCTAAATTTGATTTTTAATACACGTCTCGTATAAATGAATGAGACGTTCTCCGCTAGCATAACATTGCTACGTGTGAATGATTGAATGAAATCAGAAGCATGGAGTCTCTCTCAGTTAAGAATGTATTGTATTTAGAATCTATGATATATCGTTGATTTGAATGAAATCAGAAGCATGGAGTCTGTCTCAGTTCAGAATGTATTGTATTGTATTTGCCATTTTTACTGTTTGTCTTACGTCAGCGCACGTGGCGTGACGTCACTTCAGGAGGCGTGGTTAAGTGCCCTGTACGGAGGGGTCAATTACGGTAATAAGATATGAACAGTTTTTATTGGGCATTTGACATTTTATGGCTAATTAAACATGCCCCAAGTCAAAGTGACCCATTTTGTTCAAGCATAACAAAGATGCTGACCATATTATTATTCATTTTTAGTTGAGTTTTTATTCCCCATTCTTCTCATTTATATTAAAATGGCCACAGTTTGACCCAGGAACAGATGAGTCCCATGATTTCCTATGGGAAACAGCGCCTGTGTGTCTTTTTTCTCTCTGTGTGTTGTTGCACCGCTGTGGAGGGATTGGACCCGGAGTCTCACAGGACCCTGCCAAAAGTATGGATTAGAACTGACGTCTTCTGATCCACAGCCAGACACACAACAGGCAGCAAGAGAAGTGTGCGCACACACACACCTCAAGCGGAAGAAGCGAATGTTTCTGCAGGTTTTTGAAATTTGTTTCTTTTGGACTACGAGGCAAAGCAACAGTTTGCCTCATGACAGCGCTATCTGAAAACAGATACGGTACGTCTTCTGAATTTGACACCCCACAGAGAAGCGTGTTCCGTACTGTACAACATAAGTGCAGAGTGTGAGTACTTTTCGCCCTCGTCTGCCAAATACAGTCGAACATCGGACACACACAGAGCGTGTTGACAGTCGTTTTTCCGTAAATCATCTTCATCTGGACCCCCAAAACT
Source organism: Syngnathoides biaculeatus (assembly GCF_019802595.1). Taxonomy (NCBI): domain Eukaryota; kingdom Metazoa; phylum Chordata; class Actinopteri; order Syngnathiformes; family Syngnathidae; genus Syngnathoides; species Syngnathoides biaculeatus. The sequence continues at coordinate 5,416,947 of NC_084646.1, forward strand.
TCCCCGCACCCCAGGCGCGGTTGGCAGACTCTGAGCGCGCGCTCTCTTCTTTGGCAAGAACTATTTCGGAGCGGCGATACCGGAAAACGCACAAACAACAGTCACGCGGGGTCTGAAAATAGAGAGCACAAGCGCCGCGGTGGCCTTTCGGGAGCCAAGGAAGGGGCCCAGAAGTAGGGATAGAATTTCCCAGTCGGGATCTCCTGTTGAGTGGATGGAAATGGCAAGATGAAGAGGAAAGGTAAAGTGGGGGATGGGGGGGGTGTGCCCCTCCTCGAGCCCTCACCTTATCGTGGTGGAGGGGTTCGTGTGTCCCGATGACACTAGGAGCTAAGTTGTCTGGGGCTTCACCTATGGGAAAGAGGTCCTAAGTGAGGGACCAGATAAAGTACAAAAATTGGATCTTGGTTTCCCTTGTCCAGACGCGGTTCACTGGGCCCCCCCATCTGGAGTTAGCCCTGGAGGTGGGGCTCGAAGGCGAGCGCCTGGTGGCCGAGCCTGCACCCATGGGACTGGGCTGGGCACAGCCCGAAAGGGTAACATGGGTCCCCCTTCTCATGGGCTCACCACCTGTGAGAGGGGCCATAGGGGTCGAATTCGAAGGGACTAAGTGAGCGACCTTGGCAATGTCATGACCAAAAGAACAAGATCCCAGATACAAGCGGCCAAAATGAGTTTCCTCCGCAGGGTGTCCTGGCTCTCCCTTAGAGAACCGGTGAGAAGCTCGGTCATCCGGGAGGGGCTCAGTGTCGAGCCGCTACTCCTCCGCATTGAGAGGAGCCAGATGAGGTGGCTGGGGGATCTGATTCGGATGCCTCCAGGCGCCTCCCTGGTGAGGTGTTCCGGGCATGTCCCACCGGAAAGAGACCCCGGGGATGACCCAGGACACGCTGGAGAGACTTGCTTGGGAACGCCTCGGGATCCCTCCGGAAGAGCTGGAAGAAGTGGCTGGGGAAAGGAAGTCTGGGTATCCCTGCTGAAGCTACTTCCCCGCGACCCGAACCAGAAAAGCGGTAGATAATTGATGGATGGATGGGGGTGGAGAGTTCTTCAGTGAGAGGAGGAACTTACCCCAAAATTGGACACTTATTTGGACCATCGGCATTATTGTCAGACTCAGATTTATCAAGGCCAAATGAAGACCCTGCTACAGGTTCAGAGACAATCAGGGGCAGGGCCAAGTCAGGTTTTTTTTCAATGGTCACTACAGCTTTTCAATCAAGAACTGAACGGTTGCGTTTGGTCATGGAAGAATTTGGCAACCAAAAAAATTAAAACGTGACCTTTCACTTGTCTTTGTAATCAGCACTGTTCATTTCCTTGAACATTTATCGCCTTACCGGAGGTGTTCGTCCCTCGGGATGAGACCATCATCTCTCCTGAACGGCGCACCCCGCGGCATACCATCTCATTGTTGTCCCGATCTCATCAAGGAAAGCTTTTTGGAAGTGCTGGACCCAGGCCTGCTTTTCCACTGAGGAAAAACACGTGCGTGTGCTTTTCTTGGACTTCCACTGACCAAGCGTCACCTCGGGACCCGGTTTGCAGCCGTGGGAGACTTTGCACAATGCAACTATTAAAAATCAACGCAGCCGGGATGAATTTTGCCTGTTGCTGTACAACGGGAACCAGGCTGTCCCCAAATTCTAGGTCACAGTGCACAGTGGCAAGCAGTGCATCTTGCTAGTTAGGCCGACTTCAAACCCAATCCCGGACTTCATGGCCAAGGTGAGGGAAACGAGGCCCGCCCTTTGTCACATCCTCATCTGCGTCTCGACACTTCCTGTTTTAATTAGTGCTAATATAAGGTATCGCTAAATAAACACGCACACACACACACACAAAAAAAAATACACAACGCATGAATGCACGCCCAAGTCGGAGGAGGAAGAAGGGCCGTCGGGAACCATTAAACAAGGAGGCATTTTTAGAATGGGGAAACAAAGGCTGGAAGTGACATGACGTCGCGCAGGAGGGTATCGAACACGCCTTGAGGAATGCTTGCATACAATCCTTATTTCACACACACTCATGTTTATTAACTAAAGCCAAGGTCCACCCAAAATAGCCTCCAAATTAAAATCATAAGGATGTATCGGATCCCGCTTGTATTCCCGTCGGAGAACACCACCCCGCCGCCCCCTCAAGAAATCCGCTTGTTTCGAGGCCCTCGTGATAAAGCTGCGGTGTAACCTGACTTATTATGTACGACAAGCGAAGCGATGTGCTTAAATGTTGATTGAAGACGCCTGGCAAGAAAGGTACAGTTCTGATAGGATTTAGCAGGATTAGATTTAAAAAAAAAAAAGACAGTTCATTTCCGCGAAATTCTGTGGAGGGTAGCTTTCTACGGAGCCCCTAAAGGGATATTGAGGGGGAAAAAAATTGTTTCTCATTGTAATGAGAAACTTACTCATTGTAACGAGTAAGTTTCTCATTGGATTGGTTAAAGTATGCTCACAAATAGATTTACATGTGCACGGTATTTAAATCCAACACATATCCTAGCCTTCAGTCCTCTAGCTCAATGGTAACTCGACCACATAACGGGAATAGCATAACTATTTGAGAACAGGTATTTGTTGGAACACAAAGGGTGGAGCAACACATTGAAATGAGATATAGTATAATAACAGACTTCGTCCATGTCCAGTCAACAACACACAGCGTTGTATATCTGTCTGTCCATCTTATGCTGCCCCATATGGAAGTAAATAAGTGCCGCCAGGATTTGAATTTGAAATGTAAAGTGATCACATTTTCAATGGTTGTATTTCAGTGTAACTTTTCAATGTAAGCAATTAAACCGGCTACAATTCACTGTCTGAAATTCGCTGTCTAAAATTCACCGTCTGTGCCACCAGGCAGGGTTACTTCAGGTCAGAACCAAACACCCAGCCAATCGCAGTTACACTTTCTTGGTATGTGACGTCACGCGAAGTAACCCTGCCTGTTGGCGCAGACGGTGAATTTTAGACAGCGAATTGTAGCCGGTTGAATTTCACACAGCGAATTGTGGCAATTATTGAAAATGTGATCACTTTACATTTCAAATTCAAATCCCATTTTTTCTGGAATTTCAAATTCAAATCCTGATGGCACTTATTTACTTCCACACCCCCAGATGGTCAAACCAGGGAGCAGCAGAATGGACATTGAATTGAAGTGTGACAAAAATAGCTTATTCCGTTATGTTTTTTCTGTTTTATTTCGGGGGTTTGGGGGTAAGGCTGGAACAGATAAATTCCATTTGCATTATTTTCAACATGTGAAGACAGTCGGACCTTTATTTATTTAACCAGGTTAAGAGTTGACAACCACTTCTGATTTATAATGACAACCCGGCCAGGATGCAGGCCGTTCGTGTCCCGACGGAGTCAGCATCCATCACTCCATCTTTTTTCTATACCGTTTGTCCCCACGAGGCTTGCGGCTAAACTGGGGCCCATCTTTCGAAGCTGACTTTGGGTGAAAGGAGGGACACACCCCGGACTCGTCTATCGGTCAATTACGAGAAAGACAAACAAGGATTTACATTCACACCAACAGACTAATCGAGAGCCTTCAGTGTACTTACGACGCCTGTTTTGGGAATGCGTGAGGATGCCTGCCGGCGTACCTGCATTACGTATTAATTCACAAGACGCTTGATGTGAAAACTCGCACATCTGCTGAAGCTTAGAGCTGCTACACGGCGCTCTCGGATCTCCGAGGGAGGGGGGGGGTAGGGGGGGTCGGACCATCAATCATGCCTGCCCCCTTCTCGCTTGCTTTTTCTCTCTTTATGCATGCGGCTTGAGGCCGGTGGGGCAGGAACATATGATATACTTTTGCGTGTTTACCGTTACATTATAGCGGAGTCTTCCCGTTTTCTCTCAAAATAGAAATAACATGCTGCTTGGTCACACATTTGGGCGGGGCGGCGGGGGCACACACTTTTTAGCACACACACACTCGTGCACACATACATTTTCACGTACACGTGCACAAACGCGTATTTTAGCACAATCACACGCATACAAAATGACAAACATGCATATGCATTGACACTATGTTCCACTTGCACAAGCTAAAAATACTCACACAAAAATTCTCACTTATACATTGATGCTTACAAACATTTGCACACACGCAAACACACACACTGTACCCAGAAACACACGCGCAACCTCGCAATCACCCACACACCAGAAGTATGACATCCGCGCAACACAAAAGGGCGCGTTCGCCGATTTAATCCCATTTGGACAGGTTCTTAGACTCGGCTCTGATAGGATAATGAGGCGGGATTGGAATCGAGGTTCACGCACTTCAGAGCGCGCGGCTTCGGCGATGTTGGAATGCGCTTCCATCACGTACAAATGCGCACACGTACGCGTCCTATAATTGCGTGGACGTTAAGCGCTCGTCACGTCATCCGTTCTCAACGCTAAAATATGCCGTTAAACACGATGACGTTATATGAAAAACACATTTAGCCTGGAGCGACAAAAGAGGAGCTAGGGAGGTGGGAGTGGGAGGCTTTTGGGCCGAAATTCATGGAGGCGGAGGGAGAATTGACTCTAGGTAGATAGCGATGCAGGAAATAAATTGACAAAATATAGAAACATCCATCCGTTTTCCTAGCCGCTTATCCTCACAAGGGTGGGGGGAGTGCTGGAGGCTATCCCAGCTGTCAACGGGCAGGAGGCGGGGTACACCCTGGACTGGTTGCCAGCCAATCGCAGGGCAGATGGAGACAAACACAATCGCTCACAATCACACCTAGGGGCAATTTCAAGCAAAATATTAGAAACAGCAGTCATTATGAGGCAGTGCAGGTCCTCACTACACCAAACAACAACTCCAATCAAAAGCTACAATAAAACATCATCATCAGTTGAGTGTCCAATTAATCTTGCATGTTTTTGGGATGTGAGAGGAAACCCACGTACAGGCCCAGGCGGGTCTGGGATCGAACCCTGGACATCAGAACTGCGAGGCCAACACTTTACAGCTGAGTCACCGTGCCGCCAGAAACATTGACCCTTTTTTTAAAAACAAATAAATACATTATGGACTGTCATGGCAAAAAAAATGTACGTACTCGAGGCGCTGATGTCGCCAGTCGATAAAAACTAGTCGTCACAACTTCCATCCATCCATTTTCTAAGCCACTTATCCTCATAAAGGTGGCGGGGAGTGCTGGAGTCTATCCCAGCTATCAAAGGGCAGGAGGCGGGGTACACCCTGGACTGGTTGCCAGCCAATCGCAGAGCACATAGAGACTAACAATCTCACTCACAATCACACCTTGGGGCAATTTAGAGTGTCCAATTAATGTTGCATGTTTTGGGGATGTGGGAGGAAACCGGAGTGCCCAGAGAAAATCCACGCAGGAACGAGGAGAACATGCAAACTCTACACAGGGAGGGCCGGAATCGAACCCTGGACCTCAGAACTGTGAGGCCAACACTTTCTTCAAACATTGATCCCCCCCCCTTGTTTTTTAAATCCAGAAAAATAAATACATTATGGACTGTCATGGCAAAAAAAATTGACATATTCGAGGCACTGATGTCACCAGTCGATAAAAACTAGTCATCACGACTTCGAGGCGATTGTTTCAAAAAAGGGGGGAAAAGCCAGCATCGCATGTGTGTTCTTAACGAATGATTTTTTTGTGCAGATTATTTTCTCTAAAAAGTAAATTTAATTTAATAATCATAAATAGAGATACAGTATATGATGTTTTTTTAAATTTATTTTTACAATGCAATAAAGGAAAAATTCTCAGGGTTGGACAAATCGGCGTTAGATAAACATTTTTTTTGACGGCTTAAGTCCAGGTTCATAATGAACGTTTACGTCGACAAATGTTAAATATCACGTTGTTGCCGCAACAAATTAAATCAAACTGTATCAAACGGTATTGTTATTAAAAATTGTATTTTTTCGCGTGATATCACGTTTGAGTCAAATCTTTCGCTGTCAGCACCCGCATGTGAGGTGTACTAGTAGCAAACAGACACATGTGGCCGGGTAGGCACTGCTGACTCAGTTGTTTATCCTCCTTTTTTTTTGGAGGGGGGGGGGGTTATTATATTATTCCAAGCAGGGAGTGGAACTTGCAGTTCCAGAACAGCAACCAGTTATAACATTTGACAGCTATGACAGTACTTTTTTTTTTTTTTTTTTAATTTAAAATTTGATTTAGCATATCAAGTTGACTCGATTTATCAAACCAGATATACATGAAGACATGAAACGCCTCAAGAAAGTGTCGCTGCTTTGTACAAGTCGTGCTTTGGCTTCCTCGCACACTCGCAAATCGCATCAAGAGAGTGCATAGAGAGAATAAAGGCTGCTTTAATTCAATGTTCTTTTTGGATCTTTCATAAACACACACACTGACCCCATGTGCGCAAGTTAACACAAAGCAGAGGCTCACTCGCCTGATTTGTTTCTGGGCCTGCTTTTCTGCTGGTTTCTCAAACAAGTGACAATAACGCTTGCACAAAAAAACAAAAACAAAAAAAACAGCAAAAATCTGAATAATACCGACAAGTTACACATGGAATACAGAAACACTAAGTCTGTCAAATTCTTATTGTGGGATATTTTCCATGGAAAAAAAAAATTTCATTTTAATGTAATTTTATTCATCATTATGTTTTTATTTATTGTGGTTGTATTATTTATCAATATTAAAAATGTCTTATTTTATTTGTATTAACTGTGAGTAGTATACTTTTGTATTCTGTATTATTTTTTTGATTGCATACTTGTCACATCTTCCTGTGCATTCACTGCAGGTTTTTGCATCTATGTTCGTTGTTATAGAGCTTGTGGACCTACATCAACCATGTGATTTTTGTTTACGTCGCCATATTGGCGGTCAAACAAAGCATTGTTCAACGAGACGAAATAAAAATATGTTTTATAGCACGACACCCAGAAATTTGTCCGATACGTTAAAACATTTATAAGGTGATAATAAACGAAGGTAAGTGGAAAAGTTAGAAACACTTGGCATAGAGGACCTGTATTTAATGCCGAAGTCGATAAGAAATTGGACCTTTGACCCGCTTCCGCTTGTCTTGGAAAACTGGAACTACACATGGATCTGGTGAGTAAATCGTTGAGATTTACATAGAAAAGTTTGAAAAGTCTGGACGCATACAAATACTTTGTTGGAATAAATCAGATATAGTGACGGGTTGACGGCTCGAGAACAGGGAAGCGTATTCGGCTACACGTTAACCTTTGCCGGAATCCATCGATCTTTTCAGCTAGTATTCAATACAAATACCACTATTTAAATAAATGACCCCTGTTTTTACACAAACTCTCATTCATTAACTATGAACTATGATTAATTGATGATCTCTACGGAATGTACACGGAAGCGTATTGCTGCCACACGTTAACCTCTCTTCTGCGACAGACGTCTTATTTTCTTTTGTTCAAATATGCATTGTTCTCAAAAGAGGCAACTGGAATGATAAATACTTCTTGGTAATTTGAGATTGAGAATAATTCCGACCTGAAATGAAGTGATCGCAACACAGGCGTGTGTGTATTTTGGTAGGGCATCTTCCATCATATTTAATTCCCAAAATCCATTGATATTTTCTGGTCTTTTCAGCTGGTATTCCATCGAATGATCGCTTTCAATATCTGTCTCGTCTGTTGTTGACAACCAACAGCACAATCAGGTCTCGGGCAATTTTAAAAATCTGCTCCGGTTCAACGGCTCCCGCAGTGCAGAGAAGCTAGCAAATGGTGACGTCACGTGCACGAGCGCCATAGAAACAGCGTAACATGTCGAAATGGGAAATTAATGGAAACTAATTTATAGGTGTTGTTTTTTTTTTAAGAAAAACAAATAAAAGAAAGGGCAGTACTTTTCCTTCGCAACCTCCCATAGTCGATACATAAGAAGACCAAATCAAAGTTCAATTTGTTCAGTTTGAACTGGTTCTGAGTCACAAAGCGGTTCTTTCCAGCACGACCTCCTTGCAATCATCACTGTTATCCATGCTGGCCAAAGCGTGTCTGCTAAATTGTTGTCTGATGGGAGTCGTGCCCAAAGGCACTGGAGCAGACAGACGCAATTGTTCAACTTGAAACTATTTAGTGCGTAATTGCACCGAAAGAGGTCGTGGGTCACCCGGGCCACTTGTGACACCGCTAGATCTTATCTACTGGTCGCGTCCTACGTTCTTTTGCGGTCGCGGTACGGCGGGTTTGGGGAGAGGGGCCTCCAGTTTGGGACAAAGAAGTCGTCGGCAGCCAAAATGACGCAAATCAAAAAAAAAAAAAAATATCTTGGAGTTAAAAGTTACATTTAATCTCGTCGTTCTTTAATCTTCAAAGGCACACATGGGCTGTAAACCACTTCTAATAATCCGTTTGCTCGCCATCGCGTTGTCATCATGCAAAGGCTCTTACAGATGGTTCTGGTGCCAACGAGTCTGAGTGGGGTCTCTCGCTGAGCGCGTTTGGAAACGCTATCGGACGCACACCAAGACTTGGGACCTTAAGCCAGGAGTCGAACCAGCGCAACACAAACAACCTTGCAGAACACGCTGCAGACTTTTGCATTACCGGTCCAGCAGGTTGCGACATGTCAAGAGTGGATTTAAACGGCCGTTCCGAGGACCCAATTCCGATTTAATGCCGATTTCTTTCTATTTTGATGTACAGGGTTGCCTTGACTTCCAAGTGCCATTTGTTCCATGACCGCGCTCAGAACTCAAAACGGATATCTCAAATAATCTTTCCCCATTTAAATGAAAAGAAGTGTCATTAATGTGTTCCAGGACGCAAAAACAAAGTATTGTGCACAGTGAAGACAACGAAATATAACGAAAATAATTCAACCGTTTTTGACATTTTTGCTAAATTTCAATGGACATTGTAATGGTCCCTTTGGATGTGTGTGGTGTGGCCACCGGGGGCAGTATAATGATAACGTACAGACAGGTAAGAGTTACAAATTTGATTCAGTAAGCTTTGGTAATCGTCATTTTTGGAAAATGATAAATAATGTATGCCCATGAGTGCTATATTGTCTGTCAACATGTCGCTGCACCATTTGTGGTCAAATATCTGTTTCTTAAAGGGTTATAACATTGAAATATTGATCCCATATCCTAGCCTGTCAATGGCTTTTTGGTAGCATTAATTTATCCATCCATCCATTTTCTTTGCCGCTTATCCTCACGAGGGTGGAGCCTATGCCAGCTGTCAACAGGCAGGAAGCGGGGTCCACCCTGAATTGGTTGCCAGCCAATCGCAGGGCACACGGAGACAAACAGCCACACTCACATTCACACCTAGGGGCAATTTAGAGTGTCCAATTAATGTTGCATGTTTGTGGGATGTGGGAGGAAACCGGAGTGCCCGGACAAAACCCACGCAGGCACGGGGAGAACATGCAAACTCCACACAGGCAGGGCCGGGATCAAACCCAGGTTCTCAGAACTGTGAGGCCAATGCTTTACCAGCAGCCGCCGTGCTGCTAGCATTCATTTTATAGACGGTTATTAATATATCTTATATGCGCTTTAGATAAAATTGCTTCCTAATCCAAATAATTCGGAGGTCACCATCTCGTCCTGTATCAGATCCTGTTGGACCCCAGAGGTTCCACTATAGTCTTGTACTCCAGATTTGATGTTCTACACCCTCCCATCTGTTCCCGTTTTATTTTTGCAATAACAGATTTCGCCGCAATCAAAATAGATTGCGTCGGTCGTCACACTCCCAAGATCAACACACCTGCAGGCGCTCGCTTTTGGAATCGAATTTCAAAAGTTCTCATTTGCGAAGTGCAGTCCTCGCGTCTTTACATTTGCGCGCGTGCAGTACGCGAAAGCGCGAGTGCCAAAAAAATGTTGACGTCATGCGGCTCGTCGTGCCCCTTTTTGAAGTCACGACTCTCAGATCTTCACATGTGGCTCATATTTGCGCTCAAATACCTCCCGGATCTATTGGCTGCTTTGATATGGGATGTAAACACCGAGCTCATTGACATGCATTTTTTTTTTTTTTTTTGGTCTTTCTGGTGACACTGATTTACTGGTTTCACAGTGCTGAGGGCAAAATTACAACATTTATGTATTCCATTGTTCTGTGTAAGCGGGAAAAAGGAGGTCGTGTCACAATACGATGCCGTGAAAAGACATTCCTGGAAAATATTGAACAAATGTGGTTTCCAAACAGCTACAACGTTGAATGACATCCAATACATCACAGGTGTCAAACTATACAATAATATATCTCGCGGGCCACGTTGTTGTTCCGGTTTCCCTCAGAGGGCCGTTATCACGGCGAAACAGAAATATTTCATCATCTCATCATATTTAAATCATCAATTTATGAACCAGTTTTGGAATCAGAAATCAAGGGTAATGTCTTTTTCAACCATTCACGTTTGGTCACTCAAAAATGCTTGCAATATCTCAACCTTATCAATTATGATATATGACAATTTGAAATTTTGGTATAGATTTTTACAAGAATCATGGAAATTGACACTCTGGATTTAGCTTCGCGGGACGCATAAAATCATGTGGCGGGCCAGATCTGGCCCCCGGCCCTCGAGTTTGACACCTGTGCAATACATCATCTGTATTAAAGTTCTGTTTTCAGACAGACACAAATATGAAGGTAATGAGATGTTATTTTGTTTTGAGTTCCATTTCTGATAGCAGCACGGTGGCGTACATCTACCTTAGAGTTCAGAGATTCTGGCTTCGAAACTTGACTCCAGTTTTCTCAAGGTTCTCCTGCTGTCATGTTAGGTTCATAGAAGATTAAATTGTCCATATGAATGTTTGTTGTGATTGGCCCCGGGTTACGTGAAGACAAATCCTGTGGAATCTACAGTGTAGATAATAGATGGATGAGGTGCACAAGACAGTTGGGCAACCTTCTACTAAGACACCAGAAACCCCAGCTGGACGCGGGAATGGCAAAATACGCAACTTTTCTGAGGGGTACTTTTTTTCTTTTCCATTTCAACAGCCTTTTTTTTTTTTTTTTTGCAATTATTAGGGGAGTCACTTGTCTGCCATTTTTCCGTGTTGACGGCGGTTTGAAAAATGCAACTTTCTCCAACTTTTAAATCCAAGAGTGTCCAGACACCTTCATCACGCAAACACAGTAGGGGCCCGCGTCAAATACTTTAAAAAGGCTTTTGTAGCACTGAAGCAACCTATTAAACCCTAACAGATGTTTGTATCTGCAGTTCAGTAAATAAACACTCCTAGCAAATACCGTATTTTCCGCTAACTATACGGCGCACCTAAAAGCCTTTAATTTTCTCAAAAGCCGACGTTGCCCCTTATAGTCCGGTGCGCCTTATATATGGATCAATATTTAGCCTTCAGTGCAGCTCCATCTAATAGATGCATAAAAATGACCCCAGCCTCTACTGTAGCGTATATTCTATGCGCCTTATAATCCGGTTTGCCTTATAATGCGGTGCGCCTTATTTATGGAAAAAGTTTTAAAATATGCCAATCACTAGAGGTGCCCCTTATAATGCGGTGCGGCTTATATATGGAAAAAAGTTTTAAAATATGCCAATCATTGGAGGTGCGCCTTATAATGCGGTGCGCCTTATATATGGAAAAAGTTTTGAAATGTGCCAATCATTGGAGGTGCGCCTTATATATTGACAAAGTTTTAAAATATGCCAATCATTGGAGGTGCGCCTTATCGTGTGGAAAAAAGTTTTGAAATATGCCAATCACTGGAGGCGTGCCTTATAATGCGGTGCGCCTTATTTATGGAAAACATTTTAAAATATGCCAACCACTAGAGGTGCGCCTTATAATGCAGTGCGTCTTATAGTGTGGAAAATATGTTCCATGAAGAGTTGAGGCTCTCCAATGTTATTTTCTTATTTTTACTGCGTTTACACCTGAACTGTTAACATCGACCTGTCAAAGAACCACAGACCCAAACAAACCTACTCCGAGTATCAGGCATATATCCATCCATCCATTTTCTTTTGCCGCTTATCCTCACAAGGGTTGCAGGGTGTGCTGGAGCCTATCCTTACCAACCAATCGCAGGGCACATAGAGACAGTCACACTCACAATCACACCTATGGGCAATTGACCCCTCCGTGGATATTGCGCAATCCGCGTCACTGACCAATCAGAGGCCAGAGATCTGCATAAACCAAAGCCCGTTTTTCCTCCCGCCATTTTCTCAGACAACATTGCATGGTCCAGTATAGGTTTTGTTAGCGTTTTATCGCGTATTTGGGTTATTTAACAAAAAATATGGTTAAGAGGTGTAGTCACGGACTTTGTAATAGTGACGACAGGTGTCCTGAAAGGCTAGTTGGTGGAGTTCAATTCGTACCTTTTCCAAAACCGAAGACCCAGTACGAAAAATGCCTTCGATGGATCAAACTTTGTGGAAGACCGCATCATCAACTAAATCCATCTAATATCGACCGGAACACATATGTTTGCACGAAGGTATGCCCTATATTTGATTTTCAATACATGTCTCGTATAAATGAATTCGAAGTTCTTTGCTAGCATAACACTGCTGCGTGTGAACAATTGACACACTTATTCTTTGTTGAGCGATATTTAGCGATGATCGGACTGCACAAACGTGTCGCTTTCTTGCCGACTCCCGGCCGAAGCTTAACCAGACTGTTTGCACGAAGATATGCCCTATATTTGATTTTTAATACACGTCTCGTATAAATGAATGAGACGTTCTTCACTAACATAACATTGCTACGTGTGAATGATTGAATGAAATCAGAAGCATGGCGTCTCTCTCAGTTCAGAATGTATTGTATTTAGAATCTATAATATATCGTTGATTTGAATGAAATCAGAAGCATGGTGTCTGTCTTCGTTAACAATGTATTGTATTGTATTTGCCATTTTTTACGAATTGTTTGTCTTAAGTCAGCGGAAGTGGCGTGATGTCACTTCAGGAGGCGTGGTTAAGTGCCCTGTACGGAGGGGTCAATTTAGTCTTCAATTAATGTTGCATGTTTTTAGGATGCGGGAGGAAACCGGAGTGCCCGGAGAAAACCCACACAGGCACGGGGAGAACATGCAAATTTCCACACAGTCGGCGCTGGGATGGAACCCAGGTCCTCAGAACTGCGACGCCAACGCTTAACCACCGTGCCGCCATTGGGCATATGTACTGCAGAAATGTTCATTCATATCCATGGTCCCATTTTAGAAATAACCTTTTCAGTGCATCTCTTTTCATAGACACGGTAAATACACAAAAAATGGTGTCGACACACCATAAGCAGTTTATCAATTTTTTTTTCTACCCGTCACAATTTCAAAATACAGAACGCAATCATCGCAAATGGCTGCACTTTCAAAATTACTTTCGGGACACCTATGCAGACATTTCACTCGAGAGGCTAAAGAGCAGTGTTTTGCAATACAATCTGATTTGTTTGGGACACTTCTGGAGAAACACCAAACGCGGCCACTAAAGAGACTTTTAAAGTGCGTGTGTGTCCGCTTTCATTCATGAGCAAAGTTTCACAATCTTTTCTCTCGCTGGTTTGACAGTTACACAACTTTGTGGGATGGCGGCGTGCCTTGTGTTTTTTTTTTTTTTTTTTTGGGGGGGGGGAACTGCGCTCCACTCATGACTTAAGATTTATGGAGTGAAAAGCTTGTTTTTGCTGAAGATGCATTTCTCTTGGAAACTCCCGAGAGTATAGCGTATTGGAATGGACATTTTATGGCCTCACAGTTCTGAGGACCCGGGTTCGATTCCGGACCCGCCAGTGTGGAATTTGCATGTTCTCCACCGTGCCTGCGTGAGTTTACTCCGAGCACTCCGGTTTCCTCCCACATCACAAAAACATGCAATATTCATTGAACACTCTAAATTGTCCCAAGGTGTGATTGCGCCCCGCCTCCTGCCCGTTGACAGCTGGGATAGGCTCCACCACTACCCGCGACCCTCGTGAGGATAAGCGACAAAGAAAATGGATGGATGCATGGATAAACTAATGTTACCAAACTATCTAAAAACCCATTGACAGGCGAACATATAGGATCAATATTTCAATGTTATAACCCTTTAAGAAACAGATATTTGACCACAAATGGTGCAGCAACGTGTTGACAATGTAACACTCACAGGCATACATTATCATTTGCCAAAAATGACGATTACCAAAGTTTACTGGGTCAAATTTGAAACTCTTACCTGTCTGTATGTTGTCGTTATACTGCCCCCGGTGGCCACACCACACACATCCAAAGGGAGCATTACAATGTCCATTGAAATTTAGCAAAAATGTCAAAAACGGTTGAATTATTTTCGTTATATTTCCTTATGTCGTTACTGTGCGTTTTTATTAAGTGCAATCCTTTGTTTTTGGCGTCCTGGAACATATTAATGGCACTTCTTTTCATTCAAACGGGGAAAGATTATTTGAGATATGCGTTTTGAGTTCTGAGCACGGTCATGGAACAAATGGCACTTGTAAGTCAAGGCAACCCTGTACATCAAAATAGAAATTTTAGCAAAAATGAATTGACATTGACAATTGGCACTCCCACATCCCAAAAACATGCAACATTAATTGGACACTCTAAATTGCCCGTAGGCGTGATTGTGAGTGCGGCTGCTTGTCTCGATGTGCCCTGCGATTGGCTGGCAACCAGTTCAGGGTGTACCCCGCCTCCTGCCCGTTGACAGCTGGGATAGGCTCCAGCACTCCCTGCGACCCTTGTGAGGACAAGCGACTAAGAAAATGGGTGGATATTGTTATTCTTGTGCTGCGTGGCGACGTATTCTTATCCCACTAAGAAAATGAGTTGACTATTGTGCGCCTTTCGTAACTCCGAACGCGCATGTCAGCACCGCCATACCTAACCAAGCCACCACGCTCAGGCTGTTCACGAGACAGCGACGAAATTCGAATTCCTTACTTTGAATTTAACCTCCAAATTTCCTGTACCTTCCGTCCTATCGCTAGTGACCGTTTCGTAAGGCATCCAGTCCACATCCACGTCTCAAACCTCACCGTTACTACTATATATGGTCTCATTTTTATGCTATTTCACATTCAGTGAATCATCCAAGAAAACATTTACCTATAATTACTTTCTCTGTGCTCAGCAGACTGCAAGAGTCCCATACAGTGCTTAAAAAAAAATATATATATATATAAAAAAAAAAAATATATATATATATATATATATATATATATATATATATTTTTTTTTAATAGACCCTGATTTGGAGCCTCTGGAAGAGGGAGCAGAATTTATGCCTGGGCGTGCTTGCAAACAAGCAGGGAGGAAAAAAAGTAGACATGGAAGGATCACAGTACAACAGTAAATAATGTTACAGTATGAATAACGAGTTCCCTCTGTTTGCCCGGGCCCCAACTGGACTAATGACAGAGACCTGGTTTTGATTAGACCTTACACAAATACGCGCACGCACACGCGTTCGCAAGACCCGTCACGTATTCTCTGGTGAGAACGTACTGGTGAGTCAAGATCAGTTACGGCGATCGGTCTCCCTGCTTCTTGTGACCAAGTACTCCTACGACCTCGAGCAAAAACGTACCGCATTTTCCGCACTATAAGCCGCACCCCCAATGAATGGCGTATTTTAAAACAGTTTCCATATTTAAGGCGCACCGGATTATAAGGCGCACTGCCGGCTTTTGAGAAAATTAAAGGCTTTTAGGTGGGCCTTATAGCGCGGAAAATACGGTACAAAACCTAGAAACTGCACGCAGGGGTCAGAAAACCAGGCGGTATCTGGTGTGACCACCATTTGCATCACATCTTCTCCGCCTGAATATGAATAGATAAATCATGGATGGGTTATCGTAGCAAAGGAGAATTGTAGCAGAAGATTTAAACAGACGGGAACAATATTTGAGAGAATATTTATGTACGTAAAGAAATGTCTTGGAACTCTTGAGTTCAACTTATAAAAAGTGTTTTTTGTACTTGATTTAAGCGACTAATAGCGTGGGAGGGGCTGTTGCAGTCGATTATTATATTCAATCACATTTTTTGTTATTGAATCACATTTTTTTTGTCTATATGCACCCACATAACAGTACTAAATTGTTTTGTACTTTTTTCACATAATCAGTGGTGAGTCAAGACAGGTCACCTTCATGAGCTGCAAAGAATTAGTGCGCCTTCTAGTTCCAAATCTGTTATAGATGAACAGCTTGTAAAAAAAAAAAACAATAAAAATACTACTGTACCAAATATAACACATCCCGGACCTCCAGTGATGTGTGCGTCATATTCCTCTGAACGTAACCACTGCAAACATATCCGCTCTTTTTGCACATAACTCCATGTGAAAATAGATACAAATCCTGCAATCATGGAAATGTTGCCACATTCAGAATGGCCGCAATATGTCAATGCGTTGTCGTGGATAAAACATCACCACATTCAATATGGCCACCACATAGGCACGAGAATATCTGTTGGCTGAATCCAGTTATATTGTAGATCTATGATCCGGAAAGACTGCGTCCGAGTGGCTGTCTATACTGCGTATCAGCACCAGTAAACAACAGCGGCAAATTCTGGAACAAACTGTCGATGCCGGTTTAAATCACATGAGGAAACTTGTTTTAGGGCACGGGCTGTCCAAAGACGGATCAGTGAAATCGAGGTTTCACTGTTCGTACAGATTTGTTTCCTCCAGAGTCAGGGCTTTGCTTAGACTTTGAAGTGCCAACATTTGTTCCATAAAGTGCATGAACTGATGTTTTCCATCCAGTGCAGCAATCCGTCATCAAGCACTAGCTAGCACTAACAATTATTTTTATATTCAATTAGTCTTTTGAATTTTTAATGAAGTGATTAAACAGACAAAAATAATTTCCATCCCTTTACCTAAAAAAAAAAAAAAGCAAGTATTTCAAGTTGACAGTGCAGAAAAGTGACAAATGTGAATTAGTTATAAGTTTGGTTCTTGTAAAAATAATTAACCAAGCAAAAATGTTGATTATTGCTTTTCAAACTTAAAGCTGACAGTTGCAAATCTCTTTATTGACTAAGATAATCACTCTACCTTAATGGAAGACGAAAGAAATTAAGATTTTACGCCGATTTGATCGGCCGGTCGATAATTGGCCTTTTTTTTGCCTATCGGCTGATCGGTTTTGACGTCATAATTGGCCGATCCGATCAATGAACGTCATTGAACAAATAGTACTTGGTAGAACACTGTCATTTGTTAATAATACAAGAGCTTCCAAAAATTCCACAATGTTCATCTTTTCGTGCACAGGTGTCAAACACAAGGCCCGGGGGCCAGATCCGGCCCGCTACATCATTTTATGTGGCCCGCAAAGGCAAATCATCTCTATCAACTTTCATGATTTAAGTTAAAATCCGCGTCGAAATTTCAAATTGTCATGGCATATAAATGATAACATGGAGATATTACAAGTAATTTTGAGTTACAAAACAGTTGAAAAACCCATTACTCTTGAGTTCTGATTCCAAAACTAGTTCATCAATTTCACATGAAAATATGAGGCGGTCAAAGATTTTTCTGCTTTCGCAAACATTACGGCCCTTACCTTATGCTGTGGTCAGTAAAAGGCAAGTCTGTGCAATGAAGTGCACATCACTTTATTTTAAAAAAAATGTGTCAAGTATTAGTAAATTACAACATTGAACAAACTCCAACATTGAACTCATTTTAAATACATTTCAGGATACGAGGATTGCTTTCAGTAAGTCTGGGTACATGCGTCGTGGACCATCTACTTACATTTGAGAAGTGATGTTAAGCAAGTGCAGATCATGAACTCCTACGCTACTACTCAGCCAGGATGAGGACGTTGCGCTTGAAACAAAGTGCCAAGTCATTGTTGTACAACTTTTGCTGCGTCACTCAGCGATACCAGTGTTCAAATCTAAGCCCAAACACAACAGCCTTGAGCCCCCCCCCCCCCAATAACTCGTCTAAGTGACCTCGAGTGTCAGTTTGTGTCCTGCCGCGTTGTCGTCAAGTAGGGTTAGACCGGGTGACGGACGGAAAGCTACGGTCGCTGCCTTCATCGCTTCTCCAGTTTTTTGAATCTGGCCTCTGCAGAGAGAAGGAAAGACTTCATGTTGGCAAGGCGACAGAACCACAGGTTGGTTTGCGGTGTGATGGCGCCACCTGCTGGAGAACTGGACGTCTAACACAAACTGTTGCAGGGTGCTTATTTTTAGTACAGCAGTTTTTCCCATAGGAAAAAAAAAATGAAACATAACAAATCACTGTTATTGTCTCATAAACTTATATTTAACCATTAAACAGTCATTTTTCTTCTTTTCCTTTCGGCTTGTCCCGTTACGGGCCGCCACGGCGTGTCATCTTTTTCCATCTAAGCCTATCTCGTGCATCCTCCTCTCTAACACCCACTGTCCTCATGTCCTCCTTCACAACCATCCATCAAAAACAGTCATTAAAGTGTAAAAATAAGTTAACTGCTGTTAATATTAAATGGAACATATTGTGGAAAATTGCTTTTACCGTAAATTACTTTTAATTGCTTGTATGTAGTTTTTGGAGTGCCTGCCCACTCATCAATTATCGTAACTTCTCAAAAATAATGCGCAAATCTTTCCCAAATTATTTTCAAATAGTTAATAAGCGCATTATATTTAGGTATCGATGAAAAATAAAAACATTAAATCACATTATATAGTCGTATACAGGTACATGGTGGTAAAAAAAATGTATACATATATATTTTTCGATATGATATTCGATGTCTTATGTAACACATTTATAGACAGTATATTACGGTAATGTGCAACCAGAGCTCTCTGAGCTCCTTGGGGAACTCGCATTTTACGATCGTTAGCATAGGATGCTTGTTGCTACTGCACCAAAGACCAGAAACGACTGCCCGTGAGTTTGCTTTGACTTAAACTAAGACAAAAAATTGTAGACTACAACAGCGAGTTGTGCAGCTTCTTTTAAAAGAAACGTCATCACTCGTACCGATGACGTCGCCAACCCGGAAGTTGCGCTGTGGTCCGGAACAACGATAGCTCGCCTCAATGGCTACAGGTGGGTATAAAAACAACGTGAGCTCAAACTACGTAATACGAGCGTCATGGCCAATGACGCCAAATGCTCCCTTTTTTTTAAAAATGTGGCAATTACGCTCATTTCTACGTAGTTTGAGCTCACGTTCTTTTGATAGCCGCTTGACGCCACAGTGACAGATGCTACGGATTGGGGCAGAATGGAGGGGGAGAGATTGCGCTGCGCAACACAAACTCTTGGGATTAAAAAATTGTTTCCTCACAAACGCCATGGATGCCAAAGAGGATGACATGCGGTGGGAGCAAGATCAGATGTTCATGATGCAATGCAAGAGGCACTGGAACTGCACCAAGTCATCAATGATGAGTTCCACAGCGATGCACCAAAAGTAGCTGTGATGGATCTTTTTCGGATTGGAGATGAGCCAGATGCTTCTTTTGAAGTCTTGGCCAAGGATGTGTAATGTTGAGGATAAACCGCACTATGCACAAACGTTTTATCCGCAAATATTTAACGCAAAAAAAAAAAAAAAAAAATTCAAGTTAAACAGTGTTAGTTTATATTTTAAGACTGTTAATATAGTTATCAACAGTATTAATAAAATGTTGTGCCATCATTGAGCATTTATTTTAGTTTGTTGAGGGATTCAGTTCTGACAATTACAGGGACCAGGACAAGCGTGACCTGTGGCCTGTCCCGAGATTATATTACGGTTACATCAGCACGTGCACAATAATTATTATTAATGATTGTTGTACAGACATTTTTTTTGAAAAACAATACAAGTACTAACCCAACAAAATATAAATATAGATCATTCGTAATAGTCAGCGTATCAGGGTTCTGGCAAATTGGTGGTGCGCATTGTACATTGGTAGAACGGTTTTCCTGATTTTTTTTTTTTTTTTTTAGGTCAACTTTGGGGGTGCGCATTATACTTCAGGACGCATTATACTCGAGAAATTACGGTCTTAAAATGAGAACATTTTCATAATCAATTTCTTATCTTTAGTGATCTTGTTTCTGAAAATGTGCCTATGATCAAGCCGGGTGGATTTACAGTCTATTATAACCACCATCACAGCAGGTTCCTACACCCATGACTCAGCAGCTAGGCTATAGGAAGATCCAGTGCCACTTTCAAGCAACGGCAAAATTCCGGCCACAATACTGCAGTGGCTAAAACACTAACATGAAGAGGCGTGATAAGAATATATTAGAATACCCTCTCCAGAAGATGTAGTTGGAATGGACTTCAATTCCATTTGTACATCTTTGAGTACTGCAAGATCTTAGTACAACAATAACTTACCTTTTGTGTGGATGCATGCAAAACTTACCTAGTTTTTTGGAATATGCGTCAAGTTTATAAGCCGCTTGTTCCAGTGAGGAGACTTGCTCCTCAATCTGATTGATCTGGTCCAGGTAAGGCTGGAGGCTGGCATCTAAGAACCCCGCCGCCCCCAAAAAAGTGAATAATATAAAGATGCTAATTATTCATTGGTCAAGGATGACACTAGCGTGACGTATGACTCACATTTATTGTTTAAATCCTGCAAATTTCGGCTGATATTGATGCTGATGTCTTTCATCTCCATGTACTTGAGACTGGTTAGCTTGTTCATGTTCTCCAATAAACGATAATCCTCACAAGTAGCTGAAATTCAGAAGACAGGAAGGATGTTGTCACAAAAAAATGAAAAGCAAGATTACTTTGTTCTAGCTTCTGCATCAAAACATAAACAAAAATAGGTCAACACATTCACTTTGAAGATACCTGTGAGTTCTCCCTGAAGAAAGACGGCCATCTTTTCAAACATGTCAGTGCACAACTCATTGATGTCAGGCTCTGCAGGTTCCACAGCTTCTTCTGCCGTTTCCACGCCACCATCACCTAAGTCAGCAAAAACATAAAGAGAAAAATATTCCAAATAAGTTGTCACATAGTTTCGGAATCGACCTTTTTTTAGCAGCCCACCGCATATGCTTACGTTAACATTTCTCTCGCCGAAGGAGAAAACGAAATCTCTAAAATTCTTGCTAAAATAGTAACATTTTTATTCATAATCCCCCAATGAAAAAAAGCTAATTCAGTTATAAAAATCACATTGCATTTACTCTACTTTGCGATATGCATCAAAATCAATTTAGTCCAAATTGCACTTGAGATGTAATTCAGATTCAGCACAATAGAGGGGAGAATATACTGTATCTTAACCTGGCTATCAAAAATTCCTAAAAAAAAGAAAATTGCTTGTTTTTCTGAGCAAGTTTTTTTTTTTTTTTTTTAATAAACAAGGATACTCTACATGGTGTGTCGGAAAGGTTCCAGGACAAGCTACCTGAATGATATTTAACACTAAAACTCCACTTTTTCCACTTCAATATGGGTCAAATGATCAACAACCACATCGACGAGACCCTGTGGCAGTTGCTTGGCTCAGTGCAAGAAAAGGCGAGAGTTGTGGCAGACAACTAAATGCTGACCGTCCGAAGAACCGACCTAGTCACTTGATCAGTCTGGGTCCCCCCCACCCCCCTCTTCTTTCTCAAGAGGCTCAAGCGAGTTTAAAAATGTGGCCTATTTCAAGATGGCTATGACGACAAGACTGCAGAGGATCCCGAAAGAATCCCTCCAAAAGTGCATGTTGTGGGCACGGAAGATAAGACTGGAAATGTGCCTTACACACCGGGGTACGACATTAATAGGGAGGAAGGGGGTGTTTGAGAATGGATTTGTAACATCATTTGTGACACGTGTCCTGGAACTGTCCTGACAAACCGTATTTACCCAGTAAAAAAAAGTTAGTGTCTGAAATATTTATCATGGCGGCATGGTGAAACAACTGGTTAAAGCGATGGCTGGACAGTTCTGAGGACCCCAGCCCCAACTGTGTGGAGTCTGCGTGTTCTCCCCGTGCCTGGGTGGGTTTTCTCCGGGCACTCCGGTTTCCTTCTACATTCCAAAAACATGCATTGATTGGAGACTTAACTGCCACTAGGTGCGATTGTGAGTACGACTGTTTGTCGCTATGTGCCCCGCAATTGGCTGTCAACCAGTTCAAGGTGAACCCACCTCCTCCCCGTTGATAGATGGGATAGGCTACATGGATCCCGTGACCCTGGTGAGGTCAGACGGCTCAGAAAAATTGAGATATTTATCATACGTACTATTGATGGGTTGGTTTTAAACTGTGAAACTAAAGGATGATTGTGCCACTTGGGGTGCGGGTTGGACATTCTTGAACTTAAATCTAACCGTCCTTAGAAAAATGTAAACATTGCAATTTACTATTATTGAACAAAATGAATCAAAATAGGTCACCACGGTAGGATTAGTGATTAGCCTGTCTCACAGTTCTGAGGTCGCGAGTTCGAAACTAAGCTCGGGCCTTCCTGTATGGAGAATGCATTGCAATTACTAGTACGCTGCATCGACAGCAGGAGATAATTTCATGTTTAAAAAAAAAAAGAACGTGTCGGGAGGAAAGAGGAACTCGGTTGTTGTTCGCCTGTAGCATTAGCACGCTAAGGGAACTGGAAGGTTTTGTCGCTCACTGTTGGTGTTGAGTTTTTTAACCACAGGGGCCGGTGCTTCCTTCACGTCCTCTGCGCCTTCCCCATAACTCCTTACGTCTTCGGCGGCGTTCGGAGGAACTATATTGGCCCGAGGCGACCTGGAAATGTTGTCCATTGCAGCGGCGTCGTCTCCCGTCGCAGCCATTTTGTGTCTGTTTTGACTGCCGCGCCCCTCCCGCCACGTGAGATGTGCATACGCAGCTTCCGCCCGCCACTACCAATCTCTTCCGCCACTGTCTACGCACTGCCACGCCCTAATAATACATTTTTATCGTAACTTAATCGGTTTCATTTTCAAGGAACGTATAATCAGTTCCAAAACTGAAATGAAATTAACATAGTTAAAAGAGGAAGAAAAATGTAGGGAAATTCCTAACACGAGCTCATATCTCACATTTGTTTTCTTATAAATTT